>NC_136057.1:1719526229-1720046229 GCF_964261635.1 Lissotriton helveticus
GGCAGAATCATATTCTCCAGCTTAATGGCCCTAGGGGGCACACAACCAAAGCCAGCCTCTCCACATGCCATAGACAAACAATGAAATAGTTGAAGGTCGAATAAACAGCCCAAATAAAAATTGCTGGAACAGACTGAACATAAAAATGTCTTGTCACATCAGCTACATGAAAATCAACACCAATTCATTACCAGCCAGGTACCAAGCCCAGTGGGAAGTATCCTGGAGCTAAAGAGCAATTAAAATTAAAACTCAGAACATGTTTAGCTGTCATCAGAATCCAGACTAAAGATAAATACCATGCCATAGGAGGAGAACTAGCAAGATCACTATAGCCAGCACAGACCACACAACAAGATCTAAAGTAGAGGTTCACAGACGGGCATATTTTGTATGTGCCAATACATTATGGTACACAGGTATAAAAAATATCCTAAGGGCTACTGCTGACACCAAGGCACAGAAAAGTGACGAATTATGTACAGACACAAAGATACAGGCATACGAGTTGGAGAGAGCACCAGGCCAGCACTGACAACACCATGTCTTATCACTGTAGACATACCCCATGTCAATATAGAGAAATATCTGTTTTTCTGGGGGTTGGGAGTGTAACCCACTGCATGGCACCAAGCAATTGCCAGAGAGAGCTTTTAGTATGGGTAAGACATTGCTTAAATGACACCTGAAAGAGACGGCCCCCTTAATAAAGTGACGTCTGCATAGAATCCACCATCCATGTCCAGAGAATCTCGCTGAGTCCAGCAGAAAGTCAGGTAAGGCTGCTTATTCATCTCACAATACTCCAGTAGTGAGGGATCAAATCCAGTGGTGCTCTAGCATAGAATGAAGTTACACTGTGGTGAGAGGAGCCGTGATGGGAGTGCAACATAGAGGGCAGCTGCTGGTGAGCCGAACCTGGTGCTGAGACTGTGAGCTACTGTGTGTGGCTACTTCCAGGTTTAGATAGACAGTGCAACTAGCCCAGAAGGCAGACCCCTATTCTAGTAATATGTTTGCAAAACTCTCTTGGGACCAGCCAAGCTTGTTGATAAAATATTTAGCTCAACCCTGGATAGCTGTGACTTTGAGCAGCAAGGCTTAAACAAAGGAGCTACTGAGAAGCATTTAGAAGCACCACACAATAAACTAAGAAAGTCACACAACATCATTCAACATGAAAGAAATCTGACACCAATTCATATATTTTAATGAATTTTTATACACCAATATGAGCAAAATCCACAAGAGGGTTCTGGAGATGTGCATTTTTAAGTAAAACATAACACTAAGCATTTTAGTCCAAAGTGCAAGCAAGCATTGGTAATCTTAAAGACTATACATTTTTGAAAAGTTTGAAAGAGTTGTGTTCTGCTACTCCGGCCCGAGTGGGGTGACTGAATCCAAGAAGGAGGACGCTAGGGGGACCACTGAGGTGTAGTTGGACAGTTACCTTGTCATCAAAGCAGTCTCAAGCTCAGTTCCACACTTTACATTAAGACCGCCAAAGACTTAAATGGAGTCTGAGGATGCAGAAAAATTCTCTGGGTGCTGTTTGGTTGATGTGGGTGTCCTTGTGGATGCTCCTGGGTCCACCGGTAAGGTGGGCCAGAGTTTGGCCATGGGGAGCAGGGGCTCTAAGAGTTGTCTTTGAACCAGTAGAAAGCCCACTGCGGGTGGGCTACCGATCTCCGTACACAGCAGGTCCAGCTGTATCCTTTGGTAAAGGCTCTTGGGTGATCAATCTGGACTCAGATGATACTCTCCGATTGATCTGGTTTGGGTGCACCTTTTGTCTGTTGAGGAATGGTGATTCGCAGAAAGTGGCGATTTACTAGTGAAATTGGGTTTCTGCAACTTTGATGGCCCTGGTGTTGATTCCAGGGGGTCAGCCGACTGACCCTAGGAGTCACTTCTTTGGTCTGAGACTTGGGAGCGTCTTTTCCACAAACCAGGAGCCACAGGCCGTTCTCTCTTTGCTAGCCCAAGGTGAAAAAGATGCTGTCCAGCAGACTGTTCAGCCTCTCTTGCCAAGTCCAGGGGTCAGCAGGGCAGTCCTTCTTCAGTCCATCCTCCAGTTCCATTTTGATCTGAGGGTCAGGATGCCATGCATATGCGCAGAAAGTGCCCTGCGGGATGATGCGGTCACCAACCAATGGGTTACCAGGATCAGTCTTATCCTGTGATGACTTTTGGCTATGTGTGGCATCTAGGAATTCCAGAGTACACTGTTCTGCCCACTCCCAAAATGTTGAAACACTTCCTTGAATGTTAGGTGTTTGGTAGTCCACCCTGGTGGTGTGGCTACCAGTGGGCTACACGCCCACAGGAAAAACAATTTGGGCACTGGTCTCCCCTCTCTGTCCTGCTTCCAGCCTGTCCACCTGCACAAAGGGGCAACCCTTCAGGATTGTGATTGCCATTTTGCCACCAACCAACACCCTGAGTGGCTTTCTACAAGGGGGAGGTAACACCTCTCCATGTAGCAGGCTTCTGTTTTTCCTGAGCCTGGGATTTGTTCACACTACTCCCCAGGAGGACTAAAAGTTGTTTGGTGGCCAGCAACAACTGGGTGCAGCCACTTGGCAAACTGGGCAAGAGGGTGGCAAAGTGACATTAATTTCAACTTGGGCATCAAGTCAGGTTTAATGCCGCAATTACTTTGATATCTTGAAGAACCCAGTTTAGTAGTCCCATTCAGAAGTTAGCCAGGTTGAGTGGTCAGCTGGTAACTCTGAGTTAGCCAATGGGCTGCTAACTTGTCCACAGCAAAAACACCAATTTGTAAGTTTTGCTGTCAGAACCCTAAGGCTCCCCGCCATAGAGTTCCATATGCCTTCCTTAGGGGTGACTGACATATATGGATGCAGTAAATGGGAGGCTTTGCCATTGGTTTGAATAGCAAAGTCAAACTAGCAAGTTAGCACTTCTCTTCCAGGGTACAATGGCAGGCGTGGGAGCTATTTTGTACCTTATCACACACAGGGTAGCACAAGTGCTGCAGCAGTGGGGGTGGGGGCACACTCTGTCTCACATGCCCTGGTTATCCTTGGTTCCATATGCGAGAGACTTAGAAGTAAGTTAACTTATGCCAATTGGGAGTGGCCAATTCAACACACATTCTGTAAGGCGGTAGTGCATTTGCACTGAGGTCTGGTTAGCAGGCTTCAGTGTACTCTCAGAGTCAAAAAACCATCAGCATCAGTCCAAGATTTTGAGGGTGGACATGCAAAAAGTGGCATTTCATTACAAGACCCCCTTCCAGATGAAAAGTGATGAGCAACTAACATTTGTCCTGCTAGTTCATATCATCTAAGTGGAAGAACCTGGAAAAAACATCTGTACTGGCATTGTCAGTCTCATGTCTTTGATCCACTGTAAAGTCCACAATACCCTGTAGGTAAATGGACCACCTCAACAGTTTGAAGTTCTTTACTCTCATCTGCATCAACCACCCATGAGTTTGGTGGTCAATTTGAAATCTAGTGTGAGTCTCAAACAGCTGGGTCTAAGCTTCTTCAAGGACCAAACCACAGCAAATTCTTCCCTCTCAATAGCACTCCAGCACTGCTCTGTGCAGAGGGGTCGCCTGCTGATAAAGGCAACTACTTGATCCTAACCCTGGTCATTCAGCTGTGACTGTACGTCCCAATCCCATGTTTTGAAGCATCAGTTTGGACAACAAACTCTGTGCTAAAATCAGGTGCCTAAACGACAGGTGCTAAGAACAAAGCTTTGTTTAGTGTGTCAAGGGCCTTTTGACATTGGTCAGTCCAGATGACTTTTCTGGGCTATTTCTTGAAAGTTCGCTCTGTCAAAGATGCCACTGTGGTACCATAGCCTTTAACAAACCTTCCATAGTACCCAGTCAGACCAAGAAAGCCTCTGACTTGGGTTTGGATCTTAGGAGCTTCCCAGGCTGTAATAGTCTACTTTGTGGCTCAGGTACACAACAGAACATGGCAGTTTGGGCTGGAATATTCCCATTGGGCACAGGGTCAAAACTGATTTGCATATGGCTGGGTTCAAACTGGAATGACATGGTGAGCAAAAAAACGATGGATTTAGGCCCAGATCTCTGTACTGGGGTGAATGTATGACATTGTTCTGCATTCTGTCCATCAATTGTTGTTTTTGCACACAACAGAACCTTGCCATATCTGTCATTTGCTTGCCTGTCTGTTGTAAGGCATGATGCACTTCCCTGAGGTGGACCAGGTGATCCTCCCAGGTGGGACTAAACACAGCAATATCATCCAGATGAGCTATACTAATGTCTTTCAAACCTGAGAGCATTCTATTTACCAACCTTTGGAAAGTGGAAAGTGGCATGTGCGTTTTTGAGCCCGAAGGGTATCGTTTTGAATTAAAATTGGCCTTCTAGACTTGAAAAAGCAATCCTTTACTTGGATTCTAGTGTGAGTGCTATCTGCCAATAACCTGAAGCCAGTTCAAAGGTGATCCAAAATTGTGCAGCCCCCCAACTTGTCAATTAGCTCATTAGCTCTTGGAATGGGGTGGACATCAGTCTTGTAGACTCTATTTAAGCTTCTGTAGTCCACACAAAATTTCATTTCAGGTTTTCCTCCCTTGGAATGGGATGTGGGCTACAGAATTATTATGCTAGACCATGGACTACTAGGGAGCTCAATAACCCCACAACTCTAGTATTTTGCAGCTTCAGTTTTAATGATAGCTTTAGCCTGGCCTGAAAGTCTGTACATTTTACCTTTGACAGGCAAGCTGCCACCCGTGTGAACATTATGAGTACACCATGTTATCAGACCTGAGGTCAATGAAAGCAGACTAGCAAACTGACTGAGCAGGTTTTAACAATCCTTTTGCTGCTGTTCTGTCAAAGTGGAATAGAGAACTACTCCCTCCACTGAGCTATCTTTGACATTAGTGAACAGCAGGTCGGGAGGAGGTTTACTCTTCTCTTCTTTCCCATATGTCAGCATGAGCATAGTGATGTCTACTTTGTCATGATGGACCTTGAACTTGTTCACATGTATCACTCTGTGCAGGTACCCAAGAGTCCCTAGGTCCACCAAATTGACATCACCCTTCTTTACCAAGATAGGTTTAGGCCTAGTTCATTTGTCTTGTACAGCGCTGGGGGCCACAGGCTCTAAGACCCAAAGCAGTTGTCCAAGTTGGTATTTATCCATGGAGGACATTTGGTCATACCAGTGTTTGACAAGCTCTTGGCTGGCCTCTAAGTTTCTGTTTGCCTTCTTCCTACACTCATCCATTCTAGAGTGAAGGCCTATTACATAGTACAGTCTTCTTTGGGTTCTTTGAGAGGTCTCTCCCAACATTCTCTCACCAAACTCAAAGTACCTCTTAGTTCAAGGAGTCAAAAGTTCAAGGATTAGTTCAAATTAACTTATACCTACTCCTTTCCGAGGAACCTCCCTGTATGCTAACAGTAGGCATGGTGGAGGACATCTAATCTCCTTCTGAGTTTCTCAAGTAAAACTATAAGCATCTTATTGAATCTCTCAAAAAGAACATGTCCTTTAGGATGGTATGGGTAGTGAACATTTGAGTCACTCCACACTCACTCTACCTGTGTGGCTTTCAGATAAGCAGACATGAAATGTGTGCCCCTATCTGAAATTCCCACCTTTAGGAACACAGCCCCGGTGAAGATGCCAAATAGGGCTGTATCCACTACAGGAGCAGTAACTGTCCTAAGGGGTATAGCCTCAGGGTATCTGGTGGCATTGTCCCTATCATCAAGATTAACCTATTGTGAGAGGCAATAGGCAAGTCTAGGAAACCAACAATGTCAATCCCCACCCTCTCAAAGGGAGTTCCCACTGCAGGCAGGGGTATAAGCCGGGTCTGGTGGCTCAGTGGACTAATGCATCCACTGCAGGGTAATGTGTTTGACCTCATGGCCACAGGTTTGAATCCTGGTGGGTACACTCTGCCATTCATCCACCTGAGGTTGATAAAATGAGTACCATTGAGTTGGGTAACAATAAACATCTGTTATTCAGCGCCAAGAGACTTATGGGTGAACGTGCGCTTTACAAATACTTATGTTATG
This sequence comes from Lissotriton helveticus, assembly GCF_964261635.1. Lineage (NCBI taxonomy): Eukaryota > Metazoa > Chordata > Amphibia > Caudata > Salamandridae > Lissotriton > Lissotriton helveticus. The sequence goes on from NC_136057.1 coordinate 1,719,532,288, forward strand.
TTATATAAGGATAGCCTTTGGTTTGCCACCTGCCTTGCCACTGTCTTTACATGTGACACATAAGCAACAAAACTCTGTTAAAGATTGGACGGATTTGTTAGCATGAGCTGAAAGCCATTTTGTATTTCTGGCAGCCATCTTGTTTGCCATGTGCTGCCACGTGCTTGCCATGTGCTCTGTCCTCCCTCAGTGTTGACTGCTCTTGTAATCTGCCTAGAAACTAACAATATTTAGCATCTTCCACCTTCGCACATGCTCAGTTGAGCTTGCAGCTACCCTTGCAACTGTTTCTAGTCTGTAAATTTCAGGATGTGTTCACCAGAATTAGCAACTGTTAGCTCCTCCCACTTTGTTGAGCAAGTAGATCATGCATGCCCATATTAGTCATTTTTGCATGCTTACGTGTGCCAGGACTGCCCCTTGGTCTTATGCTGAGACTATGTAACCCTAAGCATATATAAGGCCCCTGTTTTCTGTACTCCTCAGACTGCCTCATTCATTTGCTAAGGCTTCTGTGTGACGTAGTCTCCTCATTTGAGGTTAATAAAGATGTTACTTTTATATTTCAGCTTCTGTGCCAATTTCTTCTTTGTTGGTTTAAAAGGACCAAGTATCAGTGGGACAACTGAGAAGGATTCTATTTTCTACAACTCTTTCACCTTTTCTGACATTTGGGGCCAGTAAAAATGGTTGACCAGCCTTTTCCAGATGTCCGTTCCAGATATTCAGCTAAGTGGATGCCATGAGCCAGGTTAAGGAGGAATTTTCTGTACTGTTGGATGGCCACTACTCTTTTGGTTGCCCCTGGTTGGGAGTCCTGCGCCTCACATTACAGGACTTTCTCTTCTGATTACAGCTAATGGGTTTCAGTGACATCTCCTACCTCTTGTTTGACAGCCAGCTGTCTGAGGCCCTCTAGAGTAGGAGAAGTCTTTTGTCCCTGACCTAAGTCCTCTCTGGAGGGTCCACCTGCTCCTTGGATTCTGTCAGGTCAGGCAAATCTCATAAAGAAGCAGCCTTATTTTCAAACACCAGGCGTTTCCACTTAGGGTTATGCTCCTCCTGGGCGTGTGGACTTTGGGAAGTGGCCTTGACAGACTTTCTTCCCTTCCTCTTGGTACTAGGGCCATGGGCCATTTTTTCAGGCTGCAATGTCATTTGACTTTCCTTTTAAGTCCTTCTGCACCCTAGTGGAGACACATACCAACACAAGTAGACCCAGCATTGTTGCATAAGTTCTTCTCCTCACTTCTGCCCAGGCAGAAGTTTCAAGGTCATTGTCCAGCAGACACTCCACTGCGATGGCAGGGTCACAGCTACCTTCTTAGGCCCAGTGACCCCTCCCCAATCAAAGTCTACCTTAGCTATGGGATGAGAATGTGTAACATTGTCAGAGTTATCAATCTGGTTCACCTCATCAGGTATGATCTGCGTTGAAGAAACCAGCCTGGCCATGACCATGGATGATCATGCAAAAAGAGGCATTTCATTACACTGGGCAAATAAAAGATCATAAAATTATTCAATAGTCCAAAACAAACCGATTGATACATTCTGCTTATGGAATCTCTCCTTCATCGATGTAGACAAAGAATCTCAAAGCCATTTAAGGTTGTGAATCATGGACTGCTACTACTTGCCTTGAACATGGAACGACATATTGCCAGTCTGAAGTATCTCAGTGGTGGGGCAAGTGTAAAGAATCAGATATCTGAGTCAGCAGACGGATTGATCCTCTTTGTGACCCACTCTTAGGGGCTGGGAGGAAATCTCAAGGACTTGCTCTACAGGTTTAGTTATCTTCTCTCCACATGCATATGTGCTCTTCATCACATCTAAACTCATTGCAAATGAGTCCCGTGAACAAAATTATTAAATCTATCTCCCCTCAAACTTGTTAGCCAAGATTTCCTGGACGGACCTCAAAGGCAAATCCATCCTCATCCCACCCTTACTCCCACACCTAATATAAATCCAGACCCATCCTTTGAACCTAAAATAATGCTGACAAAAATCATAGATCCAATTTTCAAGTCTATACAAAGGTGAGAGTTTAGAGTCTGTTCCTGTTTCAATATGTTTATTTAAATGTTAAAATCAGTTAAAAATCATATGAAAGCAGGTGGGAGTTTAGCCAGTGTAGTCATTACAATCACTTGTGCTTGATATTAAATAAGATTCCAGATTTACCCATGAGCCCCTACATTATTTTTATAATGATGAAGGTGTTCTTAAGATTCATAAGTACTTAGAACAGGGTTGATTTAGATGTTTGTTCCAATCAGTCTATTTTGTTTCCATTATTGATGCATCACACCCGGAACAGTAGTTGTATATCATTGACACTGAGTGAATGTTTACATACGAGGGTGGACTTATGAATGATGTGATCACTTTTAGCCTTTCTTGGGTTTGGTTTATATACAAGTGAAAAAAAAAACAATATTTATCATCCTCCCAGCAACAGTGGACAAGTGAGTCAATTAGGTAACAATGGTGGAAAAATATGGAGAGCGTGTTTCTTTAATGTTATGAGTTTAAATGCCTGTCAGTTCAAAAATAATTCCTAATTTCAATAAATTACAGTGTTAGGAAAGTAATGATTTGGACCATGGTGATATCTGGTTTGAGCTTAAAGGTACAGAGTTGCCTTGTGATGTATGCACATTCTTGAAATGTTCTTCCACCTGCCTTTCTTGCATTCTTAGCAGGTGATATTGAAACGTGTACCCTGTAAACGAGTGTCAACATGAAGGTTCCTGTTAATTGGTATTTGAATAGTGCAGAGATCCCCAATCACCTAATGCCATGTAGCTACGTGAAGATATTTGTAGACAAATGTGAATTATCCACTGGGACTCTTCATTGGGAGATTTCATTTTAAAACCACATTGGTGTAGACATCCTCGTGGAGGACTTCTCTAAGGGGCGGGTCTTTAGACCTTGCCTATTCTGTACGAAGTTTGAGTGTGTAGTGGGTGGATTATGCATAGTGGTTTGAATGTCAGTTCCTATCTTTAGGCCGTCTGCTAACTTGTGTCAGCTAGGGTAGCTGTGCCATGTACCTACAATGGGTCTTGTGGCATGTCACAGACTTTGGTGGGTAGGTATCATAATCTTTGTAGTGCAGATCTTGGGGAGATTATATTTCTCACCATGAGTGTTAATAAGAAGAGCAACAGGTATAGGAATTTGAGGAGAGAGTCCACCCAGTCCTTAAAAGCAAAGAAAAAACTAGCAATTGGGCATGGGATAGTACTGGTCTGCGGGTCACTAATGCGTCACAGTGATCGAAAATAATGTTTCCTTAATTGATTTTTGGGTATACAGTGACTAACAATGAAGAAGTCCAGACTCATAAGTGTGAACAATGTTGCAAACATTAAATATGGTAAACAGATTTCCCAAGGAAACTAGCTGACGTTCAGTGGCTAAGATGAAGAGAAGAACTTCTGAGAACTTGGACCTAGTTGTTAAAGGGAATGCACAAAGAACTAGGGAATGAACCAAAATTCACATTCACTACACCAGAATAAAGGTTTGGAAACTTTGGAAACAGGGGAGCAAACAAAAATAAGGCACATTCACCAGAGTATTTTGATCTTAAGATATTGTGATTGGGAATACGGAGTAAGAATATATGGGGGAATGTCTCTAAATACGAAGATCATGAGGAAATAAATGATATGGTCATTGGGAAGCCTAAAAGAAAATGTGTATACTTTGGAAGAAGAATATAATGATAGAGCTAGATCTATTGAGATTTTGCTTAGTGTGTCTTTTTAATTGGTTGGAGTAGTAACACATTGTTGATGCTTAGTGACCAGCATTTAATAAAAAAAAGCCTCGGCCAATGATTTCCTTTCCATTTTAATGAGGCTGGCGACCTCAATATGGCAGAGTCCGTTGAGATATTATCTGCGTGCTCGCTAGCTTCACAGCATGTTGTGCTGTAGAGTTTGACTGAAAATACATGGACCCAGTCAACAAGTTTGCTGCATTTCTTTTATGTAAATAAAAGCATCACTATCTGGCTATTTAGATGTTGATGCGGTGAGTTCATGTCATCAAATGAGGAGTAAGCATGCTATTGCTTTCTAAATAGCACCATAGGGGCCACAGGTATCATGCATTTTGCTGGTCGTAAATGGCCACATTTGTAGAATTGGGTCATTTGCGACCGGTAAAATGCATTTTGGTATGTATGAATTCCAAATTGCGATTCGATAATATGTTACCAAATTGGAATTATGAATACATGCCGATTCAGTTTTTGGAAAGGGCATGCTTAGGGCGTCCCTTCCTAATACCAAATTGCAGTGGTATGTAGGAATGTTTTGTGACCAAAATGCAGTCGTAAAACAGTCACATTTTACCACCTACTGCAAGCAGAGTGATTTTTAGAGAAGTGAACGTAATGCATGTGACACCTTTTCTAGAAGCAAAGAACCCTTTTCGGTCACGAAGATTCTGACCCGTAAAATTTTACTTTATTCCACTTTGCACACTGTTATGACCACACCAAATAGCACCTGGAGGAATTTGCACCTCCAAAACCTAAGAATCCTGAGCAATTTGCCCCCTTGCATATTTCTAAATCCGGCACTGCACAATCTCCATTTACTATCAGTTTCATATTGACCTCGCAACTCAGATTAACGCTAAATGTGCATGATCACTTCTCTTTACAGTGCCTATAAATTGAATGAAATTGATTTATTTGACTGGCAGTTCGTCTGTGGCCCTCAAACATGGCCCATTAAGTGGGCCACATGTCATGTCATTCATCATGGCTTGAGGCAATGAGGCACGCTCCCTATTTCAGGCTCATACGTAGTTGTGATCTTGAAATGTCTGTGGTCTTTGCAAGCAGCATCCGCTGAGACTCTGAGGGGCATATTATCAAGAAACTGTGTTAAAATGATCGCCGCTTTAGCGGCAGGAAACTGCAGCTAAAGCAGCGATAATGGGCTTGATAATACGCCCTTGTGAATTTCCATAGAAGCCAATGTTCTGGTGTGAACATGGGCTTCTATGGGAATTCTCTACGTCATATGATCAAGCCCATTATCGCTGTTTTAGCTGCAGTTTCCTGCTGCTAAAACGGTGGTAATTTTAGCTCAGTTTCTTGATAATATGCCCCTTAATTCCTCAAATATTCTTCCGGAGTTGCTTCTCTTGTTTAAGAGCCAAATGTCAAACTCTGTCTGCCGTCTTGGACGTTGTCTGTGGGGAATGAAGCTCCACTGAGTATCTTCTGTGTTCGGCTCTCTCCTCCAAGTCCTCCTCTGGCTCTGAAGTTTCTCCTAGAATCGCCAGCCGCTCGGACATTCTTTTTGTGTTGGGATACAGAATGTAGTTATAGATGAGTGAGGCCAGCACTCAGTGGCGACTCCTCTATAGGGGCGTTTGGGCACCGCCCCCCTGCTTTCTCACAGTGCGAGAAGGCAGAAACATAAATGGTAATAACTACTATTTATGTTTCTGCCTTCTCACACGGCGAGAAAGCAGTAGTTCCTGGTTGGGGTGGGCAGTCCTGCTCGAGGGCAGGGGGGGAGTGGCTTTCCCACTGCCCACCCAAACAGTCAGTATGAACAACAGTGGACAAGCCACTCCCCCCTGCCCTCAAGCAACACCGCCCACTCTCCCTGTTCTCTATGTATGCTGCAGCATACATAGAGAAAATGACCCAGGTGGGGCAGCAGCCTAACCAATGACAAGGCGGCGGTGGAGGGGAGGGAGGCTGCCACCTCCCCCCATCACCTCCGCGGCGCGACAACCCCATTTCCACCCGCCCGTAATGCCGGCCGCGACTGTGTTTGCCCCATATTGGTGCAACTTAAATCATTGTCTCTTGTGCACACCACTTTGACTGTCAGTGGAAGTCGTGGAAATGTATATTGAAATATCACTTGAGACACAAATTATTCCCTTGGGACTGGAGGTTTTTAAACGCAAAGCGAGGACATTTTTGTTGTGGCCTGACATGAAAAGATTTATTTCTGGAGTGCTCAACCTTACAAAGTACAAGTGGAGAATTTTGGAACGGAGCTATCACTCATTTGTGCTCAATTTGTCTGTGTTTGCTGAGTAGATTTGCCAAGCCGCCATCGGAGCTGGCAGTGTCGTGTGTGGGCCGGTAATACTGCTTCCGGTTGAAAACTCCAGGTTTTGGACGAAACTGGACTACAACTAGCCCTGTATTTCTGTGCACATATCTACCTGCTAAAAGCAGGTGGAAGCATTGCTGCAAAACACGCAGAAAACGGTGCAGTGATCCGGATTTTGCCACATAACTGCCGTTTCAGTTGTGAGAGCTCTCGTAAGGCTCAGGGCCTGGTAGGAAGAAGCACGGCGGTACTGCCCGCTATCGGTAATTCCACGTGAGGTACCACCGTGCATTTTGCCGGGAACCACTCATCAGGAAGCCCTTAGTGAAGAGGTATTTAATGGCTGTGAGCACATTACTTGAATGTGGGGCAGTCGTGGGACCTGCTCGTGGATGTGACCGGATGTGCAGGATATGAATAACCTGAGAGAGTCAGAAAGGAATCTGTTGTGGTTTGTGTATTGATTTCCGTTGTCCAAAGAGTTGCGCATCCAAGACGGATTATTGCATGGCTTCTGCTGATTGTGAATGACAATGTATGGGTTTCTCTCTAAGCACGAAGTATTCCATCGTTCAGGAGCTTCTGGTTATCCCCACAACACTACTTACCAGGCTTTGCTCTAGTAGTTCTTATCTGATGACATTCCTCTTCCTATGGCGCTACATAATTAATGCATATTGAGCTTATTGAATGTAGAGGCTTTTAATAAGTCAGATATGCTATTATCTGTCATGAAAAATGAAAACAGACACTCGTTCCCCAGAGTGCAGTATTTACGTCTCGCCACTTTCAAATGTCACCAGCCGCCACTGCCAGCACTGCACCAACACATGGTCCCACCCAGAAGACCTGTAGAAACAGAGATGTTTTTGTGAGATTTTACTTACACCAAGCATAACAATTTACCTAATACAAGTCACATGGGCCCCATTATGAGTCAGGCAAAGTGGTACACTTGGGGGATACCACAGTGTCTAATTCCAAGTTCTACTTGGTGTGGGACCGTGCATTGTAAAACAAAAAACTTTTCCACTGACATTTTCCGCCGGCTAGAAGCAGGTGCAAATGACCACATATTACATCTGAGATTTGGGAACCACAAGCAATGAAGGATCAGGTAGACCCTGGTACTGCATTTTAGCCCTCTTTGCGGAACCAAAAACTTGTGATGGCCAGTAATGGGAGTAGATACCGACCAGAATTGTTCACAGCAGACCCTGTATTTCCCCATCTAATAACTGGGGATTTGGGGATGAGGCCAGAGCAATGTCATTATGTACATTTTCAAAATCAAATAGAATTGTATATTTATTTTACTTTTTCTCTATGAATCTTAACGCTAATAAGTGGCGCTTGGAAAAATATTTCCGACAACGTCCCCATATTCTCTACCATGTAACTTAAATGCAAGAGGTGTATATAAATGGACAGATTCAGATGTAGCAGTAGAGTTAGAACATGCACCAGGAAATTCTTTCTGAATTGTTTCCTTATATCCACTTAAAGATCCTTACTGACTCAAAGAGCAACAAGCATTGGCAAAATCATAATGACGCTCCTTTAATATTCAGGCACAGACCTATTGGCACTGGCAATGTTTGTATGCTTTGGAATACTGTTTAGCCAAAGCACTCCAAAATGGATATTACTGCATGTGTGCAGACGCACAGGGGGCCATCTATGAACATATTTTTTTGTAAAAGTATACTGTGCATGAGCATGTATGCACCAGCAAGCATATTGTAACGATTTTTGTTATACTTTGACAAAAATCATTCCAAGGTCAAATCTTTATAAGATTGGTGCCTCCATATGGAAGAGTGCAGTCTTATGCAGGTATACAATGGCAATATCGGGAGGGGAAGGGTATGCAATGGAGAAGCTGGGAATTGGGGGAGCTAGGTGGGTATACATTCAAAAATAAAAAATACACAGAGGGGTGAGGGAAGCTAGGCACGAGCAGTGGGAAGAAGTATAGCAACACAGAGTGCAGGAGTGAGTATTTGAGTGGAGAACCAGCGCATGAGGGAGAGAGCAAAAAAACAGATGCACTCCCATGCAGTGATGTAGTTCCCTAAATGTAAGCAATGGGTACGGTCAAATCATCCATTGAAAATGGTAATATAGAAACAAGGCTCAAGGGGAGGAACACAGATATAAACAGAAAGGAATGCCTTCAGATAAGAAGCAAGCAAATGTAATTGGAAAGAAAGACAGCTAAGGGAGTAGAGAGAAAAATTAAATACCTCCTACTTTGAACATTATCACAAATGGCAATAAGCGAGCAAGTGTGATGAGTGAGCCCAGTAGTCATTCAAGTGATTGCTCCCCCTGATGGAACTTTGAAATGTCTTTTCTTCCTTCCATCCTTTAAGTCTTTTTCCTTCTTTCTTTCCTTCCTTCCATCCACCCATCTTTTTCTCCTTTATTTGCTTTGAGAACTTTGACATTCAGAAAACACATATACAAATATACATATGTTTTAACAAAGAGATTGTCTTCGAATGCGAGTGACACGTACAACAAGGCTGTTGGTCAAATTCCTTCTCATGGGATTTTTAATATTATTCACGAACTCTGAATATCTCTGCAGTTTACAAAAACACTTTGCGCCAGGTTTGTGTTACTTTTGCCTCACAAACCTGGCTCAAAGCACTGGGGTGGTATTTATTTTCCAAGGCACATCACGATCTGTGTTGGAAAGTTGACCAAAGTAACACAAAGCAGTGCTTTGTGATTTAACACAGGTTCCTGATTCCTAACAATTGTACACGGATTTGTGCCAAAACCTTTTGCACCCTCGAGGAAAAGGTTTTAAGTACTCCACACTTTCCAAACTTTGCACGAGCTGCTTTGTATAGCACACACACAAAATGGGAAAGCATAGCTTCTGTACTAGAAAGTTCTTCTTCCAGAACAAATCATATGCTTGACAAAATGCAGAAAAACATGGAGTTTGGGGGGTAAGGATGTGTGCATTGGCACTTGGCAGCCTAAAGAGCGTCAGCACTGGAGGAGAGGAAAACAAAACCATATTTTAGGAGATAGGGTGCTGTTTTTCCCTCTCCCTGTAACTCAACGCGGTGCAGCAATTTTTGGTGCTGCGCCGCATTACGTCACCTTTTGGCAAACTATTTCCGTATTGCATCCCTCTCTTTGAAATGCCAGGAGGACCTTCAATTCTACATCGCCTTTCAAGACTCCACCATATATTTCATCAGCCAACGATATCCTGACTTTTTAAGACGTCTTAGATATGGAGCTAATTATTTCTTTAAAGTATTGCTGTCAAGATCATTAGTGATCTTTGAAACACGCCACCACAGAGGGAATTAGAGATTCTTAATGCCAGCTCTACCAGGCTTTCTAGAAACAATTATGGGATTTCCCTAAACCCAACTACATCAAAATCTACAACACAACACTTCCTAGAGGAATACTAGTCCCAGCTATGCTAACAATAGATAAGTTGTCTGATTCCATTATTGTATAAGTGATGCTGAAGTTCTGTCAACGTTACATAATATCTTCGTCATCGATTTAATAGGAAGAATTTTAGAGCAACAGCAACTCCCATGAAAGTTTCCGGCTACACCACCTTGCCAGGCAGGTATAACCACTCTAAGTTTGAATCAATCCAACATCTTATGAATCTGCCTTTTACTGGCAATCCTGTCTGATTTATGCTGATGATGAGATGCAATGGGTGCAAGGTCACATTGATGAAGAAAATGTGTTTTTCCACACTGGACGTCCGTGGTACAATGGTACTGTTAATACATCCATCAGCTTCACTAACAGCACTTAGGGGCATATGTATGAACAAGCCCTTTTGCGATTCCGTAGTAGCGACTTTTAGCAAATTGCTATTTAGGAACCGCAAAATGCTATGTATGTAGGAATCGCAATAATAATTGCGATTCCTTAATTGCGAATCGCAAGTCGCGATTCGCAATTAAGGAATACCTTCCCATTCATTCCTATGGGCTAGGAGGCCCATAGGAATGAATGAGAAGACATTCTCAATTTGCGATTCGCAATTAGAGAATTGCAAATCCAGAATGCGATTTCAAGGGTGCCAGGGTGTCAAAAGGACACCCTGTTGCACCCCTGTAATATGTATGTGTACACATGTGGTGCCAATACATGCCCTAGGGGCATGTATGTGCGCCACATGGCACTTTGAAAAATGCAAAAAAGTGTATTTTTCAAAGAAATCACAAATTACCACCAACTTGAAGTTGGTGGTAATTTGAGATTTCTTAAGGCCAAATCGCACTTTTTCTGAGCTTCATACAGTGTTGTTATGCTTTAAAACAACCTTGCAACTGCTTTACTAGAGTTTGTCTGTTGTGTTACTTCCCGACAGGACAGACACAAAAGAATTGTTGGCATTGCACAGCCTACTCTACACAGACTGGCAATCTTAGTGACTGCAAAAGTCTACTTCAGAACGTATTAAAGCGAGTCTGCACAGCAGGATTGTCTTTGCAAGGGGCAAAATCAACACTGTGACACGCGACGCAAAGTGAGTGTTTAACTAGCATCTTCTGGCAACAAACCCATCACTCCCAAACCGACTGCCGAGTGCAGTCAGTAACTTTGAAGTATTTGCTCATTCATTAATCGGTATAAAATTGTTTGTGTCCTTGTCAAAATGCTACACAACTGCTTCATGCACCCCTTGTAATGCTGCAAAGTGGATCAGCTCCCACCCTTCACCTCGGGTCCTCTGCTGTATCACTTAACTGCAGTGTATCTCTGCTGTTTCAATTCACCACAATCTTTTCACGGCAACCCTCCTGCAAAGCTCTTACACTACCACACGTCACTACTGCCCACCTGCTGCTTCGCATCCCTCCATTTCTCTTACAGTAACATTTCACGCAGTCTATCTGCTGCACTCCGTCCTCTGGCTACAATTCACCGCTCTCTGCTGCCAACTGGCGAGATCTGAGTACTGCAGCCTCTCACAGCAGTCATTCCGCGCTTCACGCCGCGCCGCATGAGTGTGATTATTCCATCACCCTTCGGGCCTTGTCTCCTGCCAGGTGATACAAGAGTGAACCTGCTTAGCCAGTTCACCTGACTTGAGTAGCACAGTTGCCTCTAGTCTCTCACTCGTTTGAAATTCTGTGTGTCCTGTGGACTATACCAAGGGCTTTAAGCGGGCCGGGTCCTGCCGGGGCTATTTACCGGCAGGTCTAAAAGGCAGGTGCTGAGACAGGTTCCTATCGGTCTCTACATTTTTGCCCTCTACCTCAGGGGGAACCTGCTACCCTTTACTGCCGTTGATGTAACTTCAAAGAGACTAGTTAAAGTTCTTTCAAAGTCTCATCACTTCAGAACTGAAGGATTTTCATATTACTTACAATGATGACATAGTTGTTCCTTATGCAACTAACAACCATTGACAAAGCCAATAGTACTGGCTTATTGTAGGTGTAATGATTCTTGTTGTTTTATATATCTGGAGGCAGAGATAGGAGCAGCAAAATACCAGTTGGGCAGCACACTAAGCTAAGAACAGATGTTTTGCTCCAGTGTTTTTAAGCCACACCTAGGGTGAACAACCGTCTGTAAATTTCACGGACGGTCCGTAATTTGGACCTCTGGTCCGTTGTCCGTGAGGATCCCTTTTACGGACGCCTTTTGTCCGTAATTTTGGGCATTGCAGGGAGCAGCACTGCTTCCCTGCCAGAAGACTTAGCCCCCTGATGGGAGGGCCTCGGGCTCCTCCTCCAGCACAAGAATAGCCCCACCCCGCCCATTCTCATTCTGTATGCAGCTGATGATTGCCAAATACAGAATGACAATGGGGCAGTCTGGGTTGTTAAAACATGTGGTGGCCTCCTCCTGCCTCGGGGTACAGCTGGGCATTCTGTTAGATGGAAAAGGTAAAACTCCCATACCGCAATGCGAGAATACAGTTTATATAAAGAAGCCCGTGAAACAAATAAAGAAAAATGGGTTATAATTCTTTCACTGTCTCATCATTTTAGAACTGACGCATTTTCAATATTATATAAAACAAAGCCCTGGTTGCTGCTTTTTTATTTTAACCAACTAACAACCATTGACAAAGTCAATAGGCCTGTCTTGTTGTTGGTGTAAAGATACTTGCTGTATTATATATCTGGATGCAATGATAGAAACAACATAATACCAGTCGGAACACTATGCTAAGCACATATTTTTAGCCTCGGTATTTTAAGCCATGCCCTTATTACATCGAACACCCCCTTTGAAGAGACCCCCCCAGTTTTTTTACCCCACTCAAGGCCCTGGAAACAACACCATGTCACAGTCACCTCACGTCCTGGCACTGTGCATCACACATGACTCATGACTTCTAAGTTTTCAGATTGCCTATGTGCAGGGTCATAGTAAACCCTCCCCACCCCTTGCTTTAGGAACTACAGCGAGGTGACGTTCTTGATGCGCCTCTTCTGTCTGCAACTCTACAGACAAAGGCTAAGCTCATAATGTGAAAAGGTGGGTGAGTAAATAAGTGAAGGAATGTGTGAATGGCTAGATGGATTAGTGAAAGGATGAATTGGTGAATTAAAGGGTGAATGGATACATAATGAAAGAAAGGATGGATGAGTGAGTGCGTGGAAGGATGGATGAGAGAAAAATATAAATAGATGGATGTATGGAGGAAAGGGTAGATGGATGGGTAAAAGTGTTGATGGGTGAGTGAAAGGATGGATGAATGAGTGAAAGGGTAGATGATGGGCGAGTGAATTGGTGGATGGATGAGTAAAAAGATGGATGGATTAATGAAAAGATAGGATAAAGGGTGAATGGATGGATGAGTGGAAGGGTGGATGTAAGGATTGATGAATGACTGAAGGGGTAGATGAACAAAAGGATGGATAGATGAGTGAAGAAGTGAAAGGGTGGATGGATGAGAGAACAGATGAATGGATGAGTGAAAGGATGGATGAGTAATGGGTTCGATAGATGGAGGCATGAATGGATGAGTAGATGGGTGGGTGGGTAGAAGGATGGTTGGATAAGTAAAAGGGTGAATACACCCAGTTACTTAGCTCTAAAGCTAGAAAGGTCGGGAGGTTCCAGACAACTTCGCAGTGCGAGTACTTTACTTCTGAAACCACAATCATTCCATAAGAAGAGAACTGGTTGCAGAGCTTTCTCAGAGATAGCACCAAAGATTTGGAACTCCTGCGGTGCATGGAATCCCTTCCTTTACCGCATTAAAAAAAGAAGTAAAAATACTACTAATGAACAAATTCACTTTCTAAGTATTAATTCTATGCTGACACCGAGTCACCTACAAGAGCTGCATATCATTGCCTACCTCCGGTGGAATGAATGAGATTATTAGATGTATGATTAATACCACAGCCACTTAATGCTCAATAACTGTATTTAGCGTAAAGCTTAGTTGGCCTCGGATCTACTATATTATCCATATACTTCATATACATGGTGAATCGAAGGAGTATATTATATGTACGTTTATCAGCACAACCACCTAATGCTCAATAACCCTTTATTGTGCAATGTCCTGCTGATTCCGGGTCACCTATGTTTGTTATCTATATATTATATTTCTCTTTTGTACATATTGACACATTTCAAATGCTTGTATACTACATCATCCGCTTATGTTTTATACTGTATACTGTAAAGCGCTCTGATACCCTCGTAGGTCACGTTCGCACTATATAAAACGTTATAAATAAACTAGCAGCCCGTCCCGACGTTGTCCGGGAGCAATCAGGCTTCTGGGCCCCCACCTGCCCCGACGCTGTCTCAGGCTCCAGGGCCCCCGCCCGCCCCGACGTTGTCCGTGGGTCCCCCGGAGCGCACCCGCCACTTTCAAGGCCCCCCTATGAGCCGCACACGGGCCGCTTCACCTACCTCAGCCACCGCTCCTCCCCGCCTGTCCGCCGCTCCTCACCGCCTGTCCGCCGTTCCTCACCGCTCCTCCCCGCCTGTCCACCGCTCCTCCCCGCTCTCAGGTCCGCCGCTCCTCCTCGCGCTCCTGTACGCCGCTCCTCCCCGCGCTCCTGATGTCAGCACGCACGCCGCGGCCGGCGCTAGTTCCAAGGGAGTACTTTTTTTTTTAATCGTAAATATTTTAAAGTACGTATATTTTATTTTTTTATATAGCCTATGTCCATCTGCAGACCTTGACAATTACAATGATGTATCGGGTGTTTGGATTGGTGCTGTGGTTCCTGAGTTTACCCGCCTCAAAGGTTCAAAGTTCTCTCTTTATAATAGTAGTATATATATATATATATATATATATATATATATATATATATATATATATATATATATATATATATATATATATATATACTAGCAGCCCGTCCCGACGTTGTCCGGGAGCAATCAGGCTTCTGGGCCCCCGCCCGCCCCGACGTTGTCTCAGGCTTCAGGGCCCCCGCCCGCCCCGACGTTGTCCGTGGGTCCCCCGGAGCGCACCTGCCACTATCAAGGCCCCCAATGAGCCGCACACGGGCCGCTTCACCTACCTCAGCCGCCGCTCCTCACCGCCTGTCCGCCGCTCCTCACCGCTCCTCCCCGCCTGTTCGCCGCTCCCCCCCACTCTCATGTCTGCCGCTCCTCCTCGTGCTCCTGTACGCCGCTCCTCCCCGCGCTCCTGATGTCAGCATGTATGTCGCGGCCGGCGCTACTTCCAAGGGACTACTTTTTTTTAATCGTAAATATTTTAAAGAACGTATATTTTATATAGCCTATCTCCATCTGCAGACCCTGACAATTACAACGATGTATCGGGTGTTTGGATTGGTGCTGTGGTTCCTGAGTTTACCCGCCTCAAAGGTTCAAAGTTCTCTCTTTATAATAGTAGTATAGATATATATATATATATATATATATATATATATATATCTATATATTATCCAAACACTTCAGATGAGCCCTCGGTGGGAAACAGCAACAAGTCGGAAATTTGGATCCATTTCATTCAGGATCAGATGCAGCATGAGACGCACTCCGGCACAGGCATCTCTCGTGTTCCTTGCCAAACCGGTTTCGGGATCGTCCTCCCTTTGTCAATGGCAGCTGTTCACTCGAAGAACCTGGTGTGCACTTTCATACTTAAGAGCCTGCCCCAGTGGGCGTGTCCAAAAAGGAATTGTGGTTCTTGTAGTGCTATCGATAATTCCTCAGGTGAGTAGGTTCTGTGTGGCAGCAAAGTTAATTATAAAAGTTTATAAAACCCCTGTGGGCTGATGCATTGTGGCGTTGGGCATCCTGCTGTGTTTTGTCATCTGGTCACAGGACTCCGACCTCCTGAAGAGATGACACCGCTTGGCGCCATCACGGGTCCGCCCTGGGGCGGCATACTTCATTCCCGCGGCTGGACTCAGGCCGCAAAACATCCAAACACTTCAGATGAGCCCTCGGTGGGAAACAGCAACAAGTCGGAAATTTGGATCCATTTCATTCAGGATCAGATGCAGCATGAGACGCACTCCGGCACAGGCATCTCTCGTGTTCCTTGCCAAACCGGTTTCGGGATCGTCCTCCCTTTGTCAATGGCAGCTGTTCACTCGAAGAACCTGGTGTGCACTTTCATACTTAAGAGCCTGCCCCAGTGGGCGTGTCCAAAAAGGAATTGTGGTTCTTGTAGTGCTATCGATAATTCCTCAGGTGAGTAGGTTCTGTGTGGCAGCAAAGTTAATTATAAAAGTTTATAAAACCCCTGTGGGCTGATGCATTGTGGCGTTGGGCATCCTGCTGTGTTTTGTCATCTGGTCACAGGACTCCGACCTCCCGAAGAGATGACACCGCTTGGCGCCATCACGGGTCCGCCCTGGGGCGGCATACTTCATTCCCGCGGCTGGACTCAGGCCGCACAACATCCAACCACTTCAGATGAGCCCTCGGTGGGAAACAGCAACAAGTCGGAAATTTGGATCCATTTCATTCAGGATCAGATGCAGCATGAGACGCACTCCGGCACAGGCATCTCTCGTGTTCCTTGCCAAACCGGTTTCGGGATCGTCCTCCCTTTGTCAATGGCAGCTGTTTACTCGAAGAACCTGGTGTGCACTTTCATACTTAAGAGCCTGCCCCAGTGGGCGTGTCCAAAAAGGAATTGTGGTTCTTGTAGTGCTATCGATAATTCCTCAGGTGAGTAGGTTCTGTGTGGCAGCAAAGTTAATTATAAAAGTTTATAAAACCCCTGTGGGCTATATATATATATATATATATATATATATATATATATATATATATATATATATATATATATATATATATATATATATATATATATATATATATATATATATATATATATATATATATATATATATATATATATATATATATATATATATATATATATATATATATATATATATATATATAAAGTCTAAACAGGAAGCCCAATATTAAAGCAAAGCCACACGAAGTTCAGATCAGCACGTTTATTTGCATCCATTTCACTGCTCGCTCCTTGACAGCTTTCAGAGCAATCTTTGAACATGTAAAGCCTGACGCGTTTCAGGAAATATTCCTTTCTTCAGAGGCATTGTTCACGAAGGGCTGGAAGAGTAGTTTTTGGCCGCGTCTCCTCATATAATCACTGGCACCTGCCACAGTGGGCGTGGCTAAATCGCAAAGCCTTCTGTGCCTTGTAGTACGCTGGCCCTCTTCCCACAGTGGGGCCACTCAACAGTCCTTGCAATTTGAACCAAGTATTCACCAAGTGGAGTAAAGTAAAGCGCTGTAAGCCCTCAGATTGTGCTTTGCAGCAGTGAATTTGTGCTCAAGGCAGCACCACCTGCATTGGAGCTGCTCTTGTCTTCGTTCTGTCTTTGCAAGCCCCTTCTCAAAGCCTGCACGAACCCTTCGTAAGGTGGGCCTTGCTTCTCGACCGGGCAAACAGCCGATATCCATATAGTCTAAACAGGAAGCCCCAAGTTAAAGCAAAGCCACACGAAGTTCAGATCAGCACGTTTATTTGCATCCATTTCACTGCTTGCTCCTTGACAGCTTTCAGAGCAATCTGCGGCCGTTGCTACTTCCAAGGGACTACTTTTTTTTTAATCGTAAATATTTTAAAGAACGTATATTTTATTTTTTTATATAGCCTATGTCCATCTGCAGAACCTGACAATTACAACGATGTATCGGGTGTTTGGATTGGTGCTGTGGTTCCTGAGTTTACCCGCCTCAAAGGTTCAAAGTTCTCTCTTTATAATAGTAGTATAGATATATATATATAAAGTCTAAACAGAAAGCCCCAAATTAAAGCAAAGCCAAACGAAGTTCAGATCAGCACGTTTATTTGCATCCATTTCACTGCTCGCTCCATGACAGCTTTCAGAGCAATCTTTGAACATGTAAAGCCTGACGCGTTTCAGGAAATAATCCTTTCTTCAGAGGCATTGTTCACGAAGGGCTGGAAGAGCAGTTTTTGGCCGCGTCTGCTCATATAATCACTGGCACCTGCCACAGTGGGCATGGCTAAATCGCAAAGCCTTCTGTGCCTTGTAGTACGCTGGCCCTCTTCCCACAGAGGGGCCACTCAACAGTCCTTGCAATTTGAACCAAGTATTCACCAAGTGGAGTAAAGTAAAGCGCTGTAAGCCCTCAGATTGCGCTTTGCAGCAGTGAATTCGTGCTCAAGGCAGCACCACCTGCATTGGAGCTGCTCTTGTCTTCGTTCCGTCTTTGCAAGCCCCTTCTCAGAGCCTGCACGAACCCTTTGTAAGGTGGGCCTCGCTTCTCTAATGGGCAAACAGCCGATATCCATATAGTCTAAACAGGAAGCCCCAAGTTAAAGCAAAGCCACACGAAGTTCAGATCAGCACGTTTATTTGCATCCATTTCACTGCTCGCTCCTTGACAGCTTTCAGAGCAATCTGCGGCCGGCGCTACTTCCAAGGGACTACTTTTTTTAAAATCGTAAATATTTTAAAGAACGTATATTTAATTTTTTGATATAGCCTATGTCCACCTGCAGACCCTGACAATTACAACGATGTATCGGGTGTTTGGATTGGTGCTGTGGTTCCTGAGTTTACCCGCTTAAAAGGTTCAAAGTTCTCTCTTTATAATAGTAGTATAGATAAATGGAGTGAGAAAGGGATGATGAATGACCAAAAGGTTGAATGGGTGGAAGGATAAGTGACTGAGTGGATGGATGAGTAAGTGAAAGGATGGCTGGATGGGTAAAAGTATAAATGGCTGGATGGATGAGTGAATAGATGGATGGGTGAAAGAATGGATGGATGAGTGTACGGATATATGGGGTGAAAGGGTAGATCAATTAATAATGGATGGATGAGTGAAAGAGTGGAGGGAGGGATGGATGAGAAAAATGATGGATGGAAGGATACATGGTGGATAGGTTTTCAAATGGTTGAATATGTTTGGATATAGATGGGCACACAGATGGAAGGACAAAATAAATGGTGAAAGACTGAATGATAGATAAAAGAATGATTACACCTTGTAGCACCCATTATCGTAAGTAATATTTCTTATACATTGACTTTCACATTTATATGAGTCATTGTCTCTATATGATGTGTGTGTGATGTATGCACTCCGACGCCCTGCCCTACATACTTGGGAAGAGTAGCACTATAAAAGAAATTAAATACGGATGAGAGAGGGTCTATGTGAAGATGAGGTGCATCTTTGGAGGGTGGTACAAGGGTGGACTGGCCGGACCGGGCATCGAGTGTTTCCCTGGGAGGCTGGAAGGGGGGGTTTGTTACTGCAGGCTGGCACTCTAAAGTTCCTTGTATATCCAGTAGTTTTCAATCAACAATAAAAGCGGCCCCACTTGTATTCAGGTGTGGTCCACCAATGTCTGGAGACTAATACCTGCTGGAGCAAGATGCAAGTTTTGAATCGTCTACGGTAGCAAGCTGCTGGCACGCTGAAAAACCGTGAAGTGCACAGTTGTCTCAACCTAATATAAACTTATTTTGACGTATACTTAAGTGGTTGTCTATTTACTTACTTTTATACCATTGCGCGATCTCCTCTGATGTGTCTATAAAACGTACCTTTTGTCCCGAAGTTTTGTCCTGAATTTTAACCTCCTGTTCTGAATTTCTGTCTTGAATTTTGACCCTTTGTCCTGAATTTGTACACTCACCGTCTTGAATTTGCACCCATGCCAGTTGGTCACCCTAGCCACCTCGTTAATTACACTGGCCACACCCTTTGAGAGACCCCCAAGTTTTTTCATCCCACTTAGAGCCCTGGCTATACCCTACTTCTAGTCTTACCCACTGGTCGTAGAAGCTCCGTGTTATCACAGATGGCACATATGATCGGGCGGGGTTCATCAAGCAGCCAGTGTAGTAAATCTAAGATACAAAAGTGTGATCATGTAGTTAATTGTAACTGACACATTTTCTAACACAGTGTATGAAATTAGCTGAAAAATGTTGTGTAGGCTTCATTCTGTTGGGCATACCTAAGCAACTCAATATTAATGCCACAATGCTATTTGTACGGCTAAAGATCATGTCCGGCTATGCAACCTGAGAGGATTTGCAAGTCTTATGCGCATCCAAACCATCCAGGAGTGAAAGTGCAGTGACACCTCCACCAGTATGATAAAAAAACAGAAATTTCGAAGTCATAGGTACACCCAATCAACTCTCTTGTGAGATCAGGTACGACAGCCAACTATTGTCATAAAGCTTGTCTTTGGGACACATCTGCGAGATGACCAACTAATTATCACATTTATTGGCATTTTTGGTTTTTGCATCCATTGATGAACCAGACCCCCAAAGGCCACATGCAGTGCCTAATTTGTAAAATAAAATAAGTGCCAGGGCTCTAGTCAGGAGACCTCTGCAACTTGCACCTCCCATTGCCACTGTTTTTCTTTGCGAATGACAGTACCAACACAACTAATGCTAACCAGCCCACTACAAGTGTGACAATTCAGCCTATTCCAGGCCCCCAAAGCTATAAAATTAGCTTGGGCGGCAGGTATTAGTTGGTTTTAATGTGCACCGAATTAATGAACAATTGCTGTTCCGCTCATCTCTAATTTATAAAAACAGCACCACCATGTAGCAGCTGTCATAGGTGCCAGTGTTTACAATTAAGTGCCGGTGCCGAGCACCGGAAATCACCAGCTCAAATTAAGCACTGGACCCAGGTGTTTATTTCGGGTTGAGCATTCGCTGAAGGTTTCTTGTGTTAAAGGACAGAACCTCTCAATGTGATGGTCCAGAATAGTTTTGGAAGAGCATTTTCCTAATAACACTATGTTTTGTGGTACACATAGTGCCGGCCGACTGCCCCCAAGTTCTTCGGTCATGGCTCCACCGGCACTTTGATCCTGCTATATACGCTGGCCTCTCCTCGATCATAACCCCTGGGTGCTATAACCTGTCCCCACTGTGATCCTGGGCTGAGAGTACCTGCCAGTGCTGTGATCTTGGCCTTCCAGTTCAGCTCAGGATGTGAATGTATGTTACACCTATCATGTCATCGCACAGTATCAATGCAGTCAGGTTGTATTGTGCTTGCCTGCTTCGGTGGGTGGTAGTTGTTAGCAGTCTCCTGCAAATACTTACTCCCAGCAGGTGCCCCAGAGTCACAGAAAGGCTGATGGATAGAGCTGGGAGTCCAGCGTTGTCAGTTCTCCGGTCATCTGTCGAGGCTAAAATACAGAGGGCTAGCTGCAGGGTGAGGAGCACTTCCACAGTTGTGGCTTTTCCCACCGTAGTGCCATTTAACAACTAAGAAAAGAAAAAGAAAGAGAAAACAATTCATCAACAGCAGGTGTTTTGGGACTATTTGGACAGTCTAGTTGTTCATAATAGCAGTTGTGCGGTGCTCATCACAACCCCCAAATAATCAAACTGTTCATGACCCGGGCTGGACTGGGAACCCAAAGGCCCCCTGGCAAATATTGTCAGACCAGCCCCAATATGGTGCATGGTGAGTGCAGCAAGTGAGCCTGAACACCTCAAGTGGGGTTTGGGGTGTTCTACCCGCAAGAAAATGTAGGCAAAAACGATACATTATACAACACATGTTTTATTATATACTAGCAGCCTGTCCCGACGTTGTCCGAGAGCAATCAAGCTTCTGGGCCCCCGCCCGCCCCGACGTTGTCTCAGGCTTCAGGGCCCCCGCCCGCCCCGACATTGTCCGTGGGTCCCCCGGAGCGCACCCGCCACTTTCAAGACCCCCTATGAGCCGCACACGGGCCGCTTCACCTACCTAAGCCGCCGCTCCTCCCCGCCTGTCCGCCGCTCCTCACCGCTCTCATGTCCGCCACTCCTCCTCGCGCTTCTGTACGCCGCTCCTCCCCGCGCTCCTGATGTCAGCACGCACGTCGCGGCCGGCGCTACTTCCAAGGGACTACTTTTTTTTAATCGTAAATATTTTAAAGAACGTATATTTTATTTTTTTATATAGCCTATGTCCATCTACAGACCCTGACAATTACAACGATGTATCGGGTGTTTGGATTGGTGCTGTGGTTCCTGAGTTTACCCGCCTCAAAGGTTCAAAGTTCTCTCTTTATAATAGTAGTATAGATATATATATATATTATATATATATATATATATATATATATATATATATATATATATATATATATATATATATATATATATAAAGTCTAAACAGGAAGCCCCAAATTAAAGCAAAGCCACACGAAGTTCAGATCAGCAAGTTTATTTGCATCCATTTCACTACTCGCTCCTTGACAGCTTTCAGAGCAATCTTTGAACATGTAAAGCCTGACGCGTTTCAGGAAATAATCCTTTCTTCAGAGGCATAGTTCATGAAGGGCTGGAAGAGCAGTTTCTGGCCGCGTCTGCTCATATAATCACTGGCACCTGCCACAGTGGGCGTGGCTAAATCGCAAAGCCTTCTGTGCCTTGTAGTACACTGGCCCTCTTCCCACAGTGGGGCCACTCAACAGTCCTTGCAATTTGAACCAAGTATTCACCAAGTGGAGTAAAGCGCTGTAAGCCCTCAGATTGCGCTTTGCAGCAGTGAATTTGTGCTCAAGGCAGCACCACCTGCATTGGAGCTGCTCTTGTCTTCGTTCCGTCTTTGCAAGCCCCTTCTCAGAGCCTGCACGAACCCTTCGTAAGGTGGGCCTCGCTTCTCGACTGGGCAAACAGCCGATATCCATATAGTCTAAACAGGAAGCCCCAAATTAAAGCAAAGCCACACGAAGTTCAGATCAGCACGTTTATTTGCATCCATTTCACTGCTCGCTCCTTGACAGCTTTCAGAGCAATCTGCGGCCGGCGCTACTTCAAAGGGACTACTTCTTATTTTAATCGTAAATATTTTAAAGAACGTATATATTTTTTTTTTTATAGCCTATGTCCATCTGCAGACCCTGACAATTACAACGATGTATCGGGTGTTTGGATTGGTGCTGTGGTTCCTGAGTTTACCCGCCTCAAAGGTTCAAAGTTCTCTCTTTATAATAGTAGTATAGATATATATATATATATATATATATATATATATATATATATAAAGTCTAAACAGGAAGCCCCAAATTAAAGCAAAGCCACACGAAGTTCAGATCAGCACGTTTATTTGCATCCATTTCACTGCTCGCTCCTTGACAGCTTTCAGAGCAATCTTTGAACATGTAAAGCCTGACGCGTTTCAGGAAATAATCCTTTCTTCAGAGGCATTGTTCACGAAGGGCTGGAAGAGCAGTTTTTGGCCGCGTCTGCTCATATAATCACTGGCACCTGCCACAGTGGGCGTGGCTAAATCGCAAAGCCTTCTGTGCCTTGTAGTACGCTGGCCCTCTTCCCACAGTGGTGCCACTCAACAGTCCTTGCAATTTGAACCAAGTATTCACCAAGTGGAGTAAAGCGCTGTAAGCCCTCAGATTGCGCTTTGCAGCAGTGAATTCGTGCTCAAGGCAGCACCACCTGCTTTGGAGCTGCTCTTGTCTTCGCTCCGTCTTTGCAAGCCCCTTTTCAGACCCTGCACGAACCCTTCGTAAGGTGGGCCTCACTTCTCGACTGGGCAAACAGCCGATATCCATATAGTCTAAACAGGAAGCCCCAAATTAAAGCAAAGCCACACGAAGTTCAGATCAGCACGTTTATTTGCATCCATTTCACTGCTCGCTCCTTGACAGCTTTCAGAGCAATCTGCGGCCGGCGCTACTTCCAAGGGACTACTTTTTTTAATCGTAAATATTTTAAAGAACGTATATTTTATTTTTTTATATAGCCTATGTCCATCTGCAGAACCTGACAATTACAACAATGTATCGGGTGTTTGGATTGGTGCTGTGGTTCCTGAGTTTACCCGCCTCAAAGGTTCAAAGTTCTCTCTTTATAATAGTAGTATAGATTGAATTGTATTATCTTTTAAAGCATAGTAAACAATGACCTTGCATTGCACCAGGGTACAGCAATTTTTTATTGAGGCTCTTCAATGATTCTCTCACTATCACCCTCCAACAGGGTCTCTCATCTCTCAATAGCCCCTCCCTCCCATGTATTCCTTTGTTTTATAGCACCTCTCATACCAGTGTAGGGTGTTGGAGCGCTTTACATCATGCACACATTTAGAGATAATGAATTGTACATGTGAAATCAGTGTATACAAAATGTTACATGAGACAAAGAGGAGCACAAGGTGTAGGATTCACATGTCATCGTAGACTTGGGCCCAGATCTCTGTACGGGGTGAATGTATGACATTGTTGTGCATTCTGTCCATCAATTGCGGTTTTTGCATCCATACTGGTAGGCATTTATTAAGAATGCTTTGCCTGGAGAAACACTAACTCAGAAGGTAACACAGAGATTAGAGTTGGCTTACTAATAAGAATTAATTTCTATCCAAACAAACCCTTTTTTGAATATTAGTATAATGAAAGACTGCGAAGAAACACAGCTTTATAACCTGTACTATGCAGGTTGCATGCATCTCTTTGAAGGCAGTTCATAGCTCACTCTACTAGATTACAAGTGTAACTTATAAACTGCACAGTAACAAAAGGATCTATGTGACAAAAGCAGTTACCCACTAAGCTCTGCACATAAAATACTGTTCTGTGATCTGCATGGTACATGGTCTTTGCAGCAGGCATATTAATTGTCTAAGCTACCTTAGATAAGTCAAAACATCCACTAGATAAAACTCTGATCTCTCTCCAGCAGGTACATTAATCACCAGAGTTCTCTCGACACCATTATTGTTGCCTGAAAACTACTGGATATACAAGGAACTCTGCAGCAGGTGCTTTTAAAACTGCTGCACTGCTACAAAACCAGCCCCCAGTGTCGAAACCGGTCCCCCACTCTTTCAGCCTCCGGGGGATATGCCTGATGCCCAGTCTGGTCTTGTTCAAGACCGTCACCATCTTAAAGATTCTTGAGGACTCGGACAAAACATATTTTGTTGTGCCCTATTTGGAACAACTTTGAACTGATTACCCATTGTCACCTAGTTCAAGCCCATATGATGACCAGCAGTAGTGAATTGTATATTAACTTATGGAAATCATCCTAGCGGCACTCATCTTCTATTTAAACCTATGCACAAATGATGACGTGTTTAAGTAAAGCTAGTTGTGCTGCCTGCCAGGAAGCGCAGGAACGTTAATAGCAAAAGTACCAACTCGGAACAACATTTTACAAACATTGTGACGTAAGGCCTGCATCCGGGCATTTATACTGAGGAATATTCAGGAATGTTTGCCACAGCAACCCTGGGTAAGAAGTGCTCATGTTTATCGCAGTGACGCTGTTCTCAAACGGCATCGCCCCAACTGCTGCATCCTTCTGACCAAACCCCAAACCTCAGAGCTGCACGCCTTGCACTTGGGGCACGCCGGGTTGGCCCAGTTGGCAGCGGAGGACAGGCTGATCCCAGCTCAGAATCTGTTTGTAAACAGCATGGCAGGAGACAGTGTACAGGTGAATACGGCATTAACCGACAGGGTTTCAACACCTTAAGCTTATCTCAGACTGGATGTCGATGAATTATCTCCAGTTAAACCCAGGCAAGACCGAGATCATGCTTATGGGAAAAGCACCAGCTATCTGGTCAGAAGACTGGTGGCCTGTACAACAAGGTACCGCCCCCATTCCCAAGCCATCTGTGAGGATCTTGGGAATAAAAATTGACTGTTCCCTATCTATGAAAGACCACATTACCACTACCACGGGAACGTGTTTCTACAGTCTTCGGCTACTCCGGAAAATATTTCCCTTCCTTCCCATCGCCTACCGCAGAACCTTGGTTCGTGCGATGGTAACCAACCGCCTAAACTATGGCAATGCTTTGCTGGCGGAGGTGGGTTCCACCCTTTTGTCAAAATTACAAACTGTTCAGAACACAGACGCGCCAATCATTCTCAATCGTCCACCAGGCTCTCCTTCGGCCCCATGACATGAGAATTGCACTAGCTCACTATTAGATCCTTTTTTAAAATTTGCTGCCTCACTCATAACGCTCTAAAAAAAAAAGGCCCCCGGTATCTGCAAAATAAAGTCACCAAATACTGCCCCAGGTAGGAGGCTGAGATCCTCTACTCTAGAACTTCTAAGAGTCCCCAGAATTCGCCTGTACCGGACCGGTGATCGAGCGTTTTTCTATCTTGCTCCCATATATTGGAACCAACTCCCACAGACCCTTGTGCCAATCCAAACTATGGCTCTTTCAGAAAACAGCTGAAAGCCTTTCTCTTCAGTAAATAGACACTCTTGCCCCTCTCACCTCTAGATAGATTGCTAGTCAGCGCCGAGATGCTCCAGGGTGATTTGTGCGCTTAATAAAACCTAACCTAACCTAACCTAACACACAGGACAGGCACAACACAGGCCCGGGCCGCAGCAAACGTTTGACTCACATGCAGAAATGCTATGTCACCGTTAATCAGCATTTGCTGAGCAGAACTACAATTCCCAGAATCACCAAACGGGACTTTTCTATTAATCAGGAAGTAACCGTCGTGTCATTCACAACGTCAGAATGAGTGAAGGTGAAGCGTCAAGCCTTCCCGTCTGAAGTGCCTAAACTGCCTATACCACGGATGAATCAGATCCAGCCGCTTCACGTCCCTAGTAACGAGGTGGGACAAACTATAGAAAATCGGGGATTTATACACCATCACCCGAGCGGCCCCCGCGCGCACTTCCATTGGAGATACAACTTTTATGAAATTTGGATTTGTGATCGAAGAATCAAGTGTCAATCATTAGTCCTGAGGAGAACCCCGGTATTTGGCGGGGTTTGAAACGCGTCGACCAACCTGGTCTCGGGTCATTTAAAACATCTTTTTCACAACGGCTGTTAGTGAATAGCAAGAGATTTGGATACTCTACTGATTTGCATTCTGCAAATATTTTGACATTGGTTGAAAACAAAAAGGACTTCTCACCTGAATATATGTTTAAAGGTCTATTGATACCGAGACCAATTCTTGTATGTTTGTTTGTTTGAATGGTTTTTGGTGAATGAACGGCCAAGTATGTCTGAACTGCTTAATCGTCAATTTTTGTTGTGTTAACTGTTTTTGTATATATTATGTATATAAATATTTTTGTATTTCCATGCACGAAATGAGTTGTGCTTAAGAAGCGAAGAATCCAAAAAGAAGCATTAAAAATTCATATGTTGCAATTCTTAAAGCAGTTGTTTATGCTACATTCATAACAACTATTTCTTCCAGCTTGTCAGCTTATAATTGAAGTTCTCAGCACTGGCGATTGTTTTGTTTGATTATGTCACCGTTAATAGCAGGATGCACTTTCTTTACACACACAACATGCACAGCAGCTGCAGGGGTGGTCCAGAGTTGTCGTACACAGAATAGATGTGGCACTGTCAGCTGGAACACACACACAACATCAAGCATCCTCTAAATGGGTACAGACTAAAAGCATTAATCCAAACTGCAGAAAACACCATGTACATCAGCAGTGCAAGCGTCTCTCTCTCTCTTTCTCTCTCTCACAAAGACACATACACGCGCACACAAGAGTACAGTGTGGGCGGGGGACACAGCAGGGGTGTCCACTTTCCCCATGCTGTTCGCCCTGGCGATGGAGCCATTGGCGTGCCATCTTCGTGGGGTTCTCCAGGGGAGGGATATTAAGGTTGGAGTTGTGGAACATGTTATCTCACTGTACGCGGACAACGCACTGATATACCTGCGGGAGCCAACACATTCACTTCCGCTATTGATGGCGGCTTTGGGCCGATTTGCTGAGGTCTCTGGACTGTATGTCAACAAGACCAACTCTCAACTATACCTGGTGGGGTCTGAGACTGAAAGGTGCGGAGTCCAACTCCCGAGATAGGGATCCCCTGGATGCCTGATATGTTGCGCTACCTGGGGATCTACATAAGTAGGGACAGGGACGTTTTTTACCAGCATAATATGGGGAGGATCCTCAGAGGTCTCCGGGGCAGTATTGATTTCTGTAATACGCTCCCATTTTTGACTGATAGGGAAGATTGCCCTTATTAAAATGGTGGTATTGCCCCGATGTTCTCTACACAATGCAAGGCTCCTTCTTCGAACCCCCACATCAGGTTTTCAAAGACCTTGATTCGCTGCTCCTGCAATTACTTTGGAATGGCAAATGCTGTCGGGTAAGCCTGGAAGTCATAAAACTCACCTGGGGTAGAGGTGGCCTATAAATCCCTGATCTAGAACTTTATTATTTTGCATCCCAATTACAGCACGCAGTGGCTTGGCTGGACACAGACCCCTCATGGGAACTCGCTTCTAGCCGACACTTATGGGGACCGACAGCTGGTGGGCGCACTTTTATGGCACTCGGATGTTCACCAGAGACAGGGTGGTAAAGAGAATTATCAAAGTGAAACCGTTTGCCCCGGAGGCGGATTTTTGGCTGATGCCACCTTTCGCGCGTATTGAGCGCGTCATGTCCGCTGATAAATGGAAGACAGGAGGCTGTCCTATGCTGTCGGATCTCTACCCAGAACAGCGGTTCATTACGTACCAGGAAGCAGTGGAATCCTTTGAATTAGGACCAGGGCAATTCCTACAGTACGCTAAGATAGCAGTGACGGCACGACAGCTATGGCCTACGTTCCTGGACGCCCCGGAGCACACACACACCCTGGTCACGATGATTACCTTGGCGGGTGGGCGGAAGATTGTCACACACCTGTATAGGGCTCTTAGGGAGGACAGGAAGGGTGCACCTCTTAGGGTGGAGGGTAGATGGCAGGAAGTGAGCCAGCAGGAGATAACGCCACGGGAGTGGGAGAAGATTCATGAGGGGGTCCGCTAGGTGGCGGACTCAAATAGATTTAAACAGATTCAATACAATATGGTCCCTATGACATATCTATCACCCAAACGCCTACACACCATTGACAGTTGAAGGGACCCGAGTTTCCACAGATGCCACTATGGCCAGGCAGATTTTGCACACATGGTTTGGTTGTGTCCGACGATACAGGGATTTTGGGTAGCAATCCTAGAGGACCTGCACAGGATAACAGGGTGGAGGGTGGCTTTAGAGGTACGCACTTGCATCCTGGGATTAATTCCTCGAGACCCTAAACGCAAAACCAGTAGGAAGTTCCTAGTATTAGGACTGGTGACGACCAGGCGATGAATAGCAATCCACTGGCTGACGCAACAGGGGCCACTACCAGCACGCTGGAAAAAGGTCCTGAAGGAATGGTCATTGGCTGAGGAGGGGCACATGTGTAGTACTAGGAGGGATGCCAAACTCCCGGAGGTGTTACAGGCATGGGGGTTAATGGTCCAGGAGATAGAGGGGAATGCCCCTAGTTCTACACAGATGACGACCATGGGAGATAGTCCGGAGGGAACGGAGTCCCCCAGGCAGAGGGAGGGACAGGAGGATGCCCCGACTTGAATGTTTGCTGCCTGGACCTTGAGATGGGCGTACCCGGTGGGGGGGGGATTTTAGAGGGAGGGGTGTTTTTTTACAAGTTATAAACAATAATAATGTGATTCATGATGATGCTTTCACTGATTGATTGTTATGATGGGCGCCTCAGGGACCACCCGTAGTTGTTCGGTAACCCCGGATGGGGGAATGTATTACTTATTGTATGGGGTGGTCCATGTGATGTCCCTGTTTCCATGTGCAAAGTATGCCAAGAAAAATGCAATAAAGAAAAAAAAAAAGTACAGTTTGGACATCAGTGGTGCCCGCTCCCGTTCTCACACATAGTATTTTTAGGGTAAGAGCAGAGGAAGCCCCGGAGAGAAAAATGCATTGCGAAAACTCAAAACCAGAGAGAGTGTTTGCACTCAAAGCTGCATCACATTTTAGGTCTGGCTGAGAAACAACTTTAGTTCTCTCACCAGCCTTTTGTTTTTGTTTTAAAATAAATACTAAAGATGTATGCAGATATAGGGGGCTGTTGGTCAGCCATCCACCTGTTTGAGTCATTCATATTTAGCCTCCACTACAGCAAAGGGAAGTAGGTCACCTCACTTCAACCACTAGCTTTCTTCCCTGTGTGTGTTGGCATTTTGTTGTTGCACATGCTCTTCTCCTAGAAAGTATTCCCCATCAGGACTAGGGCTAGTGGGCCAATCCCCACTTCCATCTCTGCTGGCTTATCATGATTGTTATTGTTTTGCAGGGGATGATTTCCATTTACTTTTTTAGGTCTCACCTACGCAGCGTGCATACGCTGCATAGGAAAAAGACCTTTAGAAATCGATTCAGTTTTGCAGTTAAAAACATGCACGCATTGCATTGCACTGAATGGCAACGCTCGCTCCTTGCGGGAGCGAGCTTTCAAACCATATGTTTGTAATTAACATATGGTTCCTGCTCGCTCCCGCAAGGGAAACAGGCGCAGGCCCCCTCCTCTCTCCCCTCCCCCTGCTGCCTCTCGTCAAACCTTTTTTTTTTTTACTTTGAGCGCGACGCCCTGAAGACCTTCGGAGTCTTGTGCAGTGCTCGTCACATTCAACAGTCAAATAAATAAATAACACGTAAGACTTGAAAACATTTTGTACTTAAAAGAACTTAGAAAAAAAGCAAACTGCTATAGTAATGTATAATAATCTCACCGCAGTTTATTAATTTCACTAAACTCGCCAAGAGCGGGTTCAAGCTGTTGAAGAAACCTTGTTTCTGCTGTGAAACCAAAGAGGGAGGACAGCTTCGTTCTGCGGCGATCAGGAAAAGGCAATACTTTCCGCTGTTCTGAAACCAAAACTGAAGCAGGTACGACTTATTCAGACTGATGTCACAGGGACCAGTTGGTGTCAAGAGACAAGGGAGGAAAGAGGGTGAGCCAAACACACCAGGAAGGTGGTTGTGTTTACGAGCAGAGGAGGAGCAGATACCATCGGCTGTTGCGCACTTCTCTTTCGGAGCTCAGCTGGCTGTGGGCACCGCGTAGATGCAGGTATTTTTCAGCCTCACCTTCTGAATTAAATGCACACAGGAGCAGGGAAGAGGTTTGTGGAAGCTCTGAATGGATACAGTGAGTGTTTTCTATTTCCACTTTCAAGCGTGGCAAGGGAAAATGCAAAAATGATCGGGCTATTCTCCTCATGTTATTGTAATCGATGTTAAGACATTAAAATATTAATGTTCGCTCAAATATCATTATCAACGTCCACTAGTGGGATTTGAGGTCAGAGTTTGAACCAAAATACAGCACCCTCAATCATGCTCCACCTCTTCTTGAGCCATCAACTTTGCTTAGGTGTTCCGGCCATTGAGTTTACCTCAATCATCTCCAGTCTGTTACTTCCCTTAATTAAACCCTAACACCTCATTCCACATGGTACATGTCACACCACAGCCCCCAAATCTGTTGGTATTTCCATGCGTGAGACTCTTAAAGTCAACGGGTCTCCGGAGAAGTGGAAAGTGCGAGTCTCACGCACAATGAGCTAAGACTGTAAAATGGGACAAGTTAACATTCTTCATTCCACTACCTTAACCACGAGTCTTATCCGAGACAACTAGGATCTGGAACATATGATTGTTCCGTTACAATGAGATATTCGTGTGATAGTAAATTATGGAAAATGCATTGACAGAAAACAACTTGTGGGGGTGTATAAAGTCCCCCTGTCAATAGAGCTGAATAACTGCAATAAGGAATCATCAATCTGATCAGACAAGTTATTAGTTTTCAGAAAGAGCCATAACTCTGATTGGACAAGGGATTCTTTTTTAGACGAAGGGAAGAAAAAAACCAAGCATTGGCATAGCCAATAGGTCTCGCCTTTGGGATCTTATAAGTGTTTAGCCATGTAACAGTTGATGTTGTTGCACCAAGAATATTGTGCTGGATAACTAAACACTTATAAGGTCCTAAAGGCGAGACCTATTGGCTATGCCAATGCTTGTTTCAATTGTATGCAAACCATCTTTCAACATTTTTAATTTTTCATTTTATTACTTTTACACTTTTGATGTCTATTGCGTAGATTTTCAAAAATAAATAATCAAATTGCAGGCTTGCCAAGGCCAGACCTACTGGCTTGCCAAGGCCAGACCTACTGGCTTTGCTAGTTCCCAGGTTTTAGGTGGAGAGCAGTAATGCTGTGCTTGGAGTAGTAAACAGCTCTTGTCATTTTTCAACTCGGCGTGGATGGCATTAGCTATGTGTAAAATCTCTGCATCAGGAAGAGACCCTTGAGGTGCGCAGTTTTAGAGTATCAGTGGTGTTGTAGAGTGTTCCATAAAAGGAGCTGCTCTCCATCTAAAACTTGGGAACTACCCAGAGTTCCCTACTTCTTTTATTGCATAATTTATGCAGCACTCAAGGCCTGAAAGAATGTTGCTTTGAGGTATTCTGGGTGCTCCCTTGTATCTGAACAAAACCATGTCCCTCTGACGAACTCTAATAAGAGTCAAACAAATAGGTCATGGACTACTTTTATTCATTCCAGGTTGGCTTGGATGTTGTTTTACCAATCCAAAGCTGTTAACCTGCGCTTGGAGTGGTAAAAAGCTTTTGTCAACTTTCAGCTTTAACAACTTTGCCACTTTTCTAGTTCGACAAAGACGGCACTGTGCTAACCCTATGCTTTCAATCTCTACTAGAAAAACAGCCATTTGAGGTTAGCAGTTTTAGAGTGCTGGTGGTGTTGTAGAGTGTTCCATATAAAGGAGCTTCTCTCCACTTAAAAACTGTGAACTACCCAGAGTTCCCTACTTCCTAATTCCTTATTTCGTGCGTGTGTGTGTTGAAAAGCTGGTGCTGCTCGTATTTAAAGCCCAAGAAATAAGGCATTGCTCATTGTTTTGGTTAAATTATGGCAAATATGACAAGAAACTAATGCGTACCTAACCAAACCAGGTCTATGATATGTTGATTTTTTTTTCAATGCTATTCAACAGAAGAGGAAATACCGGCGTCAGGATTGCTGAGTAATAAATGTTTCAGTTCGGGTGAAACATACAACTGGATAAGTCTGTAACATGTGGCTGGCTAACTCGCTTCTTGATATCCCAACTGGCCTAGCAGCCAGTAGAGAATGTGAGACACTTTGGGACATATTTACAAGGGGATATCACCACCAGAATGTCACTTTTAGTTACATTCTGGTGGCGATATCCCCTTCTCCTTATTTACAAAGCAGCGGTAAGCCCCTTTTCACACTTCACTTAGTGTGATAGGGGTGTGCAATGGGTGTTGCAGTTGCCCTTCTGCCACAACACCCATTTCTTTTTGAAGCTGCCCCCATATTTACAAGGCTCAAACAGCACTAAAAACTAAGATCAGGAAATACCTGGTCTTAGACTGTCGAAACGAGGAAAAAGTATTAATTTCTCCTCGCTTTTTTGCTCTTTCCATGTGTGCTGCATTCTGCAGCACAGTAAGAAAGAGCAAATAGCCTTTCAAGATTGTTTATGTGCAGGAAGGTGTCCATTCCTGTACATAAATAATCACCATTGCAGGTCAGTCATCCTAGCAATATGGCACAAGAGTGCCCGCGCTGGCATTTCTTAGCATTTTGGGAAACACATGGGCATCTCTACGTTTTTAAAATGTTGGAGCGCGGCGTTACCAATTTTGGCTTAACATCTAGCTCTGACATTTTGTTGTAAATATCCCCTTTTGTAAGGAGCTCAAAGGCGGCTAGTCTGTCACATTGACTAGCCAGTCCCACCTCGTCCTGAAGTAGTGGATGTGTTGTTCCCCTTGAATTCGAACAAGTGACCTGTCAGGCACAGACACATTACTGCAGCAACCATTCTATGACAGTGAGTTACAATAATGAGATTCAAATACGAAACCTGAGGGTTAAAGCAAGGTTTATATGGCAGGTGAATTAACTCACACAACTATTTACTGATATTCATTAAGATCAGTAACCCTAGCTCAAGATGAAGCTCGCCTGGCCTGCGGTCTTGCGCCTAACGAAAAAGTTAAATTGTAGCTGTCCCCAACAGCCTTGCCACACCTTCGAGTCTACTGCACCACCAGCAACAGGGAGCAAAGGCAGATATGGCTTATCTCTTTAGCCCAGGAACAGAACTTAACCAGATTAAAGTTTAGTTTGCTGGCAGCTAGCTACCACAGTGCCAATAGTGAGTTGCGAGTAAGCGCAGCCCAAGCGGTGTCTTCTCCTCGCACCAGTAGCGGCTGCTACCAGACGGGGGAGGGGAAAACAAATTACTTACTTGAAGAGGACGGACGGCCGCCTCTTCTCCGTCCTCTTCATCTTACAGTCCCAGTCCCGGCTGGCGGCAGGAAGCACCCCGGAAGCAGGCTCTCCCGACCCAATCACAATGCTGCAATGCAGCGTTGTGATTGGTCTGAGCGCTGTGGTTTGGTGCTCAGACAGGTACAGGGAGGCGTTCCTCACCAGGTTGTGTAATGCCGTCTGGTGGGGAACATGCAAAGTGTGCAGGACTGCTTAACCGGGCCAAGAGAGCCGGCCAAGTCGTCATGTGCACTTAGGGAGTGCAAACCACTCCTCCCTCTCTGCTGCCCAGCCCCGCCCCGTGAGCCACTGACTTCCATAGGAAAAATGTAAGGATAATAACGATATGTTACTATAATGGTATTTTACCTTTGAGGCAGAGGGGCGATGCTCCTCCGCCTTAGAGGAGCAGACTCCACTGCCTTACACCAGGATACAGTACACATTGTGACACTTGGTACATAACACGAGGCACCATACAAGTGGCACTCTCTGTACTTCTGCTCTAATTGTCACGTGTAATATTGTTGCCTGTTGGGCATGCACACTTCACGCTTAACAGGAGCTTAGTGTGCATGCCCAATCAGCGGAACATGGCAATGTAGCGCTCTCTTCTGCTTGAAGGCACTTCCGTTGCCTGGTCTTAATGGTGTAAATAAAACGAAAGAAAAAAACACATGCATAATTTATTTATGCATATGCTGTTTATAGTGAAACTTCTGATTATTTCCTCCCAATTATTTGACTAAGAAACCCCTGGATGGTTGTGGGCCCAGAGCATTCGCTCACTTTCCCATTTTTTAAAAGGAGAAGGTGGACACAACACTCACTATGCCAGTTAAGACACTCACAGCACTTGTGGAGACAGTAGAGCTGTTCACATCCCTAGAGTGCACAAGCAGTTGATAGCAGCATGGAAGTGAAGCTTTTCAAGGCACCAAGACACTTACAGCATTCAGGGCTAATGAAGACCTTCTCAGCACCACTACAAAAATGATAATAGGGCTAAGGAAACTGGTCGCTACACTAAGGTAATGCTTGCAATCGGGTCTAGTAAACCTCTTGACAGCAGCAGTATAGTATATCTGTTCCCGACATCATGCCAGTGAAACTGTTCTCAGCACTCAGCACCATTGCGGAAATTGCATTCAGGGCTAGTGAAGCTCTTTGCAGAAGCCAGGTAATGACTGTATTGAAGTCCACTGGAATTTTCACAACGCCGCTTTAGTAATCATATTTAAAGTTAAAAGGCTTTTCACAATACTAGATATGAATTCCATCCAGGTCTAGTGATGCTCTTCACCATGTGACACAATCATTGTATCTGGGCCTAGTTGAGGTCTTGCGTCACCAGGGCAGTAATGGTACATTGGGCTTTTGAAGCCCTGTGCAACATCAGCGTTGTACATCTGTTCACAATGTCAAGGCAGTAAGGTGTAAGGTGCTTGTCAGCAGTCAGCACCCCAGCACCCCAGCACGTATTCTGTGAAGCTCCTCACTGCACCAGGACATTTATTGCACCCAGATCCAGTGAAGCCATTCATTTCACTGTGGTAGTAATTGTACTTAGGGCTGGTGCAGCTCTGCACAACAGGAAGGCGGCACTTCTGTTCACAGTTGAGGAGTTGTGGGCTCGAGGTCATCATGCTACTAAATAGTGCACACAGACACTGGGTGATAGTTGTTTAAGTGGCCACAAGCACATGTACCCGGGCCCTTTTATTAATAGGGTCAAGTCACTCATGACGCCTGTGATGGATGGGTGTCAGGTGCACGTGTGTCCAGCCCTCTAGGGAGTGGCTGGTAAACTCAGTGCCTGCTGAGACACTAGAATGTGTCCAGCAGGACACTAAAACAGTGCCCTGCTGATGAAACTCTACTCGGCAGTCAGCATTGTGTCAGTGATTGTGTTCTGGGAAAGTCAAGCTCTTTGCAATGAAGGAGCAAGGACTCGTGAAAAAGAGACTTACTTGTAAGAAATCGTCTCATGTAAGTAACCATAACCCCGTACTAAACTTGTATTGTGGAAATAACATGCATTATACAACATTTATTAGTAAGAATGAAGCTTGCCTATCTGTCTTATTAACCAGTAACTCAAAAGTGATTCTAAAATGGCCGCTAACCGAAAATCTTTAGTGCGCATGCGTCTACTGCATCTACGTCGCATGACGTATCTTTCGCTTGGAGGGAACTTTCTGCACTTGTGCAGTAGCTAACAAAATGGCTGCTTGAAATTCACATGCTTGCCACCTGCTTGCTGAAAATCTAAACCCAGCTATTCTACTGATGCTAATGCAGGGAGAAAAATAATAAGTAAATGGGATTAGAGTAGAGATAGGTGGTATACAGTTAAACCATTTATTTTTGATTTTAACATTTGTCTTTTTGACTCTTTCAATAGTGCTTATTATGGCCCTAGAAATACGAACCACAGTCTATTCCCTCTCGTTTTACAGCACACGCATAGTGCAACCAAGCTCGAAGACGCGTTGTCAACTTGAACACCATCCAAGGTTCCCCGGTGTATACATTCATGAGACCCGGAATGACAGTCCACTGAAATGGATGGAAACTACAGTTTGTTTTTTTAATATGTGACAATTACATTGTGAATGCGGGTGGGAATAAATACTGATGTATAAAACTTAAGGGGTGGGATTTTAAACAAAGAGCTGAAAGAAAATAAGGGAAAATAAGCATCTTGTGATGATCACCTCCAATCAGAGTTAGTATTTCCATAAGTTTGAAACATTAATGGGTAGTACCAGCGTACAGAAAGGTATAATTAAGGTAGCTTTTAGTTAGTTAAGTTAGTTCCAGACGGAAATGCTGAAGTCCAGACCTGGATGCTGTCGGAATGATGAGTGATATTGAAGAAGAATCGAACTACTAAGCCAATTATCTTAGGCAAATTAGTTTAAAAGAATCTTGAGGAGGAAGAGAGTGTCAGAGAGCTGTGCTACTCAAGCGCCGGTGATAGAGAGAATGTCTGTCCTGTCCTGATTCCTGTCCTAATTCCTGTCCTGAAGCCTTTGTTCGCAAGACCTTTCCTGGAGGACCCTTACCAATTTCTAGGCCTGGGAGTTGGTTTTCACACCATTATTGGTAACTATTAATATATCTCTGTATGCGCGTATGTGCTTTTCTCTCTATCCTCTCCTTTTCATGCAGTGTCATTGCAAAGTATAATGAATGCATTTGATTGATTACTTGAATCTTCCTTTCTATGAGAGACAGAGTTTGTTCTGTACTGTGTAAGTGGTTCATATGAATTAATCTGAGATACATTTTTAAAATACATCCCGACTCTGTGCTCATTTCCAATGTGTAAGTTTATTGAAATCGTATGTCATTTCACCATCAACTAGTTCAACTAATGGTCCATTGACCAGAGGAAAGAACTTTTTGATCAGTGAAAGATTAGTTAGAGACTAGAGATAACTAATCTAGAGAATTACAAAAACATGACCCCAGCGGTTTTTGCCTGTGTGTTGTGAATGAATTTATGGGCCCAGGTGAGTATGTGGTGAAAGATTATCTGTTGCTGGTAACCCTCTAGATCAGTTTTTGGGCAGCAGAGCTATGTTTATTATTGACTAGTTTGATGAGAAGTATTGATTATTGATTAGTTGTTGTGTTACGATTTGTTTTATGTTGTCCAGAATTCCTGGGGAAATTGAATAGCGGGTGGCAATAGAAACCACACTTCAGTGAGGTTACTCGTCTGTTGGTATAACACTGAAAAGCTAGGTAGGACTGGCAGTGTTGAGTTAGGGACTATTTCATGTAAAACTGAAAGTGATTGATAGCGAAGAGTTCACTGGTGAAACTTTGTGTTATATCACCTAGTAAGGGCAACACTGAAGGAGTAGCAGGTTCTTCTGAGCTTGATTGAGGGGTAACTGGAAAGTTTTATTCGCAGTGTATGAAAAGTAAACGGAAGGTCTTACTCAAATTAAGAGTGAGCGGATGGTATTACTTGCAGTGAAAGGAAGTTAACTATCCTTTGATTTAGTGTAGCAGACAGAGTAGTGAATGTTTATATGCTGTCGTAAATGGATATATTTTGAGAGAGAAGTAAAGGAAAAGAAGTTTACGTATTACATGAAGGGAGGGTCAGCTGCTGGAGTTGCACTGACATCACAGTGAGTAGCGCTAGGATTGGTAGAAACAGCGAGTGTGTGACAATTGCATATTGTGAAGAAGGGGTCAATAGTAAGGAGCAAAACTGACGTCAACTGACGTCAATTGAAAGGCCGCGCTAGCATTGGTCAGATTACGAGCGTGACCTGAAGCTTGTATGGAAGTCTGAATAAGAAGTACATTTTGACTGCTTAGTGAAAAATTGCATGCTTGATTCTCATTTGCCTTTTTGTGTAAATCGCCCTGACAGGAAAGCTTGAGTTTTTTCAGATTATTGCCTTATCCATCGAGCATCCAGGAAAATGTATGGTGAAAGGAGAAAAAGGTAATTGACACAGAAAATTAAGAATTTCTTCAAGAAATATAAACCCGTTTTAACTAGAGAGGGAATTCCTATTCTGCCACCTAGAACGCCTGCTTCGTTTATGATGATGGAGAGAGGTTATCATACCTGTGTATGGATGGAAAATTGGATGGAATACACAAAAGATGATGGTGTTTTAGCTTTTCCAGAGCATGGTAGTTTTAATGAAGAAATTACAAAATTTGAGGATGCGGATGTATGAATTAGAACCAAGACCTAGATTAACCCAGTATAAGGCCTTAGAAGAATGGGAGACTGAGTTATTTGAGAGAGAAAAGGGTCGAAGAGGAAAACTTTCAGGATTTTATACCAGAGGTATGAATGGGACGCGTGAAGAACAAATGAAACACTGGAGACGAACAATGGTATCAGAAGGGTTGTATCCTGTATTAATGGCTGATGAACAAACAGGGAGTAAGTGTGTAGAAAAATCAAAACATTTGTATGTGACTGGGTATGGAGAATCAGATGATGCGATATTAGAGGACATTTTGAATAAAAACCCTCTACCTTATCAAGAAGAACCAAATAAAATGATCCCAAGTGATCCAGTATTTGGACCTCCATTGATTCCACAGGTTAAACATGAGCAAACAGTTATTAGAGTACTTTATGATAAAGAAAAAGAAGTCTTGAACAAAAATAGAGAATAATTAATACAGAAAGTAACCCAACTAAATGTAAATCCTGAATCTTTGACAAAACCTTTAACTATAGGCCGTGTTGTTCCTTTTTTATGGAGATAAAGTAAATTGTCCAAAGCCACCGGCTACAGTAATGCCTTTAAATAATCCCAAAAAACAAATCATAATAACTGATGAACAAGCCAGTGAATATCATTCAGTAATTTCATTAATGGACCTACCAATAAGAGACAATGTGAATGAAACCCCAAAGAGAGCTGTACCTAGCAGTTCGAAAGAAGGGAGGACAGTAACATCCTCAGGGGTCAGGCGTGCCATATCAGTAACACCAGAAGATTTAGAAAGATGGGCACAAGGGATTGAAAAACAGAGTTCACCACCTAAAATATTAGACATTTACAAATTAAAGGTAGAATTGGAAGAATTGATTGCTGTAAATGTGGGAATAGATAGATTGAACACTTATGATGAAGAAGAGTTGTTGTTTGTGGGCAGAAGTATAACTACAAATGCAAGACTGTTTCATGAGAAATTGACAGAACTATCCTCTGAGATGGGAATAGATATAGGGAGGTTAAAGGTATTACAGAAGCCTTACCGAGTGGATTTTACTGACAAGGATTTGAAAAATATGAATGTGTCAGGAAGAAAGTTGCAAGTGAAAGAATTACTGAGTATCTTGCAGAAATGGGGAGACCTTGATAAGTGGAGAGTAAGGTGGCAAAAGAAAAAGGAAGAAGCACATGCTAAGGAAGCATCTACTGTATACATGATAAAAGAAACAGGGAAAATAGAAAGATTGTGTCCCATGAGAGAGGTACCTGGTGGTGGATATGTGCATGTTCCATGGAGTCAACAAGATATTTTGTCATTTAGAAACGAGTTCCCAAATTTGAGATAGAAGCCAGTTGAATGGTATAGGCAAGTTGAAAGGTTTGTGAATATTTCAAAGGTTTTGTTGAAAGATTTAGATGTTTTTTTGATGTAGTGGTACCTGCGGACTTGTGGGCAGAATGTAAAATCAAAGTTGATTGGCCTAGTGTGGAATATCCAAGAGATTCAAAAACAGGAGCACCCTCAGATGAAGTGATCAAGAAATATCATCAAGTAATTACATTTTTTAAAGGAAAGTTACCTCCAAAAGAAACCGATAGGATAAAAATAGATCGAACTACCCAAGAGCCAAATGAGTCTGTTCATGCCTATTATTAAAGAATATTGCAGGTATTCAAGCAGTGTAATGATTTTGAAAGCATTGGAGACAAAGATATGGAGACTTTGTGTATCGATTTGTTACCGGATTAAGACCTGAAATTAGTCAGATGATTCAACAACATAAGATTTGTTGGCAGAGTAAGAACATAGACGAGATATTAAAGTATGCTAAATATTGTGGAGATGATATTGAAGATAGGCATAAGAAACTAAAAGAAAAGATACATGTAGGCACAAGTGAAGTTGGCAGAGCAAAAGGGAATAAAATGAGATGGTCAAACAGATGGACAGACAAAGGAGCAGAATCAGAGTGATAATGTGGCAAGTAGTGGTAAACAAAAGGGATGAATGAGCAAAGAGGATGCAAAGAAAAATTTCCTTGTCATGGATGCTGAAAGCTTGGACATTGGAAAAACGAGTGTAAAAATATTCAGAATAATAATGGCCCAAATCAAAACTTAAATCCACAGACGCAGAATGAGGGATTTGCGAATCAACTATAGCAGGTAGTTAATCAGAAGTATGAGTTGCCACCTGCCCCTATGCCAAATTTTGTGAATCAAGTGATACAAAAGGGGGCGGTGATGGACGGAGCATCTGAACCAATCAAACACTCACACCCAGTCAACAGATCTGGGTTTAATCCATCACCGTTCTTTAGCCCACTCTGCCACCCCAGTTCAGACATGGCCATATGCAAATCAGTCTGACCCTAAGCCTCATGGGAACAATCCAGCCCGAACTGCCAAGCCATGCCTTCCCTGGACCGGAAACAAGCTTCTGAGGACCGGTTTCTGGCATCTCAGCCGGCTTCAGCCCGGCTTGCTTGAATCCAGTGGCAAAGTGAGCAAGGGACTCACGTTTGAGCATACCCTGCCAACTTATGCCGAACAAAGTGATACAAAAGGGTGTGGTGATGGACGGAGCATCTGAACCAATCAAACTCTCACACCCAGTCAACAGATCTGGGTTTAATCCATCACCGTTCTTTAGCCCACTCTGCCACCCCAGTTCAGACATGGCCATATGCAAGTCAGTCTGACCCTGTGCCTCATGGGAACAGTCCAGCCCGAACTGCCAAGCCAATCCTTCCCTGGACCAGAAACAAGCTTCCGAGG
Source organism: Lissotriton helveticus (assembly GCF_964261635.1). Lineage (NCBI taxonomy): Eukaryota > Metazoa > Chordata > Amphibia > Caudata > Salamandridae > Lissotriton > Lissotriton helveticus. The sequence goes on from NC_136057.1 coordinate 1,719,573,531, forward strand.
ACCGGTTTCTGGCATTTCAGCCGTTTTCAACCGTCTTCAGCCCGGCTTGCTTGAATCCAGTGGCAAAGTGAGCAAGGGACTCACGTCTGAGCATACCCTGCCAACTTATGGCGAACAAAGTGATACAAAAGGGGGTGGTGATGGACGGAGCATCTGAACCAATCAAACACTCACACCCAGTCAACAGATCTGGGTTTAATCCATCACCGTTCTTTAGCCCACTCCGCCACCCCAGTTCAGACAGGCAGTTTGGGCTGGACTGTTCCCATGAGGCACAGGATCAGCCTGATTTGCATATGGCCATGTCTGAACTGGGCTGGCAGAGTGGGCTAAAGAACGGTAATGGATTAAACCCAGATCTGTTGACTGGGTGTTAGTGTTTGATTTGTTCAGATGCTCCGTCCATCACCACCTCCTTTTGCACCGCTTTGTTTGCCATAAGTTGGCAGGGTATGCTCAGACGTGAGTCCCTTGCTCACTTTGCCACTGGATTCAAGCAAGCCTGGCTGAAGACGGCTGAAATGCCAGAAACCGGTCCTAGGAAGCTTTTTTCCGGTCCAGGGAAGGCATGGCTTGGCAGTTCGGGCTGGACTGTTCCCATGAGGCACAGGGTCAGACTGATTTGCATATGGCCATGTCTGAACTGGGGTGGCAGAGTGGGCTAAAAACGGTGATGGAATTAACCCAGATCTGTTGACTGGGTGTGAGTGTTTGATTGATTCAGATGCTCCGTCCATCACCACCCCATTTTGTACCGTAAAATTTTGTGAATCAGGCACAGTACAGTGCGGACGCCGGATTCCCAGGAAGTGGTAAGAAAAATTCTGTGGTTTCATAATATTTTTCGCAGAATAAAAATGAAGAGGTTATGTTGACGCAATGACGGTGACTGAGGGGGGAGGAAGAGGAACGCGTACTTGGCGCTTCCTTAGTGGTAGATCAGTCAGGTCCATTTGTAGATGGGAAAGTGGAAGGTAATGACATCACTTTTCTTTTGGATACTGGTGCTACCTATTCTAACTGTGAGAACAGCAGACATTCCAAACCTACCCCTCTCGGGAGACTCTATCCAAGTTGTTGGAGTTACCAACCAGCAGATCAGAACCCTAATTACAAAGCTTCTGGAGGTACAAATTGGAACCTTCAAGGATATGCATACATTTGTAGTCTGTGATTCAAGTCCAGCAAATTTGTTAGCAAGAGACCTTTTGTGTAAAATTAATTGCATGATTTATTGCACACCGGATGGTGTTGCTTTTCAAACTCCTGACGAAGACATGGTTTATAAAATAATGTTAGCTAAGCAAGGTACTGAGGTAAACTACATGTGTTATTTAATGGCCGAGAATGACTTAGCAGAACAACTAAAAACTACAGTAAATCCAGAAGTATGGGATTTCAGTGGGAAATAAATAGGTCTAATGACGAATGTAGACCCAGTAAAAGGGACTGTGACAGAAGGTGCAGTTTATCTGAACACCCGGCAATACAAAATGAGTGCAGAAGTTAAAGCAGGAGTAGCTTCTGAAACTGATCGAATGATGAAGCAAGGCATTTTAGAGGAAATAATAAGCAGTCCTTGTAACACGCCTATAATAGGTCTCAAAAAGCCTAGTGGGAAATACAGGATAGTACAAGATTTAAGGAAAATCAATAAACTTGTAGTACCATGTTGTCCAGTGGGGCCAGAACCCAGCAGTGATTTTATATCAGATACCTTGGAATGCTGGCTGGTTCACTGTGATTCATTTGTGGCAAGCTTTTTTCTCGATTCCTTTACAACCAGATAGCCAGTATCTTTTTTCTTTTAAATTTGAGGAGCGTATTTTGTCATGGAATCGACTTCCTCAAGGGTATACAGAAAGTCCTTCTATTTTTAACCAGATTTTTAAAAAGTGTCTAGAAAAGTTAGTTATTCCCCGAAATTCGGTCTTAGTGCAGTATATTGATGACCTGCTTGTGGCATCAAAGTGCAGAGATGATTGTGTTACTGATCAATTGCACTATTAAATCATTTGGCTGATGGAGGACATGAGGTCTCTCCCGAAAAATTTGAATTTTGCAAAACAGGAGTGAAACACTTGGGGCCTCAAATAGAAAGGAGAATGAGGAAAGTGAACACAGAAAGAATCAGAATAATAAGACAAATGCAACTACCTCAAACTCAGAGAGAGCTCAGAATGTTTCTAGGAGTAGTAGGATACTGTAGACCGTGGATTGTTGGATTCTCCTTACTGGCGAAGCCTTTAATTGAGATGACACGAAAAAGAGCAAAAGATTCAATAGTTTGGGATGATGAAAGTGTAGAAGCCTTTGTGAAATTACGAAGCTGTTTATGTGAGGCCCCAGCCCTAGGAATGACTGACTATACAAAAGAGATTGTACTATTCTATGTGAGAGAGGTTGTGCACTCTCAGTCTTAATACAGAGACATGGATTAAGCCTACGTCTAGTAGCTTATTTTTCAGCTACTTTGGATCCTGTAGCTTCAGCATTACCTGGTTGCTTAAAAGCAGTTGCTGCTGCTTTTATGAGCATAGAACAGAGTGAGTCAATTGTGATGGTACATCCAGTGAAAGTGTATTTTAGAAATTCAGTAGAGATTTTATTAACAAGAACTCCAACAGAGCATCTTACCCCTAGTTGGATGACTAAGTACGAAAGAATCATTCTAGGAGCAGAACATGTGACAGTGATGAGATGTACAATGATGAATCCAGCCACCCTATTACCAGATCCCAAATGTGAAGAAGCGAAAGATGAGGTAGAACATGACTGTTTAGATATTACCGAGATGTGCACCAAGCCACGTCCTGACATACAAGAAGAACCACTGAAAGAACCAGAACACAAGTTATTCGTTGATGGTTCTTGCCCAAGAGTTGAGGAAGGTGGACTGAGTGCAGCCTATGCTGTATGAAAATTGACCAGGGTTGTTGAAGCATCTGCACAAGTAGCCGAATTAATAGCTTTAATCAAAGCATGCAAAAGTGGGAAAAATTGGAGAGTGACCATATTTACTGATAGCCAATATGGTTACAGGGTTGTGTACAATTTTGGCCAATTGTGGTCACACAGGGAATACATGACTTCTTCAGGATCCCCTATTAGAAATGGAACATTTGTGAAGGAACTATTGGAAGCAATACAATTGCCAAAAACCTAGAAGTGGTCAAGTGTGCTGCTCACCAGTTAGGAAAGGACAAAGTGAAGGATGGTAATCGTTACGCTGACCAAGTTGCTCAGTATTGTGCTAGAAACAATATGTCAATAAACAGAAAAATGGAAAGAAGTGGAATCAGCTGCCAACTTATGTCATTTTAAGTTTTTTAGACATGGGAGGAGGTTAGACAGTTGCAGGAGAAAGTGGAAGAAAGTGAAAAGAAAAATTGGATAAAGCAGGGTTGTGAGTGAAGGGAAGCAGATGGTGTGTGGGTGTACCATGATGGCAGACCAGCTATGCCAGATTGTTTGCTCTCACAAATGGCAAGAATGTACCATGTAGACACACATGTAGGTTGGGACGCAATGATACGACTATTCAGGCAAGATTGGTAAAATCCAAGATTTAGGGCAGGCGCAGAAAGTCTTTGCCAGGGATCTTTAACCTACCGACAAATAAACCCAGGAAGAAAGATAGTGGTCAGTTGGGGAAAAATTGGGAAAGTAGAGGGACCATTTGTGAGGCTACAGCTAGACTTCATAGCACTACCACCATGCAAGGGATTGAGGTACGTCCTTGTGATTGTTTGTTTTCACCGTGGGTGGAGGCATACCCCACAAGAAGAAATGACAGCATAAGTGTTGCCAGATTATTGTTGAGAGAACTCATTCCATGGTTTGGTTTTCCAGTAACATTGGAATTAGAGGAACTCACTTTAACAATAAAATAATTTGAACAATCTGTGAAGCATTCAAGATTGAAAAAAACTGCACTGTGCATACCGCTCAGAGGCTTCTGGAGTGGTAGAACAATTGAATGGCACAATAAAGTCAAGATTGGAAAAGCCATGTGTGCAGCCACTTCAATGAGTTGGCCAGATGCAATGCCTCTTGTTCTGATGGGACTCAGAAGTATTCCTGACAGGAACACAGGATTGAGTCCCCATTAAATTATCATGGAAAGAGCAATGAGACAGGCATTTATACCAGGACATAGATTGCTGAATATAACTGATTATCTGGTACTGGATAATTGCAAAGGATTGGCTGACCTAGTGCGTTCTATCTCTCACCAGGTTGGAGAAGACGCAGTGACTAGGCAGCCGGATCAAGCTCATAATTTGAGTCCTGGAGATTGGGTGGTGGCAAAGAACCATATCAGAGAGTTGTGCCTAGCGCCAAGGTGGGATGAGCCACGACAAGTCATATTGGTCACTACCACAGCAGTGAAGTGTGCAGGCTTGTTAAACTGGGTACATGCCAGTCATACAAAAAGGGTGCCAGCCCCTGATGAAGAAAGACCACAACTGATACAAACAGTTGAAGATGCTGAAGGTTGTACAGTCGAAGATCCTGGAGCAACAAACAACTGAGCCAAAGTCAGGAGGACTGGGTACCAATAGTTGACATACCTGAGGTCTTCATCAAAACACGGAGTAGAGCACAATTAGAAGATCAGGAGAATAGTGAGGATCAGACAGGTATAAAGAACGTGCTCAGGAAGAATTGAACAAAGAAACTGAACATTCTGAGCAGGACCAGATAGGGACAGAAGAACATACTCAGGCTAACAGATCAATTGAAAGACCTGAGCAGGGACAGATAGGTATAGAAGAACACGTTCAGGCCGCAGAACACAAAAGTGTAGTAAGACCTGAACAGGACCAGTTCGAAATAGAAGAACAAGTTCGGGAAGAAGAAGCAAAAGAACTATCTAAAAGAGTACCGGAACAGGAACAGGTAGAAACAGAAGAATGAGTTTAGGCAGAAAAAGCCACACAGACAAGCCCTGAATGAGGAAAGGTAGAGAGGAACTGAGAAGACAAAGAAAATCAGGTTGTGCCACAACGTAACGATAATAAAACGGCTCTTGAAAGAGACCAAGAAGGTGAAATTGCAGTGCAAGTTAAAAGGGTCAGAAAAGGTGACAATTGGCCAAGTGGGGTAAAATGGTTAAAATATTGTTTAAAAACAATAAATGAAGATCCAGAATAAGTAAACAAAGTTACAAGTCTAACTCAGGCTGAACAGTCAATTGCTAAAAACATTTGTAGAAGTTCAAGATTGAAAATATTAAACAATAAGTTCAAAGGACCTGAGTGGACCTAGGAGATCCTTGAAGAATTTGAAAATCTAGATATAAATGAAAAATCTGAAGAATAAGCAGACATAGAACAGATTGACGAAGGGGAAGTGAGACCTCCTTGAAGTACTTAAAAGGTTCTGATTCCAAATTAAAAGAAAGAAGAGAAATCTTCTTGAATAAAAATGGCTGAGACCAGAGTTACATAAAGGTCAAAACGAAATTGCATTAAAAGATGTTGCAGGGTTTGTATCTGTAGTTTGTTATTTATAATATTTTTTATTTTATTTTTATTTTGCTTTATTTGACACAAATATCATAAAAGCATATAAACATAGTAAGAAACCAATGTTACAGATTTTTACGATATACCCATTAAAAACGAACACTATATACAATAACTATTTGCAATAAAATTAAAAAGGCTCTGATATGTGCAAATAAGCAAAAACCTTCCAGTTAAAAGTACAAGAACATAAAAAATTAGAACGAAGGGAAATTAAATAAGGACATACTAAATGACAAGAACTAGCAACAGCTACAAAGATGCAGAAAGTGCCTTGTGTCTAACAGCCCATGCACACCCCAAGAACTTGGCTTTTGCACAGACAAAAAGGAGCTTGGAGTCTGTCTTGAGGATATGCATGGCCGTAAGACTGCTCCTAGTACCCAGGGACCTACAAATAGGCCTGAGCCACTTGTGTCTGTGGCTCTTGTATGCGGGGCACACAAAGAGAACATGAGGAATATTTTCGGTGAGAGCAAGGCAACATGGACACAGTTTCACCACTGGGGTATGACCATTCCATCTAGACAATACCTCAAATACGGGTAAGGTACCAAAACGAAACTGCATGTATAGAGACCTGTCACGCGGCACCTCGATAAAATCTAGGTACACCTCATATCATTTTTCTTGCTTATGTAGGAAGAATTCCTCTGTAAGGCTCCCTATTTTTGGATTCTGCAGATGCTGCAAGTGCACCGGGTCCCAGTACCTTTTTTTTAACTCCAATTTACTAGGGGGAGTCTGGGAGAGCCAGGCATCACTCAGACCCAGGGAAAAAAGGGTCTGTTTTACATAAGAGATCCAATTGACTCTATTGCCCTGATCCAGGGTGATTAGCTCATTAAGTGCAAGTGCATCATTTTGGAGTTCAGGAGTTCGCCTAATCCGCGACCAAAACAAGAGAGGACGCAGTCTAACCGTGTCCCTGATGCGATGCCTTCCTCAATCAAAGAATAAAGGCGTGAGTGGGGTATTCTTTGGCATAGCTACCAGGTTTCTAACAAAAGAATTTTCAGAACGGGAAATTTCATCAATATGCTCATGACCCCAAAGCTCCGACCCGTACAATGCAGCACTAACTGCATACACAATGAGGGCCGGGCATACTGGTCTAGTTCTTGATGAACGATGTTTCTTTGCAATCCCGCCCACCACTCATTTGTGATTCAGTAACATTTTAGACAAGTGTTGCTTCCATTGCATACTTTCAGATAGCCTGATTCCCAAGTAATCAAAGTTCTGAACTCTTTCTAATGGGACTTCATCCAGAGTAAGCTTGCACCTAAATGATTTACACGGGTTGCAAGCCATGAACTTGGTTTTGGAAGTATTAATTGTCAAACCATGAGATGAACAGAACATTTGAAAACTGTTTAGTAATCTTTGGAGTCCTACAGGAGTCTTAGATATAAGGAGGGTGTCTTCGGCGAAAAGCAAAGTTGGTATCTTTTCGCCAGCCAGGGAAGGTGCATCAGCAGGTTCTTTATCTAAAAAAACGACCACCTCAATTTATATATAGTGAAAATAAAGTTGGGGCCTTTACACATCCCTGGCGTACCCCTCTGTTGACATAAATCCGGTCAGTTCATTGACCCTGTGTTCCCCATCTGATACGTGCAAAATTACCTATATGCAGCTTGGTCAGAAAATTCAGTATCTGGGGGTGAATACCAAGATCATGCAGGGTTTTACACAGTTTCTCTCTGGGGACAAGGTCAAAGGCAGTCTTTAGATCGATAAATGCGAAGTAAAGACTGCCTTTGCAAATTAGAACAGTTTTCCAGTGGATCATAATGCGTCTAAAAACTTGATGCACTGTGCCTGTCTTCGTTCGAAAACCAGCCTGGAATTTCGGGAGGATATCCCCCTCATCGACCCAGGCCAAGAGTCTTTGAAGGAGGACCCAGCCAACCACCTTTTGGATAACATCAATCAGGCTAATAGGCCTGTAGTTAGCTGGGTCCCCCCTACAGCCCTTCATAAAGATAGGAGCGACCTCTGCCCCCTTCCAGGAGTCCAGGACCGCTGCTCCCCTGAGGATGTGTTTCATAAGTGACGCAATGCATGTTGCCCAGATTTTAGGGCCTAAAAGAATTAAAGTCCCCAGGGAGGCCATTAATAATATTAGTTTGGCTATTTTTAACAACATCAGTTCCTTATCTTATAATAACAGATAAAAAGAATGACACTAACATTAATGAAAAGACAGCTGACATGAAAGGAGATAGAGTAGAATTAGAAACATCAGATGAGACAGATTTACATCACACAGTAACTGACGATACTTCTTTAAACTTATTCACAAAGTTATTATTTCAGAATATAGACACAATGGAGATTAGTGATTGTTATGTTTGTATGAAATTACCCACTTCAGTAGCTGAAGGAGTGACATATCACCATTTACCTTTAACATATGGTATTTCTTGTAGTGTACTGTCAAGCTTATTTTATAAAACAGGGAAATTACAATATTACTATTCTAATATAGATGTAGTGTTTACAGAAATTCCTGTTCAGAAGAATATGAATCCAGTGAAAACTAGTTTAGATGCACAGTTTATGGGCAATTTTTTCTTAACAATGAAGTCATTAGATATAGAAAAGGCACACAAGGGTAATCTAACATGTTCATTACATGAAGAAGAGAAAGTGTTTTTGAATCTAGTAGAAGTAAGGAGGCTTTTCAAAGAAAAGTTGCTGAACAGAAACATCATATTCCATCATGGGTAGAGAAAGAGGGAATTTATACAGCTGACAAAGAACATGCCGTGATGGCCCTAGATGTTGTGAAGACAGGGAAAATATGCCTCCATAGATTAAAGATAGATTATAATACCAAATGTATTGGTTCCAGTTAATGTGAACATAACTTCCTAATGTTGGGAGGTGAGGACTAAAAGGAGGAACTGATCCAGTATTTCTTGGAGTTTACTACGTGTGTGGGAATAAAGCTTATTATAAGCTGCCCGCCAGGTGGTATGGGAGTCACTATTTTGGAATAGTTTTTCCAAAGATCTATCATGTAAAAAGAATTACTGGAAGCAATGAAAATGCTAATGGACTAACTAGTAGAAAGCGAGCTAGTTTTTCAGAAATAATAGGTGACATATTCAGTGCATTGAACCTTTAGTGGGAGTCGTACTAAATTCACATAGAATCTGTCAATTGTCAACAGTAGTTGATTGTGTATTGACTGATACTGCTGGAGGCTTCTTGATGATTAATACAGAAATGGTTGCAATTAGGTCTATGGTTTTGCAAAAATCGACTTGTGCTTGATATACTATTAGCTAAAGAGGGTGGAGTCTGTAAAATGTTGAAGGCAAAACATTGCTGTACATATATCCCAGATAAAAGTACAGAAATTAAGGGATATATTTAGAATATTAAAAAAATGCACACAGAATTGAAAGCACTGGAAGTTGATATTGTATGGGATAGACTAACAAAGGGTATTTCTTCAGTAGGTAATTGGTTTTCCAATATAGGGAAAAGTATCCTAAGCCAAGTAGTATTTCCTATAGTAGGTATAGCAATAATAGTGTTATCAATAATAATATGGTGTAAGTGTTGTACTGATAAACTGAAAAGAAGAAGATATGAAAGAAATGGAAAGGGAAACAAAAAGAAATTACAAAGAGATTCAGTTGGAAGAAATGAAATTAAAATTATATGAGAAAATGAAGGGATTAAAGAACAAAGATGAAAATAAGAATAGAAAAGGAAAAGAAATTCAAAAATGCTAAAGTTGTCATCTGATGAGGGATTGGTAATTTTGTGATGGCTTTAAAAGGCCATCAGAGAGAAGATTGATGGAGCAAGGACTCATGAAAAAGAGACTTGCTTGTAAGAAATCTTCTTATGTAACCACTGACCCCGTACTAAACTTCTATTGTGGAAATAACATGCATTATACAACATTTATTAGTAAGAACGAAGCTTGCCTATGTGTCTTATTAACTAGTAACTCGAGGGTGATTCTAAAATGGCCACTAACTGAAAATCTTTAGTGCGCATGCATCTCCTGCATCTACATGGCATGAAGTATCTTTCGCTTGGAGGGAACTTCTGCACTTGAGCAGTAGCCAACGAAATGGCCGGTTGAAACTCACATGCATGCCACCTGCTTGCTGAAAAACAAAACCCAGCTATTCTACTGATGCTAATGTGGGGAGAATAATAATAAGTAAATGGGATTAGAGTAGAGATAGGTGGTATACAGTGAAACCATTCATTTTGATTTTAACATTTGTCTTTTTGACTCTCTCAATAGTGCTTATTATGGGCCCAGAAATACAAACCACAGTCTATTCCCTCTGTTCTACCGCACATGCGTGGTGCAACCAAACTAGAAAACGCGATGTCAACTTGAACACCGTCCAAGGTTCCCCGGTGGATAAATTCATGATAACCGAAACGACAGTCCACTGAAATGGATGGGAACTACAGTTTTTTTTCTAATATGTGACAATTACATTGTGAACACGGGTGGGAATAAAGACTGATGTATAAAACTTAAGGGGTGGGATTTTAAACAAAGAGCTGAAAGATAATAAGGGAAAATAAGCATATTGTGATGATCACCACCGCCCCTTGCCTGTCCAATCAGAGTTAGTATTTCCATAAGTTTGAAACATTAATGGGTGGTACCAGCTTACAGAATGGTAGAATTGAGGTAGCTTTTAGTTAGTTAAGTTAGTTCCAGATGGAGATGTTGAAGTCCAGACCGGCATGCTGTTGGAATGGCGAGTGATGCTGAAGAAGAATCGAACTACTAAACCAATTATCTTAAGCAAATTAATTTAGAAGATGATCGCAGAAGAATCTCGAGGAGGAAGAGAGTGTCAGAGAGAGGTGCTACATGAACGCCGGTGATAGAGAGATTGTCTGTCCTGTCCTGATTCCTGTCCTAATTACTGTACTGAAGCCTTTCTTTCTTCAGACTTTTCCTGGACACCCTTACCAATTCCTAGGCCTGGGAGTTGGTTTTCACACCATTCTTGGCAACTATATATAGATCTGTGTATGCACTTATGTGCTTTTCTCTCTATCCTCTCCTTTTCATGCAGTGTCATTGCAAAGTATAATAAATGCATTTGATTGATTATTTGAATCTTCCTTCCTGTGAGAGACGGTGTTTGTTCTGTACTGTGTAAGTGGTTCACATGAAATTAATCTGAGATACATTTTTAAAATACATCCCGACTCTGTGATCATTTCCATTTGACTTCACCGGGAAACAACCTTTACAATGCAACTTTTACAACGCACTACCATTACAACTAAACTTTTACAACGCAACATCCATTACATCGCATGCCATTACAACGCAACCATTACAACGCATGACACTACAATGCACACCACTACAACCCATGTCATTACAACGCATAACATTACAACGCATAACATTACAACGCATAGTACCCTTACACTATCCAACACTTACCCTACTGTTGCACCCCCTGGAGTTAGAATAGTAAATTTTACCCCTACACTATCCAACACTTACCCTACTGTTGCACCCCCCTGGAGTTAGAATAGTAATTTTTACCCCTACACTATCCAACACTTACCCTACTGTTGCAACCCCTGGAGTTAGAATAGTAATTTTTACCCCTACACTATCCAATACTTACCATACATGCAATGTAATGTTATGCGTTGTAATGGTATGCGTTGTAAAGGTAGTATGCGTTGTAATGGAATGCGTTGTAAAGGTAGTTTTTAAAAATTCATTGTAATGGCATGCGTTGTAATGGAATGCGTTGTAATGGATGTTGTGTTGTGAAAAATGCGTTGTAACGGTATGCATTGTAAAAGTATGCGTTGCAACGTCATACATCCCATTTCACCATCAACTAGGTCAACTAATGGTCCATTGACCAGAGGAAAGAACTTTTTGATCAGTGAAAGATTAGTTAGGGACTAGAGATAACTAATCTAGAGAATTACAAAAACATGACACCAACTGTTTTTGCCAGTATGTTGTGAATGAATTTATGGGCCCAGGTGAGTATGTGGTGTTAGATTATCTATTGCTGGTAACTCGCTGGTTCAGCAACATTCTGGCAGTAATGAGTTCAGGACTAGTGAAAAACTCTGCTCCACCGAAGTAAATTTGACAATAAATTTCATGGCAGGGGAGAGGATCACAGAACATCAGTGATACTATTCACACCAAACACCATAAGATGACCAATGCGGGCTCGATTGATGTCCATTTTACACCTGGTCTATGTTACACACTAGTAGGGGAGGAATTGGGTTGTCTGGAACCCTCCCCTACTCAGGCAGGAGTGACTGAAGCCAGTCTGATGAAAAAGATGTTATAGAATGGAATACACATATGAAACACACACTTGTGTTTGTTTTCCCAGCATCTCAATTGTGTTTTATACTTTACATATTAAACATATTGAGGGCTGGAACATTAGTGACAGATTTTCTTTAACGTTTGAAATCAAACTTACTTTGCAGTTTCATTATTTATTTTTTTAAACAAAGTTTCTTCCTTTCACACGCCCGCCTCCCAGTGAAAACTGTATTTGGGACACATTCCCACCCTTTTAGTGGTCCTCAATCTTGGATCTCTCAGTTGTAAATTACAGAGATGAAATGTGTCAAAAAGTTCATTGTTGTGAATACTCAATAACTTATGCCGTTGTAAGTGTTCACCACTTATGCATGCAGACTCCTTTTACAAACCTCTGAGATTCACAAGCACAAGTGTGGTGCTTTCCAAGGATGCCCTACCCAGCACACTCCTTCTGCCAAGGAAAAACTAAGCCCTTCTCATGACCACTTTGGATTTGCAAAATTTGCGGTAAGAGGAGAGCAAAATGTTGTGTACTCAGTGGCGGCTCCTCCGCTAAGGTGCAGAAGCGTCAGCCCACTTCTCTCCGAGCGGTAGTTAAAGGAAAATTAACCAGCGTTATTATCATTTTAGTTTTCCATTTCCTGGTGCGTGGTGGGGTTGGATAGCAGGGGCCAGGAGGAGGAGTGGTTGCTCCACTCTAAAGTGCGCATAACTGTTAGGCCGGTCCTCTTGGGCGGGCCAAACAGTCATGCACACTTTGTATGTTCTGCACCCAAGCTGCAGTACAGCCTGCGTGCAGAACATGCCCAGGCCCACAATCCACGTCTGAGGGCCAAACCTCGGCTCTCAGACCAATCCCAATGCTGCATTGCAGCATTTTGATTGGCTGAGGGAGTCAGGAGTCTGGCTGCTTCCTGGTTCCTGCTTCTGAGAGGCAGCAGCGAGCGGACTGAGAGGTGGTGGCCGGCCTGAAGGCAAGTGTTTTTTTAATTTATTTTCATTTACACCACCCCCACACTCCTCCTCACCCCGCCCGCCACCCCAGTAAATAGCAGCCACCACTGTGTGTCCTAAATATTGTTTACAAAAATATCACTCCATTCTATGTATGTATCTATAGATTGGATGCAACGGAGCTCTGCACATTGCTTGAGAGATGATCTAACAGATTGTGTACATCAGGTGGGGCTTACACAAGGCCAACATACAAACCTGGTTCCCTGGGTTCCAATGTCAGCAGCTCTAGCCACTAATGCATACCTGCTGCCATTGTAGTTTAACAATAGTAAATCTGCATTTCATTGGAGCAATGTTTCTGTAAATAACGTTTAGGACATGATGTTTATGTCAGACAATAAATATTTTTGTTAACACTATTCGCACAAACATTCCTGCAGGGTTCTGTGCTGGTGGTGCAAACACAGGCGCACCCCTTGATTTTCCAGTGTTGAAATTTCAGAGTAACACTACAATATTGCATTACTAGGACCTTCTTCCAAACCACCTCAGTACTGACTTGTGTTGTTCCGCGCCCTTCCAGTGGGAGATCCAGATACAGGGGCTCTTCCTGTGTCCTTCAAACTACTTCTAGAACTCCCATGATATCAGTCCATATGGCCTAGTGCGGGTGTCCTCAGTCACCTCAGTAGTCAGCTGAAAGCATCATGACTGCTATTTTAGCGACGGGTACACACTGAGGGGCCGATTATGATGGCGGACGGACCTGAGTCCGTCCGCCACCATAGAGTAGGAGGGACCGTCCGCAGGGGCTGCGGCGGTCCCTCCGTGCAGATTAGGATGTGACCGCCAGGGTGGCGGTCACATCCTCAATCTTTAACATTGCGGCGGGTGCAGCTTCAATCTGCACCCGCCACAATGTTAAAAATGCATACATTGCATTTGTATGCAGCAAGCGGCAGGCACCGCGCGGTGCCTGCCGATTACTGCATACAAATGCAGGGGGGTACCATAGGTACACCCCATGTGCACCCCCCACCCTCCCTTCACCCAGGGGGCCCGCAACGGGCCCCCACAGTGAAGCTCCGTATGCAAGCATTTCTTTTCGGGCATCCTAATTTGGCTGACGGTGTCTAAGAGACACCGTCACCATATTAGTGCTTTTCCACCGCGGTTGTAAGCCAACCGCGGCGGAAAAGCTGCGGACCGAAACCAGGACCCACCAGCTATCCTAATGTGGCGGTGGGTCTTTGGTGGGTCCGCAGAGGATTTTCCGCATCCTCCGGGCCGGCGCTGGCTTCCGCCGGCCCGGAGGATGCGGAAAATCCTCCATCATAATCGGCCCCTGAGTGTACACAGCTCTATCAGTGCACCTTACTCCTGTTACTGGGAACCATGTAACACTAAGACACATCCACTCAGTCGCGATTTGTCAAGCCCCTCCGGTTGTAATTCTGAGCTACCCCTGCCAATGCATCTCGTTGCTGACCTTGAGCACCCCCTTAAGTTGTGGTCCTAGAATCCTTTACTAAATGATCCCACAGCCACGACTGTACAGCACTCTGCACTGCCAGTGCAAGTAAATACACTGTTCTACCATTGGACGTAAGTCCTGACCTACAAGCACTCACTCGGTCCAGACTTGAACCACTACAGTGCTTAATTTGTAAAACAGTAACGGCTAGTGCCAAAGTTTGTGCTCAGAAGCCCACAGCCACCGCTATTGAATTAAGCACTGAGCCCGAACCTGTGTGTGCTCCTTTCTTTGTACGATAAGACGGTGCACTTGTCTCTGGGTACAATGACCTGCGGTGATTCTTTGCAGAGTGTCACTTTGCACTACTGTGTGATACAATGCACCTATTCATACCACATAAGATTCCACAGTGACACTGTGTTAGAGAGAAGCTCACAGGATCATTGTGCACAGAGATGCACACAAAGTGAGGCCGTTCCAGAGGGAAGTTCACTCTCATGGACGCCATTTAGGGGTCGCCAGGGGTTGCAGGTACAACCCGGCTTGCCTCTTGACACCTCTTCCACTGCCTTTGCGACTCCTGGCGTTAGAAGAGGAAAAATCAGTGCCAAGAACTCAAGGGCAGCTCCACTTTCCTTGTTTTTTTATCAATTCTTCATTACACTAACAGTGAATAATATTTTATTATTCGCACATAGTGTAATAAAGAACGAATTACAATTTGCTGAAATATTACCCTCCCTGCCAGCAGAGGTAAGTAAAAAAATATTTTTAATATATGCTGTGTGCGCGCGTATGGGTGAGAGTGTGTACATGTGAGAGAACGAGTGTGTGTGCATGAGTAAATGTGTGTGTATGTGAAAGCATGCACGAATGAGTGAAAGTAAAGGTTAAATGGCTAATGTCACCTTTGCGACCCCTGGCATTTAGGTGAATTGACGTTCATGCTCACACTCATGCTGTACCCAGACATAAGCACCAAGTAACTACTATTAATTCACTCCCCTAAAAATGTTTTTAGCTCAAACAGATCAAAAACTACTAAAACCATTGATGTACGTTGCCGCGCAGCAGAAGGCCCTTTGTGAAGGACGACTGACCATCTTTCAGCTACTTAATGCAGAATGTGGGTGTTAAACTGGTACTAATGACGTGAAACCTTTTATCAGACAGTGTTTATGTACAAAAATGACAAAATAAATTAACTAATGTGATCACAAAATGTGCCCTATTACACTGCATAATTTGTCTTTTCTAATTTCAAAATTCTGCCAACCCTGTCGCTTAAATTGGTCCTCCCAGAGGCCCTGAATATAATCCTTTTAGTACATACCATTTGAAAAAAATACAAACGGAGCGACTCATTTCAACTCCAACCAAACACTGACAAGCTCAAACAAAACCGCCCTTAAATGTCACCAGTTAATGGACTATCTGAAAGTACAACTTACACAGAACGTGACAGAAACAGTCCATCCGAGCTCATCTACGGCAGCAGCCTTATGGCTAGCTACCAGAGCTCCTGGAGAAAAGCACACATTCCTGAAACACACACAGGCTTTCTTTGTGCTGACATTTATTATTCAAAGAGGCTTTCTATGTCACATTTACGCATTATGAAGTAGAGAGACCAGCAATGAAGCATAACAAAGACCAGGGACAGGGTGCGTTAAACCTCAAAAGTGAGTGGCACAGCGAGGGTGCCACTGGCCCTAGTGTAAGCAAAGAAATTGTCTCCATGGCATAAATAGTGTAGTAGGGAAACAGCGTTTAAAATGCTGTTACAATAACGAGTTGTTACTACACAATACCTTTACATCGCAAGTCGTTATAATGACTTGCTGTAGGGGGCGCTTATAGTATTGGATAAGAAATCCAACACTTTCCCTGCTGTTGCGCAAACTGAAGTAGGAATACAAAATATTACTATTTCTAAGTTCAGCGTGCCCCCTACAGCAAGTCGATGTAATTACTTGCATTTTAAAGGTATTGCGTACTAACAACGCCGCTGTTGTAACACTGTGTTGTAAAAGTACATGATGTAAACGCATGCGTTGTAACATGCTATATTCTGTGTAGTAATATACAGCCACAGCTTGAATGCTGGTGTGTAGACCCATGGACCACTGAACCAGTGCACCTGTGCACTACTAACGGCTTCGCTGCTGGGAAGAAGCTATACCGAGTTGAGCGATACAGAGGGGCATGTTTACAAGCCCCAAATAACACCGGAGCATCACTTTTTCTGAAGCTCTGGTGGCATTGCTCTCTATTCCATTTTTACAAGTTGGTGTTGAGCCACTTAACTTGGCTTAACACCACCTTGTAATTACGCTCCCTGCCGCAGCAGTCTGCTGCGGCAGAAGGGCAAGCAATGGGTGTTGCTTTGGGCGTTCTACCGCAACACCCATTGCTTTTTGACACTGCCTCAGATTTACAAGGATGGGGCAGTGTCAAAAACCTAAGGCCAGGTAAAACCTGGTCTTAGGATGGCGATACGAGGAGAAATTATTAATTTCTCCTCATATTTTGCTCTTTCGTCATTCTGCATCACACATAGAAACAGCAAATCGCCTTTAAAGATTGTTAATGTGCAGGAAGGTGTCCCTTCCTGCACGTAAACAATCGCCCCTGCAGTGCAGGCACTCTTGCAACATGGCGCAAGGGTGCCTGCGATGGCAGTAGGCAGCTTTTTAGAGCAAGCACTAGTGGAAACTCAGGTGTACGCCGTATTTTTGTAAATAGGGTACATCACTGCGTTTAAAAAATGTTTGAGCGCAGCGTTACCAATTTTGGCATAACACAGCGCTCCAACATTTTAATGTAAATCTCCCCCCAAACTGCTGAAGGAAACACGCTTGAATACTGAGTCGAAGAAGATAAAGCAATGTGGTGTTGTGTTAATTAAGTATTGAAATGCTGATCCCAAAAAGCGTAGCCAAAAGGAGGTGCACTCTGACACTGTTATGTTGTAGAGACCACGTGGCGTCAGGCCTATTTGTTGTCCGCAGAGCAGTAGAATATGGCATTAGGTGAATGAAGAGAAATACCTGAAGCAATGTCCCAGAAAGTGTCCACACACTATGGCACGAAAACCAGATAACGTGCAAAATTTGAGGGGGGGGAAGAGTCATTTGCAGTAAGACGACAACTACATTGGTGCTGATTGTCTCATCACGCCAGAATATAGGTTGTGTGTAGAATACTTACAGCATTCCTCGCTAGGTTTCCTCTGGCGTTCAAATGTACAATCTCGTGCAGCAGGAAGGCCCCTGCCACGGCGCCCAGCAGCTGTGTAGTCACGAAGAACACAGCCCGCAGGAAGGAGATGTGCGACCCGACCAGGAAAGCCAGGGTCACTGCCGGGTTAAGGTGAGCGCCACTAACGTGCCCTACCGACTGGACCATGGTGCTAACGCTGAGGCCAAATGCAAGGGCGGTCTGTAAGACACTGGGAGTAGCAAATGGCAAGTGCTGCCCCTAGGCCGAATAACATGAAGATAAGTGTCGTAATAAACTCGACAGCCACTGGCCGTGATCTAAGCTCCCACAGGGCTGGGGCTGACATGGTCCAGAGGGGTGCTGGTCTTTGTTGGCTCTTTTTCTGCTTGCAGTTCTACCCTCTTCTATTCTTGCAATGTGTTTTGTGTTAATATGTGTATATATATATATATATATATATATATATATATATATATATATATATATATATATATATATATATATATATATATATATATATATATATTTGTTTCAACACTTGTAGGTTCAGTTTGCACCTCCGTGTGCGGCGGTGCCTGCAGGTGCGTTGCCTCACGCGACGGACCCAAAAGCCGCTTAAAATTACAACTAGGTCCCCCAACGAACACAGGATCCACTGGAAGGAAATGGGGCCGCCACTCCAGTCACTTTCAGAATTCGTGAGCAAAACTTAATTTATTCTTAAGTTCTTTACAGCTTTAGTCACAGCATTAAAACCAACGCGTTTCGTTAGCTCCCAACTAACTTGATCACGGTTGTCTACAAACACTGTTTGCTGATTGTGTTTTAAAAGGGAGTTCCCACCCACTTCGGTCACATGGTTATATTCACATTCAGTCTGTTCTCAACCAGGAATTCTGGGACATGTAGTTCCTTTTAAACTAAAAAGCTTGTTTCAAACAAATACAATTAAATTCATTCAAATTGCCCCCTTTGTTCATTCCTGCTTATCAAATGTTATATGATTATATTTAAATTTTCAGCCTAATCATATTTATAGCATTTAAGACATTTTATCACTCTTACTAACACGGTAAGGAGAACAGAAGGTGGGTCATTGTCCAGATTTGTTGGTCCTTTTCACATCGTGCTTATAGCCCTCTAGTGGGCTGATGTTTCTACCTGATTGTGACCTGAAAAGAATATGTCCAATTTTCACATTTCATGTGATCGAGTCTCTTGATCTTTGTCTTTGACTGTCTCATTTCTGTGGGATTCATGGGAAAAGGAACAATTTTGGAGAATTGTCTGAGAAGCGTTCAGCTTTCATGTTTTTCATAAATGCACATAAAGTTCTTCCGACTGATTCAGTCCAAAAGGGGTCATCGTTCTAAAATTCTAAATGTGTCTGGATTCTTTCTGGCGTAATAGTTTTTCCCGGTGTCCCCCTCTGTCTGAGAGTGACATGGTTTCCAGACCCAGGAATTTTAGGAGTTTCCAATTCCCGTTGTGGTGAGTTTCCATGTGTTTTGCCACCGCATTTGCTCTGTCCTTATTTACAGTGGCCCTCACATGTTCCAAAATCCGTTTCTTTAACTCACAGATTGTACTTCCTATGTAACGCAGTTTACAAGGACATTCAATCATGTAAATTGTGTATTGGCTCTTGCAAGTGATCAATTCTCTTATTTTCCAAATTTTCTGATTTGCCATAGTCAGTTGTTTGGTAGGTTTGGCTATTTCACAGACTTTGCAATTATAGCATTTGGTGAATCCAATGGTTTTTAACCAAGGTGTTTTTTTCTTTTTCTTTACAAAGTGACTGTGTATTAATTGATCCTTAAGATTCTTTGCTCTTCTGTACGTCACTACCGGATGGTTTCCCATTTTTTCACTTATGGTGGGATCAAGTTTCAGAATTGGCAATTTTTTTTTGAGAATTTTGATTACCTGCTTTGATTCTCTGCTGTAATCCAGTATGAGTCTGATAGGCTCCTCTGATTTGGTTTCTTTATTTACTGGTTTCAAACAATCCGGCCTGGATTTTTCGTTTGCTCTTGCCAGACATTTTTTGATCAAATTTTTTCCATATTTTCTTTTTTCGAATCTTTTGCTGGTGCTCGCACTGTGTTTTTCCCATTCAGCTTTTTCACTGCAGATCCGTTTGATGCGGAGAAATTCTCCATTGGGTATACTTGAGATTACGGCAGGGTGATGGAAGCTAGTGGCTTCTAGAGTCGCATTCGTGGCCGTTGCCTTCCTATGTAATGTTGTTTCTATTTGATTGTTCTTAATATATACTTCTGTATCCAGGAAAGATATTCGTTCCTTGCTTTTGGTACATGTGAATTTCAATCCTGGTGTGCTGTTATTCAAGAGTTCGAAGTATTGATCAAATTCATTTTCGCTTCCATCCCACACTATAAATAAATCATCAATGAATCTCTTCCATTGTATGATGTGTTGGGTGAATCTCATGTTTTGAGGGTTCCAAGCCACTTCTTCTTCCCACCAGCCCATAGCTATGCAAGCATAGCTAGGGCTGAATGAGAAGCCCATCGCTGCTCCATTACACTGTCGAAACAGTTCCTCTCCAAACAGGAAGATGTTATTTGTCAACATCAGGGAGATCATTTCATATACCATATCGTTATGTTCCTTATAGTGTATGTTCCGTCTGTTCAAATAGTGTTTGCAGGCCTGCAAACCCAAGTCGTTGTCAATGTTTGTATACATTGCGATGACGTCCATTGATATCAGGAGATAACTTTCCTGCCATTTTAAATTCGACAATGTATGCAAAAAGTCTGTTGTATCTTTTAGATATGATTTTAATTCCTCCACAAAGGGTCTCAAGAAGAAGTCAATAAAGTTTGCCATGGGTTCCATCAAAGAGCCATTAGCCGATACAATTGGCCTCCCTGGTGGTTTAGTGGGATTCTTGTGTATTTTGGGAAGAAAATACATCGTGGCTGTCCGCGGGAAATCTACTGTTAAATATTTTCTTTCTTCATAGTCAATAAGATTCTTTCTTTCCCAGACAGATAATTTTTGGTCGATGTCTCTTTTTATGGTATCCCTGGCATTTTTGGATAGTTTTTCATAATATGCGGAATTTGTTAGTTGACTCATTGCTTCCGCCGTGTAAAGTTCTTTGTCCCAGATTACCACGTTGCCCCCTTTATCGGCCATTTTTATCTCTACTCCTGGGTCTTTGATTAGCGTGGTTAATGCTTCCCGTTCTTGTCTGGTTAGATTGTCTTTGTGGTGTTTTTTAGGAATGTTATAAAGTTCTTGTGTGATGACCTCCTGGAATAGATCGATTTTATTGCCGGGAGTGAGTTGTGGATAGAATTTTGATTTTGCCTTCATTGTGCTTGTTCCTGCTCCCAATTGTGGTATCACTGTTTCTAGTGATATCTCGTCTTCCTCTTCCACATTTAAATTCAGAAATGTCAGATAACTGTCGGCATCTTTTACATTTAGTTTGGAGGATGGATTCTGTGGGGTTCTGTTGATTTGAGGTTTATTTTTTCTCTCCAGGAAATGTTTGGCCAGCTTGATTTTCCGAATGTATAGATACAGGTCTATTCTCGTCTGTGCCAAGTCCATTTTTCTCGTTGGACAGTAGTTTATGCCTTTTTTTAAAAGAGTTGTTTCCGCAGGTGATATTTCCCTCTTTGATAAGTTAACTACTTGTAATTCTTCACTCATTTGCCCCTCTTCTGTTTCATGCCCCTCGTTTCTATTCCCACCGGTTGGTTTGATGCGCTTGCACCTCCGTCCTCTTCTGGTTTTTTTTGGTGTTGTTGTTGATTCCTTTGTCTTGGCTGCCATGATCTCCCTCTCCCTCTTCCTCTTCCTCGTGTCTGTCTTAGCGCCCCCTGATCCTGCTCCCACTGTCGTTGTTGGAGCACGAGGCGCATGTGCTCCAACAACGACAGTGGGAGCAGGATCAGGGGGCGCTAAGACAGACACGAGGAAGAGGAAGAGGGAGATCATGGCAGCCAAGACAAAGGAATCAACAACAACACCAAAAAAAAACAGAAGAGGACGGAGGTGCAAGCGCATCAAACCAACCGGTGGGAATAGAAACGAGGGGCATGAAACAGAAGAGGGGCAAATGAGTGAAGAATTACAAGTAGTTAACTTATCAAAGAGGGAAATATCACCTGCGGAAACAACTCTTTTAAAAAAAGGCATACACTACTGTCCAACGAGAAAAATGGACTTGGCACAGACGAGAATAGACCTGTATCTATACATTCGGAAAATCAAGCTGGCCAAACATTTCCTGGAGAGAAAAAATAAACCTCAAATCAACAGAACCCCACAGAATCCATCCTCCAAACTAAATGTAAAAGATGCCGACAGTTATCTGACATTTCTGAATTTAAATGTGGAAGAGGAAGACGAGATATCACTAGAAACAGTGATACCACAATTGGGAGCAGGAACAAGCACAATGAAGGCAAAATCAAAATTCTATCCACAACTCACTCCCGGCAATAAAATCGATCTATTCCAGGAGGTCATCACACAAGAACTTTATAACATTCCTAAAAAACACCACAAAGACAATCTAACCAGACAAGAACGGGAAGCATTAACCACGCTAATCAAAGACCCAGGAGTAGAGATAAAAATGGCCGATAAAGGGGGCAACGTGGTAATCTGGGACAAAGAACTTTACACGGCGGAAGCAATGAGTCAACTAACAAATTCCGCATATTATGAAAAACTATCCAAAAATGCCAGGGATACCATAAAAAGAGACATCGACCAAAAATTATCTGTCTGGGAAAGAAAGAATCTTATTGACTATGAAGAAAGAAAATATTTAACAGTAGATTTCCCGCGGACAGCCACAATGTATTTTCTTCCCAAAATACACAAGAATCCCACTAAACCACCAGGGAGGCCAATTGTATCGGCTAATGGCTCTTTGATGGAACCCATGGCAAACTTTATTGACTTCTTCTTGAGACCCTTTGTGGAGGAATTAAAATCATATCTAAAAGATACAACAGACTTTTTGCATACATTGTCGAATTTAAAATGGCAGGAAAGTTATCTCCTAATATCAATGGACGTCATCGCACTGTATACAAACATTGACAACGACTTGGGTTTGCAGGCCTGCAAACACTATTTGAACAGACGGAACATACACTATAAGGAACATAACGATATGTTATATGAAATGATCTCCCTGATGTTGACAAATAACATCTTCCTGTTTGGAGAGGAACTGTTTCGACAGTGTAATGGAGCAGCGATGGGCTTCTCATTCAGCCCTAGCTATGCTTGCATAGCTATGGGCTGGTGGGAAGAAGAAGTGGCTTGGAACCCTCAAAACATGAGATTCACCCAACACATCATACAATGGAAGAGATTCATTGATGATTTATTTATAGTGTGGGATGGAAGCGAAAATGAATTTGATCAATACTTCGAACTCTTGAATAACAGCACACCAGGATTGAAATTCACATGTACCAAAAGCAAGGAACGAATATCTTTCCTTGATACAGAAGTATATATTAAGAACAATCAAATAGAAACAACATTACATAGGAAGGCAACGGCCACGAATGCGACTCTAGAAGCCACTAGCTTCCATCACCCTGCCGTAATCTCAAGTATACCCTATGGAGAATTTCTCCGCATCAAACGGATCTGCAGTGAAAAAGCTGAATGGGAAAAACACAGTGCGAGCACCAGCAAAAGATTCGAAAAAAGAAAATATGGAAAAGATTTGATCAAAAAATGTCTGGCAAGAGCAAACGAAAAATCCAGGCCGGATTGTTTGAAACCAGTAAATAAAGAAACCAAATCAGAGGAGCCTATCAGACTCATACTGGATTACAGCAGAGAAGCAAAGCAGGTAATCAAAATTCTCAAAAAAAATTGGCGAATTCTGAAACTTGATCCCACCATAAGTGAAAAAATGGGAAACCATCCGGTAGTGACGTACAGAAGAGCAAAGAATCTTAAGGATCAATTAATACACAGTCACTTTGTAAAGAAAAAGAAAAAAACACCTTGGTTAAAAACCATTGGATTCACCAAATGCTATAATTGCAAAGTCTGTGAAATAGCCAAACCTACCAAACAACTGACTATGGCAAATCAGAAAATTCGGAAAATAAGAGAATTGATCACTTGCAAGAGCCAATACACAATTTACATGATTGAATGTCCTTGTAAACTGCGTTACATAGGAAGTACAATCTGTGAGTTAAAGAAACGGATTTTGGAACATGTGAGGGCCACTGTAAATAAGGACAGAGCAAATGCGGTGGCAAAACACATGGAAACTCACCACAACGGGAATTGGAAACTCCTAAAATTCCTGGGTCTGGAAACCATGTCACTCTCAGACAGAGGGGGACACCGGGAAAAACTATTACGCCAGAAAGAATCCAGACACATTTTGAATTTTAGAACGATGACCCCTTTTGGACTGAATCAGTCGGAAGAACTTTATGTGCATTTATGAAAAACATGAAAGCTGAACGCTTCTCAGACAATTCTCCACAATTGTTCCTTTTCCCATGAATCCCACAGAAATGAGACAGTCAAAGACAAAGATCAAGAGACTCGATCACATGAAATGTGAAAATTGGACATATTCTTTTCAGGTCACAATCAGGTAGAAACATCAGCCCACTAGAGGGCTATAAGCACGATGTGAAAAGGACCAACAAATCTGGACAATGACCCACCTTCTGTTCTCCTTACCGTGTTAGTAAGAGTGATAAAATGTCTTAAATGCTATAAATATGATTAGGCTGAAAATGTAAATATAATCATATAACATTTGATAAGCATGAATGAACAAAGGGGGCAATTTGAATGAATTTAATTTTATTTGTTTGAAACAAGCTTTTTAGTTTAAAAGGAACTACATGTCCCAGAATTCCTGGTTGAGAACAGACTGAATGTGAATATAACCATGTGACCGAAGTGGGTGGGAACTCCCTTTTAAAACACAATCAGCAAACAGTGTTTGTAGACAACCGTGATCAAGTTAGTTGGGAGCTAACGAAACGCGTTGGTTTTAATGCTGTGACTAAAGCTGTACAGAACTTAAGAATAAATTAAGTTTTGCTCACGAATTCTGAAAGTGACTGGAGTGGCGGCCCCATTTCCTTCCAGTGGATCCTGTGTTCGTTGGGGGACCTAGTTGTAATATATATATATATATATATATATATATATATATATATATGTATGTATGTATGTATGTATGTATGTATGTATGTATCTATGTATGTTTATATATATATATATATATATATATATATATATATATATATATATATATATATATATATCACAAACAAAGGTCGCCCAATGGAAGGAAGCCAGCAGGCAGGTAAGTGATTCTATCTTTATTAGCAGCACTCGTGCAAGCAGGCAGTTGAAAGTGCTAATGCATTTAAGTTCATCTCGAGCCAAACGCGTTTCCGGAATCCCTGTTCCCTTCTTCAATGGCGGACAGTGCTCTGATAACAGGGCGGCTTACATCACTTTAGTAAGTTCCAAGGTAAAGCCCCAGTGGGCGTGGCAATCTACATTGCACTCAGGTCCTTGTAGTAAGTCCATCACAGTTATACTCAATAACACAAGTGTTTCCCTTGTGGGTTAATGCATAGTTCTCTCAACATCACCTGCACCGCTTTTCCAAATGATGCTGGACTACTGCCTCCCGTTCTGCTGACGCCCGATTGACGCCAACACGGGCCCGCTGTTCAGGCAGTGGGCCTCCCTCCGCGGCCTGGCAAAGCCGCTAAACATCTCACAAACAAAGGTCGCCCAATGAAAGGAAGCCAGCAGGCAGGTAGGTGATTCCATCTTTATTAGCAGCACTCGTGCAAGCAGGCAGTTGAAAGTGCAAATGCATTTAAGTTCATCTCGAGCCAAACGCGTTTCGGGAATCTCTGTTCCCTTCTTCAATGGCAGGCAGTGCTCTGATAACAGGGCGGCTTACATCACTTTAGTAAGTTCCAAGGTACCGCCCCAGTGGGCGTGGCAATCTACATTGCACTCTGGTCCTTGTAGTAAGTCCATCACAGTTATACTCAATAACGCAAGTGTTTCCCTTGTGGGTTAATGCATAGTTCTCTCAACATCACCTGCACCGCTTTTCCAGATGATGCTGGACTACTACCTTCCGTGATGCTGACGCCCGATTGACGCCAACATGGGCCCGCTGTTCAGGCGGTGGGCCTCCCTCCGCGGCCTGGCAAAGCCGCTAAACATCTCACAAACAAAGGTCGCCCAATGGAAGGAAGCCAGCAGGCAGGGAAGTGATTCCATCTTTATTAGCAGAACTCGTGCAAGCAGGCAGTTGAAAGTGCAAATGCATTTAAGTTCATCTCGTGCCAAACGCGTTTCGGGAATCCCTGTTCCCTTCTTCAATGGCGGACAGTGCTCTGATAACAGGGCGGCTTACATCACTTTAGTAAGTTCCAAGGTACCGCCCCAGTGGGCGTGGTAATCTACGTTGCACTCTGGTCCTTGTAGTAAGTCCATCACAGTTATACTCAATAACGCAAGTGTTTCCCTTGTGGGTTAATGCATAGTTCTCTCAACATCACCTGCACCGCTTTTCCAAATGATGCTGGACTACTACCTCCCGTGATGCTGACGCCCGATTGACGCCAACACGGGCCCGCTGTTCAGGCGGTGGGCCTCCCGCCGCAGCCTGGCAAAGCTGCTAAACATCTCACAAACAAAGGTCGCCCAATGGAAGGAAGCCAGCAGGCAGGTAAGTGGTTCCATCTTTATTAGCAGCACTCGTGCAAGCAGGCAGTTGAAAGTGCTAATGCATTTAAGTTCATCTCGAGCCAAACGCGTTTCGGGAATCCCTGTTCCCTTCTTCAATGGCGGACAGTGCTCTGATAACAGGGCGGCTTACATCACTTTAGTAAGTTCCAAGGTACCGCCCCAGTGGGCTTGGCAATCTACATTGCACTCTGGTCCTTGTAGTAAGTCCATCACAGTTATACTCAATAACGCAAGTGTTTCCCTTGTGGGTTAATGCATAGTTCTCTCAACATCACCTGCACCGCTTTTCCAAATGATGTTGGACTACTTCCTCCCGTGATGCTGACGCCCGATTGACGAAATTTGTTTGTGAGATGTTTAGGGGCTTTGCCAGGCCACTGAGGAAGGCCCACCGCCTGAACAGCGGGCCCGTGTTGGCGTCAATCGGGCGTCAGCATCATGGGAGGCAGTAGTCCAGCATCATTTGGAAAAGCGGTGCAGGTGATGTTGAGAGAACTATGCATTAACCCACAAGGGAAACACTTGCGTTATTGAGTATAACTGTGATGGACGAAACCGTTATTCACCACACCTTTTCAAAAGAATAACGAGAGTAAGCCCAAGTTTTGTGCCGATTCTTCGGTGATTTATTGTGCAATTACACCAGCCATCCGTCATAACGCTTTTCACCTCCCAAACGAGGCTTGATCACATGACGTGCAATGAAACAAAAGAGGGTCTTAAATATTCCCAAATGGGGGCGCGGCATATCATACTCATTTAAAGTGACCAGTGCATATATATTTTTCTCACTTCCCTGATTCTTCGTCAGTTTGAAACAGAATATATATATATATTTAAACAAGAATTGCCTTTTCGTGAGAAGCACCCACAAATTGGAATGCCGGTGATGGAACAAAAACGTGTTGGCATAACAGTGAGGTGGCTTGGATTACCGCCGGAGGCTTTTTGTTCCATCAGCGGCAACTCTTGGTTAAATGTGATGTGGTCCTGCCTGGGTCATGAGAAAGCACCGTCACGATACCCCAGTGGGTCTGCGGCAGCCTACAAAGGCAGCACCACGTGGAGCAGGTTGGTGCTGAAATATTGAAAAGCAACTGTGCGGGACTTTGGAATTCACCTTGCAGCAACTGTGATTTTTTTACCTTGAAGGAACTGTGATTATATAAAAAAGTGCAAATAAGACAGTGACCCACTTGGGGACAATATTTGGCTACTGCCACCAACCCTTGGAAGCTAAGGGTTGGTGGCAGCACCCTGCTTTGCTTGCTGAGTCCGTCTGCGTAGCATTTTGAAAGCATTCTGAAAGCCTAAAACGAGCATTTTGAAAGCCTAAAACGAGCGGAGAGCTCACTGTTACCTTGCACCGATCAGACATTAATTTAATTCGTTTTTATTACGTTTTGTAAAAAGTGTAAAAAATTGCATGTGCGCATTTTGAAATGCGTTATTCTGTGTGACTAACGTTTTTTAGTTGTGCAGGTCGCTTCTTGTTGCCTCTCGTGGCACACTCTCCCCGGCCATCAGGGTCTGGAGAGGGGAGTGCGAGGCGCCATCTTGGGTGGGTGTCTCCCGGGAGCCTGGACGCAGTCAGCGTTCTAGTGCTTCCCGAGGGAGAGCATAAGAGGCAATGTGCCTCCGGGAGCGCAGCGGACGGGCGCAGCGGGCGCGACGGTGGCGCGCCGAAGGTGCGCCTAAGGTAAGCCCGTCTGTGCCCGTCCGTGACCGCACGGGACCAGGGCCATGTCACCCTGCCCGTGTACCCATCCACACATACACCGCCCAGGAACTCTTACACCTGAGACCTCCTGCGCCCCTTAGCCCCTCACTCCCCGGCTACACGCTTAAACGCCTGAGCGATTTAGGCATTTCTCAGGTCACTTTACCTCCTGGACCGATTCACAAACGCAGTATGGCACCTAGTAAACTTCCCATTAGCTCCAATCTACCTCTGCTTCAGTTGGACTGCATTTACCTTAACACTAGATCTTTGGTGAAGCATCAATTGGACATATTTCTGCTACTTACTTCAAAGAAACCCGACCTATTACTACTCACGGAGACCTGGCTCACTGAGAATTCGCAGCCTGACATACTGGCCTCACTCCCATCAGACTACTATATACTAGCAGTAAATCGCGCCCCAGGTAAAGCTGGAGGGGGAGTGGCGGCCATTATTAATAAAAAACATAATTTCATCAGTCGCCCGTCCCTGCTTCTACCTGGTACTGAAAATCTAGTCATAAAAACTGATACTGAGAAAGGCGCCATAGTCCTGGTTTTACTTTATCGTCCCCCACAATCTATGCCCGCCTTTCCCTCAGGACTCGCCGAACAATTAGCATCTATCACCATGAAATATCCTCACACCATCCTTATTGGAGATTTTAATCTGTGGTTTGACAACTTGGACACTGACACCCAAGCTAGAGAATTGCTTGATTTACTCACTGACATTAATATGACCCAATTCATACAATCTTCCACTCATGAGAAAGGCCATCATCTTGACCAACTATGGTCGCACAATCTCCCACTATCGTCTATCTTGATTCAGCCCTGTATCTGGTCCGATCACCATTTTGTTTACTTCTCCCTTCAAGTAACGAGACAACATCAGACTCCTCCACAGCCTGGAGGGGAAACTCGCAAATGGGGGGCGATAGATCTTCCTGCTTTTCTGGACACTTTGGCCTCTACTCTGCCACCATTCGACAACATGGGAGACGTAGATGATATCTATGAAGTGCTCTTCCTGTGTGCTGCCAATATTCATGCCCCTAGTGTAAAATTCTCCCGCTCACGCGATAAAGAGGCTCATAAATGGTTCTCTGCGGACCTCAAACAACTCAAACTAGAGGTCAGGCAAAAAGAGAGAATTTGGCGCAGAAATTATCTTCCACAAGATAAAGAGGTTTACTGCCTGAGCCGACGTCTCTACCAAAAAACCATTCTTAAGAGGAAGACCGACTATTTCTCAGGCATAATTCTGAAATCTTTAGAATAGTGAACGACCTCTGTATTGATGAACGTACGTCACTACCTATCGCACATTCTCAAACTTTATGTGATGATTTGAATAACTATTTCATTAATAAAATCATTACAATCAAACAAAGTATACCACTACACTCTGCCAGCAACACCACTGAGGACGCATACATGAATCCAGAGACCTTAGACTACATACCCCCGATTGACCCCAAACAATTGTCGGAACTCCTTCAACGGATCAAATCAGGGTCACCCAATGATATTTGCCCCCCTTCCATCTTTAGAGAATTAGGCTTATCTCTCCCACATGCACTCCTGCCTATTCTCAATGAATCCCTCAGACAAGGCAGAGTCCCCACAGATTTTAAAAAAGCCCTCCTTATACCTTTGGTAAAAAAACAAGGGAAGGATCCTTCGGATCTTACAAATTATCGACCCATCTCCCTGCTGCCCTACCTCTCAAAGGTGCTGGAGGCTCACGTCTCTAAGAGTGTCTCTAATTTCATCGAGACCACCAACTACTTGGAGCCTAATCAAGCGGGGTTCCGCCCAGGTCATTCAACAGAGGCGGTGATCCTGGCGCTTCAAGACAACCTTAGAGCCAATGCGGATGCTGATACACACCAAGCCCTGGTGCTGCTTGACCTCTCGGCTGCGTTCGACACGGTTGACTATGACATCTTGCTCAACCGTGTCGAACAGGCTGGCCTGAGAGGACCAGCGTTGAGCTGGATCACTTCCTTTATCGAGGGCCGGACTCAGGCAATTCAGCTAGGCAGCTTTATAGGCACTAGGCATACATCCACCTGTGGAGTCCCGCAGGGGTCGTCATTGTCCCCCTTATTATTTAATCTTTATCTCCGCCCTCTTCTTCATTCCCTTAAGAAATTTAAAGTCACGGTGTTCAATTATGCGGACGATTTACAGCTATTATTCCAACTGAACATTCCCGATGCTGTGTCCGAATTTCAGAACACCATGAGACACATCCAATGCTGGATGAACGAAAACCATCTAAAACTTAACCCGGGAAAAATGGAACTACTTTTGCCCGGGAATAGTTTATCCAGCTGGAGTGTCAACTACTGGCCAGCAGACCTGGGCACCCCCCCTGTAAGGTCCACTGCTGTAAAGAGCCTAGGTATCACGCTCCATACGGACCTGTCCTTAAAGACCCAGGTGGGTGCCGTGGTCTCCGCAAGCTTTTTCCAAATGAGGAAAATAAAAAAAATTGCTCACTTACTCACCCAGTCTGCCTTAATCCAGGTTACTATTGCCTTGGTCATGTCCCGTCTGGACTATTCCAACAGCGTCTACCTGGGACTTCCAGTGGGCCTGTCGAAGAGACTTCAACTAGTCCAGAATCAAGCGGCTAGACTCATTCTACAACAGCCAAAATGGTCTTCTATTAAACCAGGACTAGAAAAGCTACATTGGCTTCCGATTTCCCAGCGCATAGCCTTTAAGGCTGGCTGTATCATCTTCAGGGCCACACAAGATAAAGGCCCTGCCTTTATTCGCAGTCTGGTTTCTAAATATACCCCCACTAGAAGCCTGCGCTCTGCTCAAAAATCACTATTGGAGGTGCCTCGCTTTAAAAGGAAGCGTCAGGGTGGCTGCTGTTTTCGCCATCTAGCAGCCTCACTTTGGAACTCCATCCCCTTACCGATTAGGCAAAGTAAGGATTTACTCACCTTTCGTAAGGGACTAAAAACCTGGTTGTTCTCTCAAGCCTACCATTAGCCATTGTTAGCTTAGTGTTATGTTGGACGGATTCTTCACACTTCCTATAGCGCCATGCAGCCCACGGACGTACGAGCGCTTTATAAATTGATTTTAACATAACATAACATAACATAACATACTAGTGCCAACATTCTTAGCGAGAAAAAACTCACCTGAATGCTATTTAAAAGAAATAAAGGGGATGTACTAGAGGCCATTGCGAGTCTTTATTTGCTCACTCCGCCCATTAAGAAGAGCGTCCAGCTTGAAATGCGTTAGCATAACAGTGAGGTGGCTTGGATTACCGCCAGAGGTTTTTTGTTCCATCAGCTGCATACCAATTTGCGAGTGCTTCTCACGAAAAGGCAACTGTTGGATAAAATAAATATATACACACACACACACACACACACGCACACACACACACGCGCACGCGCACACGGGAAATGAAGGGTTGCCCAAGATCAACAGGTGGGCTTTCATGTTCGGAAACCTGAGTGAGGCCTGGACAGTTTTAGATCTGAAGATATGAACTGCATTCTCGTGATAATGCATGTTTCGCTCCTCTCTGCTAGTCACTGAGCCCCCTTCACCGTTCCTCGTTCCCATGAAGCACTACCGCCGTTACCTCCTCTACCCTTTTGTATCTGAAACTCACAGGAGCAGAAACCTTTAAAATCAACATATATCACCCGTAATCGTAAAATGTACTAATTTGCATTTAAATGTAGGGAAATAAGCGTAATAAAGCTTGCGATATCTGACTGCACCACCTTAACCTGGAGATGCAGTAGGTAATATTTCACTTTTCCTTGTTCATTGTTGCTGTCTGTTCACCTGTTTTGTCAGAGTAACACACCGCAGGGCTGCGGCGATCTGCACACGACGGCACGACGGCCGTCGTGTGCAGATCGCCGCAGCCCTGCAGGAACAAAGAATGAAGATCAGCACAATCGACGCCCACCACATGAAGTAACTTGTGTTAGATTCAAGACGCCGAATTACAAATTGGAACCCATCTGGAGCACACCCAAGCCCAAGACGAGACGTATGATTCGGTCTACGCTTAACAACATGCTCTCCACTCCGTCCTGATGAAGACCCCAAAATGAGGGAAGAATAACCCTTCTAACTGGGGGTCGAAACGTAGACCGCGCCAAAACCCGTCACACCATATGAACAAATGAACGATTAATTCTTACCTATGTGTGATGAACTTTGGGAACACTGCTAATAACATATTTGTAAAGGCGTTATTATTTGAATGTGATGCAACACTGTCACACCACCTTTACCACGTCCCGCACACCTTTCACTCCCTCTTTCCCATCCTCACTGAGAGCACCATTTGTCTAAATAATTGTATAAATTGCATTTAATGAGATGCAGATGGTATTTCGAAATAAATGGTATGCAGCTATGAGTAAAATGACTGCACCTGTGTATGAAATAAATACAACCTAAAAAAAGTCTTGAATACTGCAGAATTCTATTTTCACTGCGCTATATGTAAGTATCAGTTAAATAATTGTGGTGTGATACAATTTGAATGTATATTAGCATGAAATAATTTAATGGTATTTATCCAACTCGGACCACCTTTATCTTTTGTACTTACAGGAGAATTTAGGGGCATATTATCAAGGGTGGCGATGGGGATTTTTTGCCGCTTTATCTGCTGTTTTCGGCCGCTAAGCGGCGATAATTCTATCGCCCTATAGCAAGTTAGCAGCAGTTAGCGACAGCTTTTAGGTGATATTGAGCGGTTTGGGGCCCGCTTTGCATGTTAGCGATATTTATCGCTAATGACATGCAAAGTGGGCATACCCAAACTGTTAGCGACTGAAAAAATTCGCTAACATAGCTATCGCCTATTAGCAAGGCAGGCGTAGCGATGGAAAAATGTGCGCTAAGCGCGAATATCTCCAAATACTAACACCTGCCCAGACCAGTTCTTAGCCATTTTATCCAATGGGAGGTGGATAACATGGCTAAGAGCATTTCGTCGCTAATGCGTGAATATCGCTGTATTCTCAGCGATATTCACGCATTTCGCCACTATCGCCGGAAAATGTATTGCTTTGGAGATAAACGTTGCCAGGGGCGTAACACAGGCCCCCGCAACCCACCCGGTGCGGGGGGCCCCCCGGGCTCCAGGGGCCCCGCGCGGAGCCCCCCACACCCAGTCTCACAGTCATCGAAGCCGGCATCAAGCTACTTGCAAGCCTCAAGTCTGTGCGGACACGTGCACCATTTAAGTCATGATTGAACTTGAAGTTCAACCATGAATTAAATGGTGCGCACGGTGGCAGCCTCGCGCCCTCTATGTGAATGAAATTGTGCGCCTCGCGCACCGCCACAGCCAGCAGCAGCGGCCTCTTCATTATTTAAATGGTGCCATGGCCTTTAATTGGGTGGTGCGCACGCGCACGCCCGGCTGGGCCACACAGGACTTTCACTTCTTTCCGCGGGCACTGACAGGAACCAGAAGCCCAAACACTCGCTGTGCGTGCGGTGCAACAGTGTGGAGATCACATCGCCTGTGCCCCCCACGGTGTGCCACTGTTTTTATCCGGCTGCTGGCGGCTTTATTGTGTCAGAGGGGTCTTCCTAAAACAGACTATTAAGCGCCAATCCCACCCAAACTCAGTCACGTGATGGATTTGGCGTCACTGCAGTTCTTTTATCAAACGTGGTCACGTTGGATGTCCTGGCTCCTCTGCGCCATCTATATTCTGGAGAGAAGGTCAAAGGCTGTGACCGTCATGTTTGTAACCAGCTGCTCAGCTCCCGAACGAAACTGAATCCACCAGCAGCAATCGGCCCCTAGGTAACCTGATTTAGAAATAATGCCACGTTTTACTGTAAATTGTTGCACTCCAAATGTGAGATTTGTTAGATTATAATTTAAAATCGGTAATATGTGTTCATTCTACTCGTGCTCACTTACCTACGCAGCAACCCCGCAGGCCATTGTGTACTCTGCCATGTGTGTGGCAGAGTACACAGCGCAATCTCGTCCGGGACAGATTCTCAGACCGCTCACCTATGCCGGACTGGCCACTCTGAAGCTCCGCGGCAAACCTGCCATCATGGTCAAAAACAAGACTCCCACGTGACGTTTGAGACCTCCCCGACATTGGGGTTGGTGTGACAGAGAAGAAAAGATTCATAGATTCGGGCTTGGCAACTTTTTTACCCGTTTCATTGGGGTACAGTGCCCCAGAGTGACGCATTATAAGAAAACCCAAACCCTCAAAACAATTTTGACTTTATCTTAAATTCCCTAAAAGTATTTGTATTTTCCATGCGATGTTGTTTCTGCAGTGTTTTCATGAAACCGATATGAATCTACTACAGCGCACTCTGTTGGTTGGTTACAGGCGTCTGAGCTAGTTAAAGCTTGTAAGTGAGTATTATGGGGCATGATAGAGAGCTGTGTGGCTGAGGCTGAAGGCATGGAGAGCTTCCCACAATGGGTTGAATTAAGGTGTTTACACTATCAAGCTTTGGCCTCTCTGTAGAGAGATGTTCACATGTAGGCCAATTGTGATTTTATCTTATACAAAAATGTGTACAGGAGTAATATGTAAATGTCGAAATATTGATTGCATTAAAAAAAGTGTGATTTAAGATGAGGGAAGAGCGGGTGGGTAGGTGTGTGATGAAGGGGCAATACAAGTAGTGCATGCAGGACATATTGAAAAACAAATGAGGATGAGGAAAGAGATGATGCAATACATGCAGATTAAGGTTTTTAAAAAGATGTGGGGAAAAAGAGGGAACAAGTGGCTAACGGTGAAAGACTGCAGATAAAAGCAGTGTGAAGAGAGAACAAGAGAGATTGGAAACTTCTTAGACCAACAGCCCTTTCACAGATCTTAGTAATGGTTAATTACTGCTTAAATTTACTTGCGAGAAAGTGTCACTCAGAGTGTTGCTCATTTGATGTAGAATTTCACTCATACGCAGGGCCACTGCAATTATGCGGCAGGGGAGGGTCAAATCATGCAGCAGAGTTGAGTAAATTAAGGGGACCCGAAAAGGCAAATTATGCGGCACATTTTGTGATGGTACTACTTCATTAATTTGAAATTTTTAAGCTTGTTAACATTGTGTGGGCATTAGTTGTGCCTCATTAGTACCTGTGTAAGACCCATATATAGCAATACCCTACCAATCAACCTTTGGAATGGGCCTTCCACTTCGCTACAACAGGTGTCAATGTGTTTTTACTAACTTTTGAACCATCTGAGCTTGAAACATTTTTTTTATCTGTAGATTATGCAACAGATGCAGGATTATGTAGCAAATGTGGCAAATCTACAACTATGCAAAAATCACCGCACAATCGCATAATTCTGGTAGCCCTGCTTATTCGCACACTGACACCACCAAATTGTCACACTTAAGTAGCCTGCAAACTTGGGAGCTATGTTTCTGATGCTTTGCAGCATGTTTTAAGATCTCCTAGAATTTCTCTTTGCTCAGATGGGTGTGATTTCTGATATTTATATGTTTCCTTTGCCTTTATTGCTTTATTTTTGCTCGCGAGAAAGTGTCACTCATAGACGTTGAATGTCACTCATAATTACACTGAAATTATGAAAATGTCACACATAAGCAATCTGAAACCTTGGCAGCTATGCCCCAGGTGCCCGTGGGAGCCCAGGGCTGTTCACCTGCCCAGCTGCATGAGACGTCCGAGCTTTGACC
The DNA here is from genome assembly GCF_964261635.1 of Lissotriton helveticus. NCBI lineage: Eukaryota > Metazoa > Chordata > Amphibia > Caudata > Salamandridae > Lissotriton > Lissotriton helveticus. The sequence goes on from NC_136057.1 coordinate 1,719,609,253, forward strand.
CTCCCACTACCCTTGAGGTGTGAAACACCAGACTGTGAGGTAAAATGCAGTGATGGCGTCATTGTTATTAAAGGACTTACTTCCATATTCTTCCTTCACTTCCTTCCTGTTTTTGTTCCCCTCTCCGCCCTTTTACATCATGTATCTTCATATTTACCCTTGGTTTGCCACCTGACCGGTTTTCTATGGGCCCCATATTGTGTTTCTTTGCTTTACTACTTTACACGCCACCAGTTAAAAAACAAACACAATCTCTTAACGCCGCTATTTTTAGCCCTTATCCGGACATTCTTCAAACTGTAAATATAAACAGAAATCACTTTTAAGTCTGTTATAGAGATGCACCAAAGACATCTGACTAATAAAGTAAACAAAGGCAGAAAAGCCATGTTACAAGTGTATTCATAAGATTTGTATACTGTCCTGTTCATTTTCACATCTAAGCCTTCGCAGACTCTTAAAACTGCAATAAATGGTTGAAATGTGTCTATTAGAAAGGTGGCAAAGCATACGTAATCCACCCCCTCCTGTCTTCCGAGACGGCCTTCTCAATTTTTCCTCCCTTTAGTTTTTAACACTCTTTGTATATGCCACCTTTTTAATCTTGTAAATTGGAAGATTTCGAGCATGAAATCAGGGGAATGTAGGGGCATATTATCAAGGACGGGTGATACATTAACGCCGCTTTTATCGGCAGGAAACTGCCGATAAAATGGCGATAATGGTCTTGATAATATGCTCTATAGAATTCCTATCGAAGCCCATGTTAGATGTGAAGACATCTAACATGGGCTTCGATAGGAATTCTATAGAGCATATTATCAAGACCATTATCGCCGTTTTATCGGCAGTTTCCTGCCGATAAAAGCGGCGATAATGTATCACCCGTCCTTGAAAATATGCCCCTTAGTTTCCTCGTCAACTTCTATTTAGACACAAGCAACGTAAGGCAGAAAACAGCTCAAATTAAGTTAGTTTTGGCTTTAAAAACCAGGAGTCTCCTGCTTGAATCGGGTCTGTTGATATTTATGTCTTATATCGAACCATTCGTTCCTCTCTACTGTCCTCCCATTCCTTGTCCATTTAACGCTCCTTTCTTTAATCTTCCCCTCATTCTTTCCATACCTCCTGTCTTTGTCTCCCTCCCTTCCTCTTCGCATACTTTCTTTCTTTCCTTCAGTAGTTTTTTCTCTTTTCCTCTTCACTCCAGTTAGGCTGTGACCACTTACCTCAGAGTAATGTTCTGAAAGGCGTATGATGAAATTCTATAAAAAAAGGTCTTTTTCATTACTTAAAGATTTACAATGTGTTAGTTTTCAGGATACAGCCCAGGAATGTGTATAAAACGTTAGGCTCGAGAATTTGTGATAAGTACGAGTTTTCTGTAACACTTTTTGCGAGTGGGATTCACACATTTAGAGTTTGGGAGTAGCCCTCAGTCGTATCAGGCTGAATGTCACACCTGGTGAGCTGGGCCTAAACGTGAACTTTAAATATGACTGTTTATAGCTCTGCTGTGTGCAGAGGAAGCCTTCACCAAGTCTTCCGCCCCAGTGGAGCCCGCCTACAGACCCCTTGTACTGCTCCACTATATTTATAAACCTTTAATGAATGGTTGGTGTTATTTTGAGGTTTGTAACTGTTTAAATGGAGTCACTTCTCATGTCACGAATGACAGCTTTTGTGACATCACCTCCTGTAATGTCAATAAAAATTATTCTTTTTGATTCTTGAGAATTCTCAAAACTTCAGCAATCTGCCCCTTTGTCTCTCCTGATTGTATATTACAGATGAGACCAAAAAGATTACTGCTCATGAGAACATGAACTCCTTGCTTCCTTCAGCCCTGTTGCTTGATCAAATACAGTCCAGACAAATCTCTTTTGGCCTTGCCAGTTGTGATTTGTGGTCATTTATGAAAATATTATGATGTAAATTTTAACCCATGTTGCACCGAGCAAGTGTAGGGAACAAGTCAGAGTTCACAAGTCAGGGAACAAGCCAGACTTACTCGCATTTGATCGGTGCGTGATGGCCTTGAAAAGCATTCTGCTTTCAGCAGCATCATTGATGGTTTTGGTATAGTATTTTGGCTGATGTGACGACTTGTCTGCATGTTGCATAGAAGGACTTCAGGAGCATGAAGTTCAGTGACAGCTGGTGATCTTTGAAAGTAGTGGCGTGTAATACTTGTCTAGAATTAGAGTAAGCAAGCCAATTGGGCGAGTCCAGATTATTGTCTTGTAGGAGGATTATCCACCTCAATTGTGCCACGGCAACCTTTTTTCTTGAATGCCAGAACCATACAATATGCTATAGCTTATGTTTTCCATTGACTGAATCCATATATAGTAAGCAGGGGCGTAACACAGGCCCCCGCATCCCACGCGGTGCGGGGGACACCGCGCTCCAGGGGCCCCGCGCGGGGCCCCCCACACCCAGTCTCACAGTCATCGAAGCCGGCATCAAGCTACTTGCAAGCCTCAAGAGACTTGTGATGCCTTGGTAAGGGAAGACCATTATATCCACGATGGAGAAGCTGGTCCTGTGGACGATAAAAATCCAAAATTATACTGATTACACAGACTAGCAAGTGTCTGGGCTTTGCTTCTCATCCCTCAATAGCGTTAAGGAAGAGTAGCCTGTGTATTACACTTGGAACACTATTTGCTAGGAACTATCCCTCCTTCCTCTTTAGTCCCGAGTAGGTAACCACTAGCTAAATTTAACAGCTAGGATATATAGCTCTTTAAATTTAGCTTGTTGGCCACAAATCTGAACAAGGCTCACAGCTCCAGAAATCTTGAGCCCAAATGTCCAGTTCTGAGCTGTCCGCCTTTGTAAAGGTTTTTCCAAATGATTGGGATACTGGTACCTGGAATAAAAAAGAAACCCTGGCACTTAAGTAGTCTGTTTAGAACGATTGGCTACCCCATTTGCTCATGTAGTTCATACTTGTAAAATCTAAACATTGGGAGCCTATGTTTCGAGTGTACTGGCACTTTAACTGCAAGATACAGTAATCAACCTCCTTTTCAAAAACTCATTGTGTTTTAATTATGTTGAGTGTATGTCGAATTTACCACATCACAACAAAGCCTGCAACTTTTTGATACAAAGAATGGTTGTGCTAGACTTGTCGGGCATCTGTCATGGGACTCTTTGTATCTGTCCTAAAAGATTGGGTGCTTTGATGCTCTGCATGTAGCAGTAGCGTAACAAAGGCCTCCGCAGGCCCCCGCAGTGCGTTTAGGCCCCTGCGCTCCAGGGGTCCCTCTCAGCACAGTCCCCTGGCCTATCCGCTCCTGAGTGGGTCCAGAGGGGGCCCCCTCAATATGCGTTGCAGGGGTGCCCCCCTCAACTTTCTCAGCGATAAATTCCGGCGATGCTCAGCGATAAAAAAATCATCGCTAAGCCTATTTAGCGATAAATATCGCTACTTGTTGGTAATATGCCCCTTAATTCGTGACCTTTTAAGGGCGTGTAGATACATGCAAATACAGTGGGAGACCATAGGGGGCCAAGGATGGTATGGTCAGATGTTTTTGAGCTGAGAGCCCCTTGAAGTGAATGAAATAGGCAGTTTTTACGAGCAGGAAAACGTTTGCTCAACGAGGGTGATCCCGTGATAAAATATTAATAGGAGCTAATTACTTACTGTACAGGAAATCAGTCCAAGGAGTGTGAGACCCTTCAAGCTGACAGTGACTTGAGAGGTGAAAGGGACCAAGCAGCCACATGAATATAGCAACACCACATAATAAAAAAAGATGGTCGGAGTATTGGAACCTTTAAAACATTCACCCCCAGTCACAGAGCTGGGTTTAATCCACCGTTATTTTGCTCGCCACTTCACCACAGTTTGGACCCAGCCATATACAGATCAGTCTTGACCCTGCTCCTCATGGGAACTGTCCAGCCCGAACATGAATATAGGTCGTTACTTTGCATTCTTTAACATCATGAATCATTAATTCAGAGTATGTACATTGGGAGTGCCTTTGCTTCAGGTCATTAAAGTTTATTGTTATTTATATTTAGGTATATATTTGGCTATACAATTATATCTAATATATGTGTGTGTGTGTGTGTGTGTGTGTGTGTGTGTGTGTGTGTGTGTGTGTATGTGTGTGTATGTGTGTGTGTTTACGTGTGCATGCGGAAAAACACTGAAAGAACCAAAGGTTAAAGTGACAATAACCTATTTTTTTTTCTGTTAATATCTGAGTTTAAAAAAATTTAAAGTAAGACATAATCACCACCAGACCTAACCATGACATTACATTCACCTTTTTTTCAGTGAATTTCTAAAATTTTTTCAACCTAATGGAAGTGCCTGCCCGACCTAACCATAGTGCCACTATAACCCTTGTTTTCTTAGTGAATATATGATGTATAGTTTGGAAAACGCAAGTTCTATGCACGCGGAGTGGATTGATATATATATGTGTATATATATATATATATATATATATATATATAGTGATGCAGCCGAAACGCGTCATGCTGATACACGGAGGAATTAAGCACTTACTGATTTGAATTTTCTGCGCGTCTGTGGTCTGTACCTGAGATGATCAAGTAAGCAGTAGCTTGATTCAGGACTGTTGGTGATATATATATATATATATATATATATATATATATATATATACACATCAATTCACCTCGCCACACCACCCTTTTCCTTTGGGTAAGAAAGAGTGCAGACCAACAATATCGTGCAGCAACTTCTTCTTTATTTAGCCTCTGCCATAACGCATTTCAGCCGTTCAAGCGGCCTTGATCACATTACCTACTGGCGGTCGCCAGTAGGTATATATAGTTAGGATTTTTTTCCTATGGGATTTTAGAAAATTCTATGTCGAATAACTTTGGCGTTTGAGGACGGAATTGGCTGAAATTTTCAGGAAAATGGAACATTTTGTTTCTGAGCAGCCCCTGAAAATTTGGGGGGGTTTCGTCAAGGGGGGGCCGAGAAAAAAGGGGGGGTCCCAAAACGCGTTTTTCCCATGCAATTTTCCATAGGGCGGTTGGACTCACTTTTAGCTCGAACGGCTGAATGGATTTCCACGAAAATTGGCAAAATTGTAGATATTGTTTGCCCGATGTGCCTTTGCTAGGTCTCAATATATGTGCTCCAGTGGATTTTGATAAATTAACGTTAAAAAAAATATATATATCTGTAACAGCGCTCCGGTTAGCGCCCCGGTTCGCGTACCTGACGCGTAACGGATCTTCGCGAAGCGAAGCTGATTGGCTCTTTGGTGTCTGTCAACATTCTAAACAGTCCGGAGCGGCCGCCATCTTGTCTCTCGGTAGGATCGAGAGACAAGAGGAGGCCAAAACAAAGGGGGAAATGACCATAAGGGGGCATAGTAGATCCTCCCTGACCCCTAGGTTTGATGTGGAGGCTTTAAAAGGGCCCCGCGGGGCAAAAAAAATATATATATATATATGTTTTTTTTGCGTGGGGAGCGCCCGGTGCGCGCACCGGGAAGCGGTCGGGGAGCGTACTATGAGGAAAAAAGAATGATAGACTTTTCAAATATTGTATGTTTATTGATTGTTCGTTTTGTTTTTTGTTTTTTATTTTTTTTTATTTAAGTAGCAATATGTAGGTACCAATGCAGAGTCAAAAAATTAATATACACCGTCTCCTTTGTAGATATCTTGCATGTTGTTTCAGAAGTTATTGAGGAATATGGAATCCATATCATAGTCTGTCAGGAAAGCAGAAAGAACATGGAGGCAGGAGATGAAAAAGAGATGTTAAATACACATTGGAGATAATATAGTTGGAGAAAGGAAGTAACTATGAGCAAAATTACTATGTAACATAAAAAAGTTGCACAGTATACTATAAGTCTGACTTTACATTATAATCAATTAGGTACTAGTTTATGAATTACATATAAAAATGATTAAAGTCTCGAACAATTTTTGATTATTAAATATAAATTTATTTTTGTGATTCTTTTTCCAAATTTAACAGAACATTTAACAACAAATTGTCGGAAATGTCCTCATTTTCAATCAGCGAATCTACTGCATCCACACATTGAACTAATTCATGGTCCCGTGATTCATCCATGAAATCTGAGTCATCATTGTCCTCAATAACTTTTTCTGTGTTGTTCTCCAGAACAATTTTGAAGGAAATAATCTGCTCTCCTTCCATTTTCTTGCTGTAATTTGCATAAAAAATAAATATATCAGAAGAGATAGGGCACTGTTGGGTTTAAGTTCAGACAGGTACTTGTGAGTTTATAACAGAGAAGTTATCTATGGGCACTGTATGGTTTCAGGCGTGAAGTAGTACTATTAAAAAGTGCCTGTGAAGAAGTCTAAGTAAATTCATAATTATAGCACAGAAACCTAAATCAATCCATAATTATAATAAACAAGCCTTTCTCAATGTCTAACTCTTACAGAGGGACAGTATATAACTATCTGAAAATGTTTTCCCAAATTAATTTAAAGTGCATAACATAGTTCTCCTTTCAAATTTATAAAATAACATCTTACCTTTTAAAAACAAGTTTAAGTTGTCAGTGACAATGCACTTGCAATGTACTTCAGGAAGTAGTAGTCAAAATGGCTGTGTTTCTCTCTCTTTTTTTATATATATTCAGGTACATAACCAATCAAATGTCAGGTAAAAAAAGTAGAAAATGAAAGTAACATTTTAATTAGTTGTCAATTCCAACACTTCAGATGTGTTTTGTGAAGTAATTTACCTCAGGGTTTTTAGAGAGGTCTACAGGCTAAATGGTTAAATGGAATTCCAACCAAATTTGTGAAAATGGTAGGGATTGGTATGTAGTATGAGCTAATCTATATTTGGTGAAAGTGTCTCCAGTGGTTTTTCTGTAAATTACTTTCCCACCTTTTTTAAGCGAGCGCTTCCCGGTGCGCGCCCCGGTACGCGAACCGGCAGTGTTACGGGAGTCCTACATTTTGTGTTTCGGTAGAATTGAGATACAAGATGGAGGGCAAATAATGTTCAGAATGGGTAAAAGGGGGCATGGTACACGTATCCTGACCCCCTAGGTTTTCTGAGGGTGGTTGAGGAGGCCCATATGTGCGAAAAAAAAAACACATTTTTTTTCAAATTTTCGCGCGGTCAGCGTCCGGTGCGCGTACCGGGTAGCGCTCCGGAAAGCGTAAATCGTGAAAAGTAGTAAAAAAAAAGTTACATTTAAAATTTGTTTATAGTGATCATAGTTAGGGTAGCTTTTGGGTCTGTGGTAGATTTAGGTACTTATAAGTAGGTACCAATACATAGTCTTAAATTCAGGATGAAAACTCTGTTCCCCTCATCTGAAAAGTGAACTCCATCTTCTCTGTAGATATCTTGCATGTAGTAACGCAAGTTATTGTTGTAGATGGAGCCCATTCCATGGTCTCTCATGTAAGCTGAAACAGACGTATTTACATGCTTCCTCGATTTCTCAATTTGTGGACAAAATTTGTTTGACCACCTCCATTTCTGTCTTTGGCATATATTTGAATATACCAAGGCAGTTTGAGGAAAAAGTGCCATCAATTGCTCAAAGGTGTCCTTTAAAAGCATTTCCAGACCTACCCCAGTCAAAGTGCCCAAGTAATTTCCTCCACAGTGCACAATTAACAGGTCAGGTTTTGGCAAATGCAAAAAGGTTTTCACCAATGGTATCAATTGGTGACATCTTAATCCTCTGTGGCCAATCCAGTTGATTTCCACATTTTGAAAATTGAGGTTGTGTAAATTTCTGTTATCAGCATACCTTTGAGCCCAGTAGATGTAACTATGTCCAACAATCCAGACAGAAAACATGGTGAGAGAAGGTTCTGCTGCAGTCAGATGAAGTGTGGTAATGAAATGGCAGTTGAAACAGTAGGAGTATGTAATGAAAAAAAACGTGGAGTTTCTGTGCTAATGAATCAGTAGCAGTGATTGGTGGATTTTGATTGCTGAAAACAGAAAGTTAGGGTGCATGGATGAGTTCTTTGAAAGATGTAATTTGAATGGTCAAGAAAAAATCATGTTATGAAAGATTGCACTGGATACGCAGGTGTACTGAGAGTTCAGAGTTCAATTGAAACATTGTTGTGTGAACTTGCAAACATCAGAGGTCTTTCAGGAGGTGGTTGCTATGGAAAAAAAGGCAGAAAGGGCAGAAGGGGGAAGGGTGTTGATTTGAAAAAAGTGAGGGAAGAGTTTTGATTGGGTGACATGAGAGATATGTGTGATGAATTACAGCATTTCTGTACCTTTGTTGGTTGCAGCCTCTGGAGTGCATACCCTTTGCTCTGCTAAAGACAAATTGGTGTGTGTCTGAGACTGTTTTAAAACTCAAAAAGTATTTGCTAAGCTGAGAAAAGATTCATTTAATTTAAATAGAGAATAGTATGCTTTAAGGAGAAAATTATGAAGAAAGTTGTGTATTTAAAATGTTGCTTTGTGTCAAGTGTTTTACAAATAGATTTGGTTTCTTTGAGTTACATAGCCATGTTAAAAGTGACGCAAAAGTGGTGGAAGGGCCTTAAAAATACGCTTTCATGTATGTTAGGGCATTTTAAGTCACTTCCCCATGAATGTGGGTAAATAAGTGATTTACTTGATGTGTTTTAAAACGTTTTTTGAAATCAATTAGGTTTCTTGATATGTACTGCTAGAGTTTCATAGGCTGCTTGAGACATATTTACAAGGCCTTTGAGTCACTTTGATGTTATTTTCCCCATTTTAATTTAAGACATTTCCCCGTGGTGCAAATTCCTTGTAAATACGCCCCCATGTGTGCTTGGAAAATTTAGACTTTGTTTCTTTGAGTTACATAGCCATGTTAAAAGTGAGGCAAAAATGGTGCAAGGGCCTAAAAAATACGCTTTCATGTGTGTTAGGGCATTTTAAGTCACTTCCTCATGAATGTGGGAAAATAATTGGTTTATTTGATGTGTTTAAAAACGTTTTTTGAAGTCAATTAGGTTTCTTGATATGTACTGCTAGAGTTTCATAGGCTGCCTGGGGCATATTTAGAAGGACTTTGAGTCACTTTGATGTTATTTTTCCCATTTTAATTTAAGACATTTCCCCGTGGTGCAAGGTCCTTGTAAATACGCCCCCATGTGTGCTTGGCAAATTTAGATTTTGTTTCTTTGAGTTACATAGCCATGTTAAAAGTGACGCAAAAATGGTGCAAGGGCCTTAAAAATACGCTTTCATGTGTGTTAGGGCTTTTTAAGTCACTTCCCCATGAATGTGGTTGAATAATTGGTTTACTTGATGTGTTTAAAAACGTTTCTTGAAGTCATTTAAGTTTCTTGATATGTACTGCTAGAGCTTCATAGGCTGCTTGGGGCATATTTACAAGGCCTTTGAGTCACTTTGATGTTATTTTCCCCATTTTAATTTAAGTCATTTTCCCGTGGTGCAAGGTCCTTGTAAATACGCCCCCATGTGTCCTTGGCAAATTTAGATTTTGTTTCTTTGAGTTACATAGCCATGTTAAAAGTGACGCAAAAATGGTGCAAGACCCTTAAAAATACGCTTTCATGTGTGTTAGGGCATTTTAAGTCACTTCCCCATGAATGTGGGTGAATAATTAGTTTACTTCATGTGTTTAAAAACGTTTCTTGAAGTCAATTAGGTTTCTTGAAATGTACTGCTAGAGTTTCATAGGCTGCTTGGGGCATATTTACAAGACCTTTGAGTCACTTTGACATTATTTTTCCCATTGTAATTTAAGTCATTTTCCTGTGGTGCAAGGTCCTTGTAAATACGCCCCCATGTGTCCTTGGCAAATTTAGATTTTGTTTCTTTGAGTTACATAGCCATGTTAAAAGTGACGAAAAAATGGTGCAAGGCCCTTAAAAATACGCTTTTATGTGTGTTAGGGCATTTTAAGTCACTTCCCCATGAATGTGGGTGAATAATTAGTTTACTTCATGTGTTTAAAAACGTTTCTTGAAGTCAATTAGGTTTCTTGAAATGTACTGCTAGAGTTTCATAGGCTGCTTGGGGCATATTTACAAGGCCTTTGAGTCACTTTGACGTTATTTTCCCCATTTTAATTTAAGTCATTTCCCCGTGGTGCAAGGTCCTTGTAAATACGCCCCATGTGTGCTTGGCAAATTTAGATTTTGTTTCTTTGAGTTACATAGCCATGTTAAAAGTGACGCAAAAATGGTGCAAGGGCCTTAAAAATACGCTTTCATGTGTGTTAGGGCATTTTAAGTCACTTCCCCATGAATGTGGTTGAATAAATATATTTATTTATTTCTAAATTTCATCTGCAACCCTGAGTAGGACTCACCTCAAACAAACCTCTGGATAGGCCACACCTTTTCGGCATCCTGAATCATTCATTTAAAATGTTGGGGGCAGATTTATGATGGCCGTGTGCCTCTTTTGCGCCGCTGTTGCGTCACTTTTGTGACGCAGCAGTGGTGGAAAAGATGCACCATGTTGCAAGATAGGCCTCACTTCATCTGCAACAAGATACCGTCAGTTTAAACTGTATACATTTAGGACAGTGTAGGGGGCATGGAGAAGCTGAGGTTTCTGTAAGTGTCAAAGTTGTTGCATACAGTGCTCACCTTCTACGTACTCTTTCATATGCTAGACTACATCTGCACAATGAGATACCTAAGCAAAGGAAACACAGGTGATGTGATTGTGAAATGAGCAAAAGAAATTGCACGTTTTTCAATTACATCACCTGTGTTTCCTAATATTACGAATCACATTGTGCAGATGAGGTTTAGGCCTGTCCAGGGACACAGAGGAGGTCTGGCCTTTGTTCAAGAGTGCAGTGCACATGACTCACTTAATTGGTAGGCCTGCACATGTACTATCTCCTCTGTACTCTTCAACAAGCCTAAATTTCATCTGTAACCCTGAGTAGGCCTCCCCTCAAACAAACCTCTGGATAGGCCACACCTTATCGGCATCCTGAATCAATCATTTAAAATGTTAGGGGCAGATTTATGATGGGTGTGCTCCTCTTTTGCACCGCTGTGCGTCACTTTTGTGACGCACAGCGGCGCAAAATATGCGCTATGTTGCGACATATTTACAACTTGATGCATCTAGGCAGATGTGTCATGCTGTAAAGTCCTGTGCCACACGAAACCTGCGTCAGGTTTCATGTGGGCGTTTTGTTGCAGGGTGGGCATTCACTTGCATGAAAGCCCTGTAAAAGTAACACAGTGAAATTTACAAGATTTCACTGAGTCAGCTTTATGGCATTGCTGAATCAAATCCTTACGCCTGTTTGAAACAGGCATAAGGAGTGACGCACCATGCAATGTGTGGCTTGCCCCTGTGCATTGCAGTAGACATGTCGCGCTTACGACGTGATTCCTGCAATGTGCCGCTTTTGTGGCACAGATGCGTGACGTATCTGTGCTGTTTTTGCTCAATGGTGCACCGCATTGTAAATGCGGCACATCATGGGTGGCAGAGCAGCGGCGCACGTTAACTGGTGCATCCTTGGGGATGCGCCAGTTAACATAAATGTGCCCCTTTACATTTAAGTATGAGCAGGGGACACAGAGTCGGTGAGGCTTATCCAAGGTTAAGAAGAGATGAGTCCTGTTCACTGAAAACTTGGACATAGGCCTCACCTCCTCAGCATCACTGGACATGGTTAAATAATATCTGCAAAATGTTACTCTTGTTAAACAATTTTACTATTATAGTCTCTGAGATTTGTCTCTTACTCTGCAACATCTCATTGTTGTTCTCTTTCTTTAAAGATAACGACAACATCAAGCATGAGTGATAATGAGCAATCTGTTGATCTCGATCTTATCATTGAACTTGTCATTGAAACGTCAGTGGAAGTAGATCCCTTGGATGATTTATATCCTGTGGATGATGAAGAATATGATGAGGATGCCGATTTGTCAGAATTGTATGACATAGGGTGGGAAGCTGACCTGCTCGAGCCTATGGAACTATAAAGACTTATTTTTAAAAGTTACTGGAAATGAAAAGTAACCATGTTAACCGTTTTATTTAAAATTAAATACAACTTCAAAAACAGCTTGTGTGAAGTGTCTTTAATAAAATAGTGAAATATGCTAATAAAATTAGTTCAGATTCACATATAAAAGAGCACAGGTCAAATGTAGAAGCATTCCATTTCTTTGCTACTATTTGTGAGTTTTAAATTTGCCAATGCACTAAAAATTATTGTATGTAGAATTGACAACTAGTATGTTAATTTTTTGACGACTGTTATTGATTTACTGTTTGGTAATAGTGGTTAATAACATTTTTACTATATTTTACCACAGATTCAACAGCAGATCATTTCAAAATTACACAATGCCATCGAAGCAAAGAAGGAGAAAGGCTACAAAACGTAAAAGACAGCAGCTTACTACATGCTTGCAGCAGTCCTCTACAATAAAAACTCGTAAAGTCACCAAGAAAGCTCCGGGTAAGACAACGAAATCATTCCTAAGAAACATTTGCAGAAAAAAAAGTATCACTACAGAACATGTTTTAGTCCAGAAAAAGAGAGCCAATTTAAACGGAAAGGAAAGGCCAATGAAAAATGTTACTGCTAGAGCAGGAAATAACTCTGTGCATGGTAGTAGAAGGAAAAATCAGTTTAGGGACATTTGTAGACGAATGTTCCGCAACAGGATAATTGGCAATTTGTTAAAAAATATTAAGAAAGGTCAACAGAAAGTGGCTTTTTATAAAAGAAAGAAAAATATTGAGAAAATTATTGATCAGGCATTCGAAATTAAGCGAAAGTTATTTATTTTGATAATCAATAGAATTAGGAAACTAAACAAGGCAATTTATGATTTCAAATCAAATAGTAGATAGAAAAGAACAGTTAATCGTAGTAATTTTTGTGAAGTTTTTTCAGGAGAATGGATGCATAGTTCAAGTTGTGAGGCATTTTTTAATGAGGAGAGTTATTTCCAGGATAATGATTTGGTGCATGCAGTTGACACCAGTGGTCGAGCTTATGAGGTGAAAGATGGTTGTCCGGTTGAAAAAGAAAAACTTGTGACAACAGAGGCAGAAGAGGTGTTAGGTAATGAGGTTTTAGGAAAACGTCCTAAGGGACCAGTGTATACCTGGAAGTGTAGTAGTATTTGCAGTGTGCGACAGGATTCCATCAATTTGCTTTGTGATTTTCTACGGACATTTAATAAGAAAAGTTTGAAACAGAAAATGAAGTTGTTGCAAGAATTAGATCCTTGCAGAGTGAGAGAAGTGACAGGTTTGCATGGTCATTCATTGGCTTGTCTTTCCAGGAGAGTATGCCAGAGTGTTTTTCATCATTTCAGGATGCTAGCAGTGCATCATAATAAAGTGAGGAAATTTGTTAGAATGTTGTATTATGCTAAGAGTCCAGCAATTATGCTTAAACAATTATGCACTGCTCTTTTGCAAGGTTCAGAAGTAGATGTGAAGAATATTTGTGCAGAACTTGAGTTTTGTTACTTTGCAAGTAAAGAGGAGAATATTGAAATTAACCCAGAAGAAGAAGGTAATGTGGAAGAGAGTGTACAGATTTCCAGTACAGATAATTTTCAGAAGGAAATTGCCACGTTTCAGGTGAAATCAAGTGAGAGGCCTAATTTCACTTGTGTGTGTTGTCGACGCACTTATTATAAGAATCAGACTAAGTTAGTGGATTTATATGCAAAAAGTGAAAGGGAAAATAATAGTGAATGGAAGGATTTCGCAACATACTTGATGGTAGAAAATTGTTTTGATTTGGGATCGGATCTACGTGTGTGTACTTATTGTTGTTGCAAATTAAATCAAAACCGGATGCCTGCTAGAGCGGTTCATAATAATCTGGAATTGGTTGACATTCCTTCTGAATTGAAGGATTTCAATACTTATGAATCTATTTTGATTCAAAGTGTCCATCACTTTCAGGCTATTGTACGAATGGAGCCAAAGACTGGGAAATTGCCTCCATCAGATTTACAGAGAGGATTAAAGGGAAGAGTTGTTTATTTGCCTCTAGATTTGAAGAAAAACATTAATACAATTGGAGTAGAGAAAGTGGAAGAGGAACCTCTGGTTATCTTAGTTAACGGGGTTCCGACAAAGAGTAAGAAAATTTGGCAAGATTTAGTCGATGTTAGGAAAGTCAAAAAGGCAACATTGTATTTGATGAAAAACAATCATCACTACAAGAATGTATGTGTTGCAGAAGAGGAAGTAAGTGAAGAAGAGGACAGCGATTTGTGTGCTGGACAAATTGAGAAAGTAGAAGCCTCTAAAAATGAAGAAATATATGAACATTATAGTGTTCATCCTTTGCATTCCAAGGAAGTCATGGGGAATGCTATTGAGTTGTTTCAAATGAAACAAGCCAAAGGGAGTCCCATTAGTGTTTGGGAGGAAAGTTTGGAAGCTCTGTGTTTCCCACAGCTATTTCCAACAGGTCAAGGAGGAAGATATGATGAGCGACCTCATCAAATTCCTGCTTCTGAATACCGGACTTTACGATTGTATGCAGAAGATCCAAAGTTTCGTCAATGCATTCCCTATTTGTTTCATCTACTGTTTGAAAGTGATCTGTCTGGACTGTCATATGCAGTGAACCACATTTTGAAAAGTGGTGTACAGATGCAAAATATCTCGGCAAGGGACTTTATGGATAAAGTCAATGTGCAAGACAGTATTTTGGATTCTCACCTGATTAATCTCATGGCGTGTCAGCGTGGTACTAATGAGTACTGGTACCGTCGTCATGGTGATTTAAAATGTATGCTGAGGAACTTAGGAACTCCCACATGGTTCCTCACTCTCAGCTGTGCCGAGTATGGCTGGGAAGACTTACTTGAATTTCTACGAGAGGCAAATGGAAACATTGAAAATATCGACTTCAAGACACCCGGAGAACTGTGCTCTTTGGATCCAGTGAATGTATGCAGGTACTTCAATCATAGATTTGAAGCTATGATGTCTTTCATCATGAACAAGAAGAATCCACCTCTTGGAGAGGTGTTGGATTTCTTCTGGAGAAAGGAGTACCAAGCAAGAGGTGCTCCTCATATACATATGCTGCTATGGCTCAAAGATGCACCCAAATTTGGAACAGATCCGGATAACTTAGTGATGAGTTTCATAGAACAGTATTCTACATGTGCTGTTCCAAACACAAAGGAAGACAAAAGCCTAAGAGAACAAGTTTTACGCTTCCAATGCCATCGTTGTGGAAAGTACTGTCGTCGTAAATTCAGAAACAAGGACAAGTTCTACACAAAATGTCGTTTCGCCTTTCCACGACCGGTGATTTCTAAAGGAAGAGTGAACAGTTTGATGTCTTCGCTGCGACATAATGTGATGAGGAAATCACCCAAAAATACATACAATTTGAAAAGGAACGAAGAGTCCAAGTACATCAACGACTACAACCCAGTGATTTTGTCCATGTGGAATGCTAACATGGATATACAGTTTGTGGCTGATAACTGTATGGCTGTGGCTCGGTATGTGACATCTTACATCATCAAAAAAAAGAAAAGACAGAATTGAAGGATATGTGGGAGGACATTTTCCATGAAAAGAGCCTCAGTAACAAGTTGTACAGTTTCAGTCTGAAGATGTTGTCGCATCGAGAAATCGGAGCTTACGAATGTTCTGACCGGTTGTCTTCAGCAAGTCTCTACGCCAAATCTAGGAGTATCATTTGGGCGAGTCTTGGTCTTGCTGCAACGCGTAATGGAGTTCTGAAACCTGTGCGGGAAATTGAGTATTTGGTGGAAAAGGAGCCAAACAGTACCGATATTTTGAAGACCAACATGTTGGATACATATTATCCAAATAGAAGCAGTCACCTCGAGAATGTTTGTCTGTATGAGGTTCTACAAAATTACATATTCAAGAGGAACATCAAAGAAGATATTGACAAAGGAGTGTATGCTGTAATTGGAAGTGAGGGATGTCTGGTCAAGCAAAGAAAATGCCACTTGGTAAACCACCGAAAATTGAGTGGCGAATCTCCTGAAAGAAAAGAGTTTTTCTATTTAGCACTTTTGCAACTTTTCAAGCCTTGGCGTGCAGAAGAGGAACTGCTTGGAGATTTCCTCTGTTACGAAGACTCTTTCAATGCCGCCAAGGAGACCATAGAATGTCCTGTTTTTCCCAAATATCTAGAAATGTTGAATGCGGAAATCGAGCAGGAAGCAACGATTGCAGCCGAGATTGCTAGAGACAGTTCTCAGGACAGTCAGAGTTCTGTTTCATTGAGTCAGGATCCACTAGGAGTACCAGTTATCGAAAATGAAGCTGCCACTGCCATGATTGAAGTGGAAAGAGCCATGGCACATGCTCAGGAGGATGCGGTTAACTTAGAAGACTTGGAAAGACAACTCAACGTTGAGCAGAGGAAAATATATGACGAAGTTACCAACCAAATTGATCATGGATTAAGTCATGAGAAGAAAGAGTGCTCATGTACGTCGTTGAAGCCTGTCCGACTGTACGTGAGTGGAGAAGCGGGAACTGGAAAAAGTTTCCTCATTAAAGCAATTTCATGTTATTTGCAGAAAAGGATTGAGTCATCGCTGTCTTGTGTTGTCACTGCTCCAACTGGACTGGCAGCACATAACATTAAAGGTATTACTTTGCATCGTCTACTGATGCTGCCAGTGGAGCATGATAACAAATTACAATACCACAAGTTATCTGGAGATGCTTGTTGTGAAGTTTCCAGAGTCTTGAGGAAAATGAAACTTCTTATCATTGACGAAGTAAGCATGGTTTCCAATGTCATGCTTGCCTTTGTGCATTTGAGAATGCAAGAAGTTCTCAAAACAGAGTATGAGGTGTTATTTGGTGGCAAACACATCATTGTTTTCGGTGATCTTCTGCAGCTGACACCAGTGAAAGGACAACCTGTGTTCAAAATGCTCACGCATGAAGATACCAGGAAGTGCCTAGGGAGCATTGGCAACGTCAATATATGGTTAAACTTCAATTATGCTGAACTGCGTGAAAATATGCGTCAAGCGAAGGATGAAGATTATAAGAATATTCTACAAGATGTTAGAATCGGAAAAGTGACCGAGCATGGGAAAGAAGCTTTACATGCACGATTACTGTCAAATTTGTATCCAGAAGAAGACGTTCTGCCTGAGAATATTTTTCGGAAAATTACTGAGAAGAAATCTGGAATATGTTTGATGCCAACTCTTGCGGAATGTGCCATCTTCAACAATAAAATGTTGAATTTAGAAAACCAAGAGATTGTGAAACTGGAAGCTATTGACAGAATAGAGCATATGGGAGCAACAATTATTTTGTCTGAGAATTTGAAATCAAAATTGGATTCATTAGAGAAGACTATATCTAAAATTGCTGGTTTTGAAAAGACTCTGAATGTGTGCTTAAAGTGCCGTATAATTTTAAGAAGGAATTTACATGTTGAAAGAGGTCTGGTAAATGGATCAATGGGTAATGTTGTTGATTTTGAGAAATACAGAAATAGAGATGGAATTGAATTTTTAAAAATTAAATTTGATGGCATAGAGGAAGTACAGCTAATTGGTCGTTGCTCTGCTAGGTTTTTGCTTGTAAAAGACTTATATGTTCGCCGTAAGCAGTTTCCTGTTTGCTTGGCATATGCGGTGACAATCCATAAATCGCAAGGTTTAAGTGTAGACAGTGCATTGGTGAATATTGGCAGTCCTGTGTTCAAGGAGGGTATGGCATATGTGGCATTGTCACGAGTCAGAACTTTATCGGGATTGTACTTGATTGAGTGTGATGTCACAAAGATTTGTGCGGATCTAGATTGTGTTAAGGAATACAATAGGTTAAGAAGAGAGTATGCGCCACATTTGCCTCAATATCCTTTGTTTGAGAAACGTGTGGTAGGCCGGAAACGAAGAAATGTGACCAATAGTAGGGAGGTTGTAGCAAAAAGACGAAAAGTCGATGAACCCGAAATTATAAGCAGAAAAAAATGGATTCTGTTGAAGATGTTGTTGGTTTTCAATTTGAAAATAGTTCTGGTGTCAACTGCTATGCTAATGTAGTGGTTAATGTTGTCTTTTCTCTAGAAACTTTAAAAGAAGAGATTGTGGTCAATTCGGATCAAAGATTTTGCAGTTTGTTGAATTCTGTGTTAGAGAAATGTAGCACTGATAGAACAAAAATAGAAAGTGTGTCTGAAATTCGAAATCTGTTAGACAAATGTTCAGGTCAAACGCAATTCTCTCAAAATATTCAGCAAGATTGTCAGGAGTTTTTAATGTATATGCTTGATGTATTGCAAGATGAAGGTGTAGATGTAGATCATCTGTTTGGCCTTTCTTATCAATGGCAGCATGACTGCGAGAACTGTAGGGTATCAAGTACTACTAGTGTAGACTCAGAAAGATTTATATATTTAACTTTGCCAGACAGTAAATCAGTGTCCTTTAATAAGCTAGTAAAAGCAGCTGATCACAACATGGAGTGTAGCCAATGTAAGTCTGCAATGTTGTCCACATTATTTATACGAACATATGGCCAGTATGTCATTTTAATGTTCCAACGATGTAGGCCTGATGGAACAAAATTGACAGCTTTAATTAAAAATGTTGTGGCTTCGCAGTTGTCAATATCAGGAAGGACTTTTGTAACTGCAGCAATTATATATCATGACGGTCCTTCAACAACATCAGGACATTACACAGCTTATTTGAAGTCTAGAAACGGCTGGTCATTCTGCAATGATTCTGTTTTAACTTTAAAAAAAAAAAATGCCTTTTGACCTTAAAAATTCTTACCTGGTGTTTTTACAACCAAAATTTTAGAGAAAGAATCTCGGGATTTGCTCTGAGGAATTTCAAGAGGTTCTAATGGCTCCTACACTATTTGGCCTTGAGGATAAGTGTAATACAGAGTAAAAAGTTATTTTTGAGTTTTAAGTAGTTCGTGAAAAAAAAGAAGGTTTTCTTACAGAAAGTGGTGGGCACGGATTAGTTAAAGGACAACAGAGTATTTCCCAAAGCAAACGGTATTCTTACCATAACACTTGACGTCATGGAAAAATAACTGCACTTTGAATGAGTTCAGACAAACTGTTTCTTTTAATAAGCTAATTCAAGCAGGCAATCAAAACATGGAGTAGAGGTGATGTAAGTCTGCAATGCTGTCCACATTTTTTGAACAAACTTTTGGTTATAATGTCATTTAAAAATTCCAACTATATAAACCTGATGAAAGTAAGTTTTCAACTTTAATTACAAATGTTGTGGCTACACAGTCGTTGATTTTAGGAAGAACATTTCTAACTGCAGCTATTATATGACATGATGGTCCTTTGACAACATCCACTTATTACACAGCTTATTGAAAATGTAAAAAAAGCTGATGTTTCGGAAATGATTCACATTTGACTATGAAACAATGTTGCCTTTTGACTTAAAAATATTCTTACTTTCTGTTTTCAGAAGAAAGAATTTTGGGTAGGTAACTGGCCTATAATGATTCTAGGAGTTGATATAATTTAATGTACTGTTTTAAATTGCTTTGTGATTAAAAGTGATGTAGAGAATTAAATAATTGTAGTAGTCATAGAGGTAGTGTAAGTGTGCCTCATAGTAAGCAGTATCAGTGTCATAGGAAATGTGGAACATGAGTGAGCAAGAAGGGTAAAATATTACTAGTACAGGATTGTAAAAGTGATCTTGAACGTTTTCTTTCTGAAAGTTGCGGAAAAAGAAAATGACGGGATTTGCTTAGAAGAATTCCAAGAGTTATAAATGGCTCTTACACGATTTGGCCTTGAGGAGAAGTGCGGTAGAGAGCGGGAAGTCATTTATTGTATGTAACATATTTGTCAAAACGATGGAGCTTTTCTTTCAGAAAGTGGCGGGCTGAAAATAATAACAGCACAACAGAGTATAAGCTGTTCATAGGACATCCTTCGACGTCATGGAAAGTAAGTTACTTTTAAGGAGTTCTGATTTCTGATTGGTTATGTTATATGGGTTTTTTAAACACAATCATTTTGATTGTGTTTTTTTTCCCCCGCTGTTATATGATGAATACCTTCAAGTCACTGTTTTTAGTGAAATTTGATATATTCTGAGAACAGCAAAAATAAACCATTTAATATGTATAATTAATTCTGTACTTTTTGTATTTATGATATACATTTAGAACTGTGTAGGAGGCATGGAGAAACTGAGGCTTCTGTAAGTGTCAAGGGAGGTGAGTAATGTACATTGCTCTGTTGCATACAGTCCTCACCTTCTGCGTACTCTTGGATATGCTAGACTACATCTGTACAATGAGATACCTAAGCTGAGGAAATACAGGTGATGTGATTGTTAAATGAGCAAAAATATTTGCACGTTTTTCAGTTATATCACCTGTGTTTCCTAACATTACGAATCACATTGTGCAGATGAGGTTTAGACCTGTCCAGGGAGACAGAGGAGGTCTGGCCTTTGTTCAAGAGTGCAGTGGACATGACTCACTTCGTTGGTAGGCCTGCACATGTATTATCTCCTCTGTACTCTTCAACAAGCCTAAATTTAATCTGTAACTCTGAGTAGGCCTCACCTCAAACAAATCCCTGGATAGGCCACACCTTATCGGCATCCTGAAACAATCATTTAAAATGTTAGGGGCAGTTTTATGATGGCCGTGCGCCTCTTTTGCGCCGCCGTTGCGTCACTTTTGTGACGCAGCAGCAGTGCAAAAGATGCACCATGTTGCAAGATTGGCCTCACTTCATCTGCAACAAGATACCGTCAGTTTAAACTGTATATATTTAGGACTGTGTAGGGGGCATGGAGAAGCTGAGGCTTCTGTAAGTGTCAAAGTTGTTGCATACAGTGCTCACCTTCTGCGTAGTCTTTCATATGCTAGACTACATCTGCACAATGAGATACCTAAGCAAAGGAAACACAAGTGATGTGATTGTGGAATGAGCAAAAAAAATTGAACTTTTTTCAATTACATGACCAGTGTTTCCTAACATTATGAATCACATTGTGTAGATGCCTCACTCAGTCTGTATCTGACACTCTTTCCTTCACTTCCTCTGTCTCCTCTCTCCCTCACTCTCTTTTCCTTATTCACCCTTTCCTTATATAGTTTACCTTACTCACTTTCTTTTAGTAGCTTACACAACTTCAATTTAGTTTTCTCTTCTATCCTTCTTTTCTGTCACTGAAAGTATCTTCTTTTTTTTCTCTTAGTAATTTACTCTATTTCAATTTCTTTTTGTCTCTGACTGTCTATCACCGTTTCTTTCTCTTTTTTTCTGCATGTTTATCTCTAACTTTATTTCTTTGTAAAATTGGATGATTGTCAATCTTTTCCCTTGTCTTTTCTAATTTTTAAATACACGTTTTAATATTTTTCAAATTTTTGTTGTTTCTTTCACAGATTGAAAGTATAAAAATAACAAGTGACTAAGTTAACGACAATTATAAGGTAAGTGTTTTGTACTCTTTTCATTACATTTCTAACACATTCAACTTCTATTAGTTCCACTGCTTCATTTCTTTAACCGTCAGTTTCCTGCCTTTGCTACTTCCCTCATTCCTTTTTCTATTACTTACTTACTCTACTCCTTCCACTCCTTTTCTCAGTCCCTCTGTTCTCATAGTTCTTCACTCCTGTTCACTCACTCCGTCTCTATTACTCTCACTATCTCTGACTCATCACTCTTTCACTACTTGTTCATTAGGCTTTCTCCCTGTAGTTCAAACACACTAAGGGGCATATTATCAACACAGGCGATAAAATTATTGCTGCTTTTATCGGCAGAAAACTGCCGCAAAAGCGGCTTTAGCGGCAGTTTTCTGCCGCAAAAGCGGCTTTAGCGGCAGTTTTCTGCCGATAAAAGCAGCGATAATTTTATCGCCTGTGTTGATAATATGCCCCTATGTTATTTACATTTCTTTGCTGTTTCAATCATTCCTTTTCTGTCACTTCTTCTTTTCTGCTTTCTGTTTTTTCTCTCTGTTATTCCACATGTTTTAACCTTAGTCACTATCATACATCTTGTTTTATTCCTATTTACTTTTGCTCACTGTTTTCTTAACACTTTCCCTCAGGATTGTTCTTTTAGTCCGATTCTATCCCTACCTCTCATTCCACATCCTTTACTGTTTTTCTTCTTATTTTGAACATTCACTCACATTCTCTAAGAAACTCTTGTTTATTATTCTTCTACTCTCCTTTTTTTCTTTCACTTCCTTATCTATTTTGTTTTTCACAATTATACCCTCTTCCATCTTTTCTTCGGTAAATAGATCTACTAAACAGTATCCAGTATCTCTGTGTTACTCCCTCTAGCTGTCTTTCTTTTAACATTACTCTCTGTTTCCTTCCCTTATACTTACTCTTCTTTTTTTTTTTCTGGTTCGCTTCCGGTTCGCGTACCGGCGCGCGAACCGGGAAGCGAATCAAAAGAAATAGAGGTTGCCAGAGTGCTAAACATTCTAGCAATTTTTTATAAAGGGGAGGTAGTTCTGAAAAGAACTTTTTTTTAAATTATTTTTGTTGTTTTATATTTTTTTATTTTTTTTCTGAACATTTTTTTACTTTTTTTGTATTTTTTGAACGGTTTTATATATTTTTTTTGGGGGGGGAAACGAAAATGATTCATTATAAAGGGCTCAACAGGAGCAACAAAAAAAAAAGATAATTTATTTTCTGGGGCGTTTTGGACAATTATGATTGTCAATAGCTACATTGATTAAATTTATGCTACTTTCCCTGTAGCAAATCAATTGGCCGCAATAAACGCACACTTGTTTCACACTCCCAAACTTCATCTGTATATTTGAGACCGTCTCCCTCGCCTCTGGTCCCATCACTGCCTCTACATTTGATGTTCTGGCCACAGGAGGGGGGTTATCCTGCAGGTCACGTACCTGCGCAGCACTATAATTATTAGGGTGCCACCTCTCCATATGGCGATGCATGGTGTAATTGCCATAGCTATATTTCTTATCTGTCCCTCTGGACAGATCTTTTTTGCAGATAAGGCAAGTAACATAGCGGGCATTTACTTTTTTTTGGCCCCGGGGATATTTGAAAAATTGCCAAATGAAATTTTCCTTGACATGGGACCTCCTAGGCTCTTCAGGCAAAAACTGCCTCTCTTGCTCCTCTTCCTCTTCTTCCTCTTCTTCCTCCTCTTGCTGAACGATAACCTGAGGAGGTGGTCCTCTCTTCCTAGGAGGTGGTGGCGGTGGTGGGGGTGCACCAGCTGCAGCTACAAGACTTGCCATTTCTAAGTAATCAAAAAAGGTCTTCCTCTCACAAAGTTGAAAGTCAGAGTGAGGAAACAAGGAGGGGTTTTCATCATTTGGGAAAAAAATTGTTCTAAACCAATGAAAAGTGTTATTTTTAGGTCACATGACCTAGCCTTACATCATTAGGAAACCAAAAGTGAAATGAACCAATGAAAAGTTTTATTAACAAGTCACATGACCTAATATGCTTACGTTACGCGCTCCGCGCCGCGCCCCGGATCGCTTCCGGGAAGCTGCGCTTCGCGCCTCGCTTCGCGCACCGGAGCACTTCCGGGTGCGCTAACACGGCGCGTCATATGACGCATTACGCGACAACGCGATACGTCGTGGTTACGCGACGCGTCACGATGTTGTTTTCTAACGCGGCAGTTGCGCAAACGGAACGTTTACCGGTTCGCGGACTGGGTCGCGGCAGCAAATTGAGCTAATGGGAAGCTACCCGGTTCGCGGACCGGGAGCGAAACAAAAAAAAATAATAAAAAAAAAATACTTAAAAAAATTGTATTAAAACATATAAAATATATTTTTCGATTTAAAGAAGAATACATTTTAAAGCTTTTGATATTTGCTATTAAAAAACCATTGAAATTCACTGAAAAAACCATAGGTTATAGACCATATATAGTTAGGAATTAGCATTTACAAAACCTTGAAAATTCACTGAAAAAAACATAGGTTATACACCATATATAGTTAGGAATTAGCATTTACAAAACCTTATTTTACATTCCTGACCAGCTCCTGAGGCGGAAAGCCGGGAGGATATTTGCCACATTTTAAAATTGTTCTGGAAACTTACTTTGATTTTAATTGCACGTTCTCCCCCTGGGCATTCACTCATTGAGAGGAGTTTAGACCTGGATTACCCACACAGCGGATTTTAACGCTGCTACGGGGATCCAAACAAACATTGCCGCCATCACTCGGCACTTTAGGCCACGCCCACTATTGGAGGCCACGCCCCCCGCCTACGTTATAAGGAAGCGCTGAATACAAGCACATTTGATACATTCCTGACCAGCTCCTGAGGCGGAAAGCCGGGAGGATATTTGCCACATTTTAAAATTGTTCTGGAAACTTACTTTGATTTTAATTGCACGTTCTCCCCCTGGGCATTCACTCATTGAGAGGAGTTTAGACCTTGATTACCCACACAGCGGATTTTAACGCTGCTACGGGGATCCAAACAAACATTGCCGCCATCACTCGGCACTTTAGGCCACGCCCACTATTGGAGGCCACGCCCCCCGCCTACGTTATAAGGAAGCGCTGAATACAAGCGCATTTGATACATTCCTGACCAGCTCCTGAGGCGGAAAGCCGGGAGGATATTTGCCACATTTTAAAATTGTTCTGAAAACTTACTTTGATTTTAATTGCACGTTCTCCCCCTGGGCATTCACTCATTGAGAGGAGTTTAGACCTGGATTACCCACACAGCGGATTTTAACGCTGCTACGGGGATCCAAACAAACATTGCCGCCATCACTCGGCACTTTAGGCCACGCCCACTATTGGAGGCCATGCCCCCGCCTACGTTATAAGGAAGCGCTGAATACAAGCGCATTTGATACATTCCTGACCAGCTCCTGAGGCGGAAAGCCGGGAGGATATTTGCCACATTTTAAAATTGTTCTGGAAACTTACTTTGATTTTAATTGCACGTTCTCCCCCTGGGCATTCACTCATTGAGAGGAGTTTAGACCTGGATTACCCACACAGCGGATTTTAACGCTGCTACGGGGATCCAAACAAACATTGCCGCCATCACTCGGCACTTTAGGCCACGCCCACTATTGGAGGCCACGCCCCCCACCTCCACCCCCTGCTAGCACTACCCTACGCTTATAAAACATGTGCAATCCCAGGACGCGCAGCGGACGAGCGCAGCTGGAGCGCCGTTTGCGCGCCGAAGGCGCGCCTAAGGCAAGCCCATCTGCGCCCGTCCGGGGCCAGACATGCTGCCTGTAAAGGAGTACAAGAAAAAAGGATAGTGTGGTCAGGTGAGGACTTAAGGGCACTCAATCTTCCAGCTGAGTGTTGCCCTCACATAATTGACCTTCAGACCATCGCGCTCCCCCTGATTTGTGGGACATGCGGACTATCTCTTGGTCTAAGAGATATGGCGAGGCTCCCCAAACCCAAACCCAAACATTTAATTCAGACAGGACTCAGAGCAGGCTTACTAAATTGCAGATCCCTAGTCAAACATTCAGATGATGTTTGGCTACTACTAGAAGAGCAGGAGTGGGATGTTCTGTTTTTAACAGAAACTTGGATTAAGGAAGATAACATGACAGCTATTGCGTTAGCAGTCCCTCTGGGTTTTAAAATATGTCTCGCCAACCGCCCAGGCGCAAAAAGAGGTGGAGGTGTCGCTATTATTTTTAAAGGGCAACTAACCCTTACTTCCTCGGCCCCTACCTTAACTCAGGGAATTGAGGGCCTTCACTTCTGTTTTCAGGTAAGCCCTCAGTTATCGTTAGCAGGATTGGTGATGTATCGCCCTCCTGGCGGTGAAGATCTCAATCTCCCTGCTCTGCTAGACACGATTGTCCAGAGCTCCCTCCTTCACCCTCAATTTATTGTGGTAGGAGATTTTAACATCCATATGGACAAAACAGATTGTGTTGTAGCAGAGCTGCTTAGATCTACATTAATTACAGCCAATCTTAGGCTGATTAATGAGGGCCCAACGCACACAGCAGGCCACACGCTCGATCTCATTTTCTCTAATATTAAGGAGGTGCAACCAGAGGCGCCACTACCTCTGACTTGGTCAGACCACGCACTGGTCCCATTCAAACTGAACTTGGCATGCGACATTCCAGCATCAAGTAAATGTTATTATCTGAAGAGACAATGGAAAAAATTATTGACTCCTGACATCATGGGCCCTGTCTTGGCACAGAACACTGCCAACGCAAATATAGATGCACAGCTTCTTAATGAGTGGGTCGGGAAGATGGTTTCTTCCATTGCACCGGCCTCACGAGCGCTATCAAAGAGAGACTCCCCCTCAGCCCCCTAGTTCTCGGAAGATCTGAGGAAAGAGAAAGCAGCCTGTAAAAAGCTAGAAAGACTTTGGAGAGCAAACTATGGGATGGAAGAAAAAATGATATATAAGGAAGCATCCAAAAAACTTCGCAAAGCTATTAGATTATCTAAAAGACAATTCTATGCTGAATCTATTCAGCAGGCTGAACAATCTAGTAAACAGGTCTTTAGGGTGGTACAGTCTTTTTTTTAAACCCAAATGCATCGAAAGGGAGGTCACGCCGTCACCTACTCTATGCGAAAACATCTCTGAGTTCTTTGACCAAAAAATTAAAAAAGTGTACGAATCCTTTAGGCCAGAAACTAAAACGGTGAAATCGGATCTGGTGATTAAAAACGAGCTAGATGTAACTTTCACCCAATTCACGAATATATCCCTTAGTGAGGTGAGACAAGAACTCACCCGATGCAAATCCGGCTCGCCGGATGACCCTTGTCCAGCCAAACTATGGGGTCCCATAGCTGAGTTTGTTGCCCCCATAATGCAACAAATCTGGAACTCATCTACCGTCTCGGAAGTATTCCCGAGCGTTTGGAAACATGCTACTCTCCTCCAACTGAAAAAAAAGCCGAGTGGGGATCCAGATGACCTTAGTAATCTTCGCCCGATCTCGCTGCTAGCTGCCCCTGGAAAAATGTTAAAGAAAGTAATACAGCGCCAGTTGAGCAAATTTATAGAAGTAAACAAGATACTTCACGAGACACAATCAGGCTTTCGTCCAGGCTTTAGTACGGAGACAGCGCTTATTGAGGTTGCCGAGTCAGTAAGGTGGTCGATGGATGCAGGCAACTCAGCTATGCTGGTACTCCTGGATCTGTCGGCCGCCTTCGACACGGTGGACCACGCCAGACTACTGACACGTCTGGCCGAGATAGGTATCCGTGACAAAGCACTGGGATGGATACATTCCTATCTGTCCCAGAGAACACAGAAGGTGGCACTTGGGACGGCCTCTTCAGCGCCTAAAGTCATCAGTTGCGGAGTCCCGCAAGGGTCGGCACTCAGCCCCCTTTTGTTCAACGTCTACCTTGCCCCTCTCTTTACGTTGATTGCCAACTGGGGTGTCAAGGCAATTTCATATGCTGATGACACCCAGTTGGTATTCCCGTATTCGGAGGTGTCGCAGGAGTCCTTCTCTAACTTCAAAGGCTGTCTCCAAGATATAGCCTGTTGGATGAACACGAACAAATGAAAATTAAATGCCAATAAGACCGAAGTAATCTTTTTTGGCAAAGGCCCCACTCCTCCCTCAGAACTTTGGTGGCCTACTGAGATGGGCCAAGCCCCCTTACCCAGCAGTACGGCAAAAAAGTTTGGGAGTGAGGTGGGACGATAGCTTGTCCTTTACCTCGCACATCCAACAGGTTGCCGGCTGTTGCTTGAGTAAACTGAGGAACCTCCGCAAGATCCTGAGACTCCTCCCGGAGAGTTGCCGAAAAACAGTAATCCATGCCACTGTTACATCTAGGCTGGATTACGCCAACGGACTCTATCTAGGGCAACCAAAATACTTGACACAAAAACTTCAGGGAGTCCAAAACGCGGCTGCGAGACTGCTGCTGCGAATCCCTTTTAAGCAGTCAGTCTCTCCGCATTTACGATCATTGCACTGGCTTCCAGTTGCCAGCAGAATTAAATTTAAGGCACTTACGCTGGCCTTCAGATCGCTGTATGGCTCTTGCCCAGAGTACCTGAAAAACCGGCTCCCGAGATACTCCCAAGCCCGAGCGTTGCGCTCCAATTGCCGTGTTCAACTGACAGTTCCACGAACTAGAAGGGCTCGACTAAGAGGTCGATCCTTTTCGGCAAATGTTACCTCACTATGGAACGCATTACCACCAGCAATCCAACAAGCCCCCTCCGAACCTTGCTTCAAGAAGCTGCTAAAGACCTGGCTTTTCAACCAACCACGCTAACTCTCACTCCCCCGTTCTCTAGGTCATTTGTGTTCTTTTAGCGCCGGGACACCTCCTAGTGAGGTAGCTGTTCGCGCTCTATAAAATGCAGTATTATTATTATTTTACTCACACAAAACCATTGAAATTCGCATATATAGTTAGTTGCACTAACTATATATCGCGCACCCGCAATCCACTGCTGATCATGACATGGTCAGTGACATCACTGATGACATCTCAAATGACATCACTGATGACATCTCAAATGACATCACTGATGACATCACTGATGACATCTCATTTGACATTACTGATCACATCACTGATGACATCATTCATGTGATAATACGATGAACCTCTTCGGACTCTAATATAACCTTAGATACACTCAGTGTAAACAGACACTCACAGACTGTCACTCATCCATGAAGTTACACACACACCTAGTCAGTCATGCAAAGAATCAATCACACCTCCATTTCCTCAACTATACAGTTATACACACCTTACTTATTCAAACATATACTAACACATATGTACTCTCTTATACAATCCTGGATACAAGTTCACAATGATCCATACAGCCACTCACACATTCACTGGCTCTTATGCACAGTTATTTATATATGTCAACTCTCGCATGTACTGTGTTTTACATATGTACTTACTTTGACATGTAGCACTGAGATATCCATTCACTCACCAATACACTCATGCACACAGTCAACCGCCCATACAGCTGTTTCCACATGCACTTTTGGACCCATACATCTAGTGAATCAACTGCTCACACATATATGCACAGTCATACACCTCCCAGCCACCCACACACACACACTCAGTCTCCCATACAAATACTTGGGCAACCAATCAATAACCCATATAGTTACTCATATAGCTAATGATCAACACATGCAGCAGATTACAGAACAACAGACATAATGATGCACAAATTAAGACAGTTTAGTCACTAACCCATGCACTCAGTGAGACACATTTAATCACTCACTCATACAGTCAGTCATGCACCTACTAAATCCTTCATCCAGACACTTATAAATCCACTTATTCTTCAATATGTAAGACATATTTTAACTTTACAGAAACATACAGTCACTGGATGTAGTCATCAGTGATGTCATCAGTGATGTCATTTGAGATGTCATCAGTGATGTCATCAGTGATGTCATTTGAGATGTCATCAGTGATGTCATCAGTGATGTCACTGACCATGTCATGAATGATGTAATATGTGACATGATCAGCAGTGGATTGCGGGTGCGCGATATATAGTTAGTGCAACTAACTATATATGCGAATTTCAATGGTTTTGTGTGAGTAAAATAAGGTTTTGTAAATGCTAATTCCTAACTATATATGGTGTATAACCTATGGTTTTTTCACAGAATTTTCAAGGTTTTGTAAATGCTAATTCCTAACTATATATGGTCTATAACCTATGGTTTTTTCAGTGAATATATATATATATATATATATATATAATGTAATTATAAGTAAGGCAAGTATAAAAATCTGGTCTATAGGCTTTAGCAACTGGTTAACACATCAATTTATATAAAGCAGACCTATTGGTTTCGTCCAGAAATTACAACAATTATTTATCAATAACTATATATTGTCATGTATTTTCATATTTATACTTTACAATGAATAATAACTATTCTGTCTAAAAAATATAAGTTTAAAGAAAGTATTGTAATTCAAGATAACCCACAATGTTGTGATGAATCTTTTTTTTACACTCTTCATGCCACAAATTGTAGCCTAATTACCAACCACAAAGTGTTCTTATACTCTAGCTGAAAACAGTACAGCTTTAGCCTGGAGTGGTGTTAGAAAATATGGCAAGCTCTCCTGGGGTCAAGTATTCAATGACCCAGGAGACTTACTGCAACTTAAAACACGTTTCTAGGGGGCTGCTGCACTTGATGCAGACTTCCACATTTAAAAAGGTGCTACATAGTGCCCCTGCCCCTTCTAGGCGCACCACAAGGATCTATAAAATAGGTGAATAGCCCTTGCAGGACATTATTTTGTGCTCCCTGCCATAAATAGTGATTATGAAAGGAACTGTTGTTCTGCCCATTTCATATACCTTCCCGTGTTTAAAAAAGAAATTGTTTTATAGCTATGTTTTGGATTGCCATGTCCCACCCAGGGTACTCAAGGGCTAATCCATACATTGGAGGCCCAGGGGGAGGCCCAACGCTCCTGTGCCCAACAGGCTTCCCACTCACCAGCGACCAGGTGAGTGGAAAGCCTGTTGTAAGGGTGCCTCCATCGTACCTCTGGCACCTACTTTAAACCATGAGGGGCTGTGGCGGAGAGGCCCATGGCCCCATGTACCGGTAGAAGCCAGCAATGCTTCTTTTGTCCCACCCAGTCCCCTGTGGCCCTGCTGGCTCCCTTGGCAGCACCAACACCTGGTGCTGTCGGGGGGCAGTTACATTGATTTGCTCCAGCTGGGTTGGAGCAGTGTGTGATTCTGCTCCGTCCGGGCAGGTGTAATCCTATGTTCCCTGGCCGAAAGACTGCATATAAGAAATTGGGTTTGTAATCCCTACCTGCACTCTCTTACGCAAGGAACAGGGCAGTGTTCAAGGGGATGGGGTCCCTGGGACACTGGCTCTCTCCAGGCCCTAAGGGTGGGGTCCCCAGGACCATGCTATGGCTTGGAGAGTGGGGCCCCACATTCCTCTCCTGAAATTATACATTGACCATGGGGAATGGGGTCCCGTGTGCCATTTAATGGCTCAAGGAGGAGGGCACCTTGCTCCGTCCTCAGATAATTACATCGGACTTGGGGGATGGAGTCTCTGGAGCCTATAAGTGGCTCAGCGAAGAGGCCCAAAAAATACCAGATGCATCGACCACTCTGACCCTGGCGCACCCTAGGGTGCTTTTGTTTTTTAAATGGCAGATGCGTTTTGTTTTTTTAACAACATCACAGATCCTCTGCGGATCGGTGGTACCGTTTAAAAATGGTGGTTTCGGCCTAAGTGGGCCTCTGGGAACCCCCTCCACGCCAAGGGGTCAGAGTTTTCCTACCCTGCATCCATATGTTTTTTTAAATTATTATTTCATGACAGTGGATTGTGTCCCTGAGTCCTATGGTTGTAGCAACATCTTTTTGATGTTGACGGCAGCCAATCAAATTCGATTTTTTGATCTGTTGGGTCCGTAGATCCTCCGGGATGTGAAATATACATATATTTTGAACCTACGAAAGTCACGCTTTCAGGGTAAAGATCTAGCTTTCTGACATATTTTATGTAATTTCATTCAGCCATTTTTTCTATATCGCTGTTCAAGTTGCATGGAGAAAATAAATTTTGGGACCCCTCCTCCCTTTTTCACTAGCCCTGCTTCACAGATCACCCCAAACTTTCTAGGAAGTAGCTGAGGTGGATGAGACATATTTTGGGGGAATGTTTAGTGAAGATTTGTCAAACGACGCAAAAAGTATTAGCGGACCAAAATATCAGTTTCCAATAGAATCTAAACTATAACTACCCAGTGGTGACCACTATAAGGGAGCACCCACTATAAGTAAAAAAAAGTGCAGTGCCAAGAGATTCCATGACAACCGCAGCCTGTACACAGGGATATTGGCCATATAGTCTCTACATATGCCTGGTTGCAGCTCAGAGCTGGCATACAACCCAGGCATTACAATGTAATGCCAAGACAATGACTCCATTACAACACAGGTACCCTTACAACGCATGCCATTGCAACGCATGCTATTACAACGCAGGTGCCAATACAACGCATGCCTTTACATCCCAATTATTGGTAAGGTAAGTGTTCAGGTGAGTTTAAATGTATTTATTTGTTTTTTTGCATTTTTTTAAATAATTATTGTATTTATGAGGTGGGCATATATAATTGGTGATTTTTTAAAATGTTTACACTTATGTTTCTTGAGAAAAAAAGTAACCCTTTAGGCACAGGATGTGAGGGTTTTAGCGGTTATGGGTGCTGGAGTTTATAAATACTCAGGTATTAATTTTAATATCTGTGCATTAATTCATTTAGAGAATTAATAAATACAATTTGATATTTAAAAAAAATTACAATGAAAAAGGTGTTTGTAACATAATCCTTAAGCCACTGGCTGTGAGGGATTTAGAGTTATGGGTGGTGAAGTGTATTAATACCCAGTTATTAATTTTAATACACGTAATACATACAGTTTAATTTTTTTTAAAGTAAATAATTTATAAAAACAAAAGGGTTTGCAGTATAACCCTTTAGGCACAGGATGTGATGGATTTAGGGCTGAAGGGTGCGGAAGTGTATTAATACGCAGGTATTAATTTAAATAAGCAAGTATTTTTTTTAAAGATTACTAATTTAAAATGAAATATTATAAAAATAGAAAAAGAGCATCAAACATATTTCTAATTTAGAATAACATGTAAAAATATAAAAATAATAAATGAAGCATAACACAACACCTAATAGTTTTTAAAAGCATTAAATATATTTTATTAATCATTAACAACAAACAATAGCTTTAATAAATAATAACAATGAAATACACTTTTCAAAAAGTTAGTAAATATTTTTTTAAATTAAGATAGTTATGTAATTTTTGTAAAAAATGTTGCACAATTTTGAGCATGTGTAATTGTCCTTTTTTCATTTTTACTTTCAGCCTTGACGTATGCGGTTGAACGTCTGTTTCTACAGTCGGTGGAGCGTTGCAGTCAAGACTGGATGCAGGAGAGAGCTGCGGTCAAGTAAGAATGTTTAATATTTTAAATTTAGAGCTGTAGGTGGCCAACGTTTTTGTAAGGAGAAAGGAAGGAGGTAGTTGGAAGGTGTTTTTTCTAAAATTTGAATGTTATGTATATTTTAATCCATTTTTCTTCCTATGTGTGTAGCTTTTATGGGAGCCTGTGTTCTGACCAACAATACAGGCTCCCATTTAAAAAAGGGGTGGTTGCGAAAAACCTTGCATCCTGTGGCGGGCACCCCATGGTGCCTGCAACACCGTGTATGGTTGGAAAAACGGGACCTATGGGTACCCCCACGGGCCCCAACTGGAGGCCTCCGAGTGAAGGGGGGCCTGCTACATGCCCCCGAAGTCAGCTTCTGACAGCCGTTCCGTGTCGGACGAACCATGTCGGATAGGCTATCCAAATCCGACATCATAATAGCTTGGTCAGAAACACGGTCCATAGAGCTGTACTGTTGAACTTGGCCCTTTTTGCAGGGTCATTCCTGAACTTTTTGCCTTCCTCCTGTATTTTCTGTGACCTGTTTTTGTTGGTTTTATGACTCTGGGCACTTTACCACTGCTGATCAGTGATAAATTACATATGCTCTCCCTATTGTAAATTGATGTATGGATCAGTGACTCCATGATTGGCTTATTTGATTTAATGTCAGACCATAGAACAGTGCACTGCGGGTGCCCAGGGCAGGTAAATCAAATGCTGCTGATGGGCTTGCAGCACTGGTTGTGCCACCCACAGAAGCAGCCTGTAAAAGTGGGTCTCAGTTCTGCCATTGCAGAGCTTGTGTGCAGTCTGGTACTGCCAGTTGACTGGGCAAGTGCACGCACTTGCCAGTCCCTAAACCTTCCCTTTTTTGCATATTAGTCACCCCTATGGTAGGCCCAAGGGCAGGGTGCATTGTAGGTTAAAGGTAGGACAAGGCCTTATGTGCGTGGCATGTCCTAATAGTGAATTACAGCCATTTTTGTTTTTCACTATTGCAAGGCTACCTGTTCCCCATAGGCCAGAATGGGCAGTTTAATTATAATATCTTATAATCCTAACTGGCTCAGGGAACTAGGTAGAAATTCTAGTTTAGTATGCCTGAACTCAGAATGCTAAAATACATCTTTTAGTTAAGTTGGTTTTAACATTCTGGGGCCGAATCCGATCAGGGTCGGAAAGTTCTCTGACCGAGCCTGATCGGGAGTGTTTTCCGACCGTGCCGGAGTCCTGCAGTCCGACCGAGCGAGTATGATGCGGCCGTATGCTGCCGGACTCGAATCGGTCAGACTCCCATAGAAGTCAATGGGAGCCGGTCATACGACGCGTACATGGGCTCCCATTAACTTGATGGGTACGTCTCGCACAAGGGTGCCCTCCACAGTGGGTACGCGTCGGTGTCATCTGCACCGTACATGCCTGTGTTGGGGAGACCCTTGGGTCTCCCCCTGTGTCCGAGTCGTAGGGCTGCGGGTGACAGGGGGTCCGAGCAGACCCCCAAAGGCAACTTCCTGGACGCTTTGCAAGCCAAACACTCCGGCTCACTCCAGCTGTTCGACGCGTGCATCGTACTGGCTCGGTGGTAAACCGCATCCATTGAACGCCGTGGTTACCTTACGGATGAGTCGTACGGAGCGGTTTGGACCCGGGAACGACTCGGTCGGTGAATTTCACGTAGCTCGCATCGTACTTGCTCGCTCGTACAGCTGTACGAATCGGGCAGAAAACAAGCGTACAACGCATAGTTTTTCCAGCCAGATCGCGTTCGGTGCCCTTCCGACCAGGACCGGAACCGGCCCCTCTGTGTTTGAAAATACCTCTTTTAGAAAGTTGATATTTTCTTGTCTAACCTAGGGGTGGGTGGAATTTGCGTAGTCGCGCTACGCAAAGTTCTGCGAAATGGTAAAAAATCTCCGCGAGCACACAAAAGTTCCGTGAAGACGCGGAGTTGCTTGTTCCACCCGTTCGCGATGCTTTTTTCCTGTTCGCGAATGCTGTTTGCGTGCTCAGGGAGAAATATCTTGCGAACACGCTTTTTAATAGCGCGAATAAGCAAAAAAATCAGAGAAGGCGCGGATCGTAGAATTTTTGGCAATTCTGCATTCTCCATGGAACGCGAAATTACCCAAATTCTGCAAACTCCGCGAGCGGAACGGAATTAACCGCCAATTCCCAGTCTAACCATCTAAGCCTGTCTCTGCTAGGTTGTGTATTCTTTGTCAGTTTGAGTGACAGGGGCTGGGGGATTCCAGGAGACAGAGTGAGTCAGCACAGGGCTGAATAGAGAGATCTGCATGTAGATGGGTGGGAGGAGTTGCACCTTGGACCTGAATAGGACTGTGCCTTCCCTCCACAATGCTGGCTCCACCTCCTATGGTGCGTCTGATGTCCCTGGCCTACACTGTAAAAGGAAAGAAGGAATCTTGTCAACAAAGTGCTCCAAGACTGACCAGAACTGGTTTGGACTAGGCAAAGGCCTCTCTGCCTTCAGAGAACAAAGGGAAAATGAGCATAACAGGGTGGACCCAGACACAAGAACTTTAGATCACTTTTGGGGAACAAGAAGAAACCTTTGCTGAGGAGAGGAACCAGAGGAATTGAGGAAAAGACAATCCCTAAGCTGAGTGCTGTTTGGGGGATTGGCCTGCAGTGGTTGCCTGACTGCCAAAGAAAGGAGAAAGGACTTTGTGCTAAAAAATGTTGTACAATTTTGAACATGTGTAATTGTCCTTTTTTCATTTTTACTTTCAGCCTTGACGTATGCGGTTGAACGTCCGTTTCTACAGTCGGTGGAGCGTTGCAGTCAAGACTGGATGCAAGAGAGAGCTGCGGTCAAGTAAGAACTTTTTATATTTTTTATTTAGAGCTGTAGGTGGCCAATGTTTTTGTAAGGAGAAAGGAAGGAGGTAGTTGGAAGGCGTTTTTTCTAAAATTTGAATGTTATGTATATTTTAATCCATTTTCTTGCTATGTGTGTAGCTTTTATGGGAGCCTGTGTTCTGACCAACAATACAGGCCCCATTTAAAAAAGGGGTGGTTGCGGAAAACCTTGCATTCTGTGGGGGGCACCCCATGCTGCCTGAAACACTGTGTATGGTTGGAAAAACGGGACCTATGGGTATCCCCACGGGCCCCAACTGGAGGCCTCCGAGTGAAGGGGGCCTGCTACATGTCCCCGAAGTCAGCTTCTGACAGCCGTTCCGTGTCGGACGAACCATGTCAGAAAGGCTGTCCAAATCCGACATCATAATAGCTCAGTCAGAAACACGGTCCATAGAGCTGTACTGTTGGACTTGGTCCTTTTTGCAGGGTCATCAGTGAACTTTTTGCTTTCCTCCTGTATTTTCTCTGACCTGTTTTTGTTGGTTTTATGACTCTGGGCACTTTACCACTGCTGATCAGTGCTAAAGTACATATGCTCTCCCTATTGTAAATTGATGGGTATCCCCACGGGCCCCAACTGGAGGCCTCCGAGTGAAGGGGGCCTGCTACATGTCCCCGAAGTCAGCTTCTGACAGCCGTTCTGTGTCGGACGAACCATGTCAGAAAGGCTGTCCAAATCCGACATCATAATAGCTCAGTCAGAAACACGGTCCATAGAGCTGTACTGTTGGACTTGGTCCTTTTTGCAGGGTCATCCGTGAACTTTTTGCTTTCCTCCTGTATTTTCTCTGACCTGTTTTTGTTGGTTTTATGACTCTGGGCACTTTACCACTGCTGATCAGTGCTAAAGTACATATGCTCTCCCTATTGTAAATTGATGTATGGATCAGTGACTTCATGATTGGCTTATTTGATTTACTGTCAGACCCTAGTACAGTGCACTGTGGGTGCCCAGGGCTGGTAAATCAAATGCTGCTTGTGGGCTTGCAGCACTGGTTGTGCCACCCACAGAAGCAGCCTGTTAAAGCGGGTCTCAGTTCTGCCATTGCAGAGCTTTGTGCAGTCTGGTGCTGCCTTGATGACTGGGCAAGTGCACCAACTTGCCAGTCCCTAAACCTTCCCTTTTCTGCATATTAGTCACCCCTATGGTAGGCCCAAGGGCAGGGTGCATTGTAGGTAAAAGGTAGGACAAGGCCTGATGTGTGTGGCATGTCCTAATAGTGAATTACAGCCATTTTCGTTTTTCACTATTGTAAGGCTACCTGTTCCCCATAGGCCAGAATGGGCAGTTTGATTATAACATCTTATAACCCTAACTGACTCAGGGAACTAGGTAGAAATTCGAGTTCAGTATGCCTGAACTCAGAATGATAAAATATATCTTTTAGTGAAGTTGGTTTTAACATTCTGTGTTTGAAAATACCACTTTTAGAAAGTAGGTATTTTCTTGTCTAACCTAGGGGTGAGCGGAATTTGTGTAGTCGCGCTACGCAAAGCTCCACTAAACGGTAAAAAATCTCCACGAGCACGCAAATGTTCAGCGAACACACAGAATTGCTTGTTTCACACATCCGCGATGCTTTTTTCCTGTTCCTGAACGCTGATTGCATGCTTGGAGAGAAATATATCGGGACCACAAATTTTGAAAGCGCGAACAAGTAAAAACAATTTGCGTAGCCGCGGACCGCGAAATGTTTGGCAATCCGCGTTCTCCGCGGAACGCGAAATTACCCGAATTCCGCAAATTCCGTGAGCGGAACGGAATTTACCGCCCAGGCCTAGCCTAACCATCCACGCCTGCCTCTGCTATGTTGTGTATTCCTTGTCTGGAGTT
Source organism: Lissotriton helveticus (assembly GCF_964261635.1). Classification (NCBI taxonomy): domain Eukaryota; kingdom Metazoa; phylum Chordata; class Amphibia; order Caudata; family Salamandridae; genus Lissotriton; species Lissotriton helveticus. The sequence continues at coordinate 1,719,646,918 of NC_136057.1, forward strand.
TGAGTGACCTGGGCTGGGGGATTGCAGGAGACAGGGTGAGTCAGCACAGGGCTTAATAGAGAGATTTACATGTAGATGAGTGGGAAGAGTTGCACCTGGGATCTGAATATGGCTGTGCCTTCTCTCCACAATGCTGGCTCCACCTCCTATGGTGCGTCTGATGTCCTTGGCCTACACTGGGAAAGGAAACGAGAAATCTTGTCAACAAAGTGCTCCAGGAGTGACCAGAACTGGTTTGGACTAGGCAAAGGCCTCGCTGCCTTCAGAGAACAAAGGTAAAATGTGCATAAAAGGGGGGACCCAGACCCCAGAACTTTAGATCACTTTTGGGAAACAAGAAGAAACCTTTGCTGAGGAGAGGAACTAGAGGAACTGAGGAAGATACTATCCCTAAGCTGAGTGCTGTTTGGGGGATTGGCCTGCAGAGGTTGCCTGACTGCCAAAGAAAGAAAAAGGGACTTTGTGCTACTTTCATTCAACTTGTGAAGGATCTCCCAGGGCTTCAGATAGAGCTTGCCTCCTGCTGAAGTCTCAGGGAAAACAGACTTCACCAACCAGCTCTCCAAGAGTTCTTTTGAAGTGCCTGCTGTTGTGTTGGGCTTTCTAAGGGACTGCAAGTCGCAAGGAGCTGGAAGCATGACTCACGAAGAAGAAGCGCGTCGCCACCGCTGTTATTGTATCTCTGAAGAAGGGTGTCGCCGCTGCCGCTTCGCAATGCAGAAGCGCTTTGCATCACCAAAGAGGATCAACGTTGCATCAGACGCCACCGCATCAATGGAGAAGTGTGTCGCCGCCGGCGCATCGCTGGAGAAGGGTGTTGCCACTGCAGTTTTCGCATCACATTACCGAAGCGCCTCGCATCTCCGGAGAAGAGGTTCGACGTCGCATCAGATGCCACAGCATCACCGGGAAGCGTGTTGCAGGGCCTGTCACGGCTCAGAAGAATCATTGAGTCGCCGCACGGCCATCGGGCGTGCATGCTTTATGTCGCATCAAGAAGAAGATGCCATTTTTGCTTCATTGCACCGGATCTTCATCGCATCACAGCGCTGCTGGTTGCCTCGCCACGGAAGTTCAGTATGAAACTGACACATCACCTACCCACGCCGAGAAGAACCAACGCTTCCCCTATGCATCAGAAGAGACCCGCGCATCACCGTTCTTGCGTACAAGGAACTAACGCATCACCTTCCCTGCAACACTTTTGTTGTATAGCGTTACGCATCCAAAGATACATTGAACTTAAAGTGTCGCATTTTACATCTTAAGAGAACTAAGCTAATTTTACCATTTTTGAAGTGCATTATTGTGGATTTTTGTCGTTTGTGGTATTGTGTCAAGTCTATATAAAAATACATACTTTTATACTACAACTTGTGTGGTGTCCATCTGTAGTGTTGTCAATGGGTTACTGTATGTGTTCACAAATGCTTTACACACTGCCTCTAAGACAAGCCTGTCTGCTCGTGCCAAGCTACCAAGGGGTTGAGCAGGGGTATTTTAGGAATGTAACCCCTTACCCTGACTAGATGCAAGGGTCCCTATTTGGTCAAAGGTACCTACCTCTGCAAACTAGAGATCCCCAAATCTAACATGTACGAGTCGGCTCCAACTGACTCGGTTTCTCAGAATGCCATTCAGAACCGAGTCAAAAAATATGAGCGGTTACCTTTCATCATAATCGGGCTGTTGGAAATCTTTCTGAGTCAGTCGGAAACATGAGTTCCGACAGGGGTTCGGCCCCTTATTTGTAATAATAACGTGTTGTTTTTAGTACTGTTTTAAGGTTTGTCCACAATTCACGTTACGTCTGTAAAAGAAGAAAAAGGATTCGTCGGTTCAGATGCAGGCCTTTCAAAAGGGTGGAGACTGTTTTTTTTGCAACAGATTCATTTATGGATTACTGCATTTTGCAAATAGATGAACATGGATGGACTTGGACATTTTTTATTCAATATGGAACCTGGATCGTAGTAATGGATTAGATTTGTCATTTTATTTTTTAAACTTTGTGTTTTTGTGTTTTTTATATTTTGTTTTTTATATTTTGTTTAAACCAACTAATCAGTCGTTGGTACCTGAGTTTACCCCACTCTGTGTTTAAAAGTTTTGATTGGGACATTTGGGAATTAATGGATTTTTATAGTTAAACCCTGTGGATTGTTTGAGTAAAGATTTCTTTGTTGACAGGATGAATTGAAGCATCACCAAAAGTTGAAGAAAGAAGACTTCTGCAGGTAGGATTTCTGACATTCCTAATAATTTTACAAACATAATAAAAAAAAATTAAATACATGTTTGTAAAAATAACAGGCAAGTAAGTTAGAAGAAGGGGTTAGCTTGCATTAGAAATGATGTATGCTTGTAATATTTTCCAGGAAGTCTAAATCCACTGACAACATAAACTGTTGCATTTGTGCCAATACTATAGTCGTTCTGACGTTTATTTACTTTATGGGAGATTCATGGATTCAGACTACATGTTAAAGGTTGTGATATTCTCATTTCCTGGTAACTTTGCTCGTTCTGTAAGGTTTCCAAAAAATGATAGAAGTTTGGGTGAGTTTTTCTAATAGATTTGTTGAAGAGTTGTACCATCTCTCAATGGCATTATTAGTCTAGTGCCACACTCTAGGCAGGTTGTGTTACAGTTGCACCAATCAATTGGGAACCTTGGCTTCCCACTGCGACCTGACCTGCTTAGATGGCCCATCCTTGAGTCTTCAAAATAATTTAGTGCGGGCCCAAATATTTATTGATTTGTTTTAAGTAGTCAGATTTTGTAATTGATGTGTAATATTTATCTACACACTGTTAGGGGGCATGAAGCATAAGGCTGTTAGTTTCTTAAACTGATATTTTAGTTCACTGTCTGATAATGTAGTCTTCAACCAAGAAAGTTTTTGGGATTTTTGCCAATATGCCTCTGAAAAGCAGAAAAAACATGGGTTTCTGGGTAAAATTTAGTAATGGTATTAATTATTGACAATTCAAAATCAATAATCTTTTTTCTAGGACTTTTATTTAGTGTTTTAGTTTTTATTACTGACAGAAATTCAGTATAGGTTAAAACTTGCTTATTAGGCAGTACATTATACACTAAAGGAACTTTAAAAAGTATAATTTGCAATAATATCCTGTAATTAAGGATGTAAGGCGGCTTCATTTGGGGTTATCAATACATTTTTAAATTGTATTTATGGGACAGTTTTTTATTATTATGTGATGAGAAGATGTTTTGTTTGTAATGTAAATGTGTTTTCCTTGTTGTTGTAAGATGTTGTGATTGCAATGATTTTAATTAATCAAGCAATAAAGATTATATCCATGGTCCACTCGCTAAAGGAACAGTGGTGTTTAATTTTGGGATGAATAGTGGATATTTGGCTGAAGGGATGGGGGTGTACTTAAAGGTACCCTCCATCATCCAAATATCACTAATCTCCAGTTTAGCATGGTTACGGTGGGAGTGCTTAAAAACTTAGTATTCATTTTAGAGGGTTTGTTCTCATGCAAAAGGAAAGATTTGATTTGTTAGTATCGGTTACTGTCAATTCTTTAGCTATGTTGATATCTGAGTAGGTTTGGGGTGTTACAGGTTGAGGTTTTTATTTTTATTTGTTTATTCAAAGTTGCACAATTAATACATTACAGTGGCATATGCAATCGAAACTGCTGGAAAACATACCAATTCAGGAGTTTACACTGTAGCGAAGGACATATAGGATGTGCACTTTTCTTGTTTCTCCCCCAGTCTTCTCCCCATGTCAACAGTTAAACAAAACCAATACAGGCAAAACTCAGTGCTGTAAGTAACAAGGAGGTAAATCCACGCGTGCAATCATTACATATCCAGTATGTGCAGTCAACATTGTCATCATATCAGGGCATGTGGCGCTAATCCAATCCAGCAAACGAAGGGACACACAATCACATATCTAGGCATAAATGGAGGCAGTTACATGAAGAAGCACACATAATGTTCGGAAACAAAAAGAACACTGAGACATCTCAGTCATATAGTCTTATGTAATAAGCAGCAAAAGGGGCTACCTCATTCAGCCGACGTCACAGAGATCACAACTTCTCAGCTGGCAGCATCGTCTATCGCCCCAGAGGGAGACTGCACAGAGCTGGGGGTGTTAGCTCTAGCACGTGACCACTGCAGAAACGGTTCCCAAATGTCTTTGGGCCGGGAAGCAGAGCAGGTTGAGGGTTACTTGCCTGTTGTTGTCTCTGTATAGTACTACTTAGATTAGGAATAGTAGGCATAGAACTTGCTACATGCATAGGTACGTTTTGGGAAACCTCCCTTAAAACTGAGCCACATGCTTCATTGGAGCTGGAAGCAAGGGTTTTCATTTGTTCAATATTTTAACAAACTTCAAACTCCATTGCAGAGGCAAAGTGTTTCGGCTTAGTTGTTTTTTCAACAGTGTCACCAAGAATAAACGTTCTGCCTGTGCAATTGGATGCATAATACTGAACACACATCCGATGATTCCTGGGCTCAGTTAATCTCTCCTTACAATAAAGGTAGCCACCATAGCTCAGTAGTCTGTTTCCCCTGCTTGATTTAATATGGTTTGCTTGTGTCCTTGCTGTCATTCTTTATCTGCAGGTTGAAAGAAAACAAGAAAAAAATGTTTTAGTGAATTGGTTGCTGAATGTGTTTTTGTAAAATGTTACCCGGAAGGGGAAAATGCTTTAAAATTACTAACTTCATAATCTACAATTCTTTTTCTTAACAGTGGTCATTTATCTTAGGTTTTGCTATGTTTGCTGTAATTTATTTTGGGGTTTATCCATGTGAAAAGGAAATTATTTTGGGTGATAATTGAGTTTTTGTTGTATGTTACCTTAAATGGGTTTCTCTGTTCTGTGAAAAGTAACTTTCAAAGATGATGGTGTGTTTTTTTCTGGATTGGTGGAGATTGTTTTCTTCTAGATAGGGGGTGTGGTATGGGTTGATCTGTATAGAAAGGAAAAGAATGCAAAATGTGTTCATGATTTGGTTTACATATGTTCTTTAAATATTATCCTGCAAGGAAAAATGTTTAGGAATTATTTATTAGAGATTCTACATGTTCGTTTGGATTATAAAGTTCATATTCATTAGGCCATGCTGTGTTTGAAATCAAAAGTTTTTTTTCCTTTAAAGATGTGAAAAAAAAGTTAATATTGGTGATAACTGTGATTTAATTCTAGTTTACCTTTCATGGGTTGGCCTATTGTGTGATAAGCAACTTCTGATGGTGATGTTTTTTTTTTGTTTTCAGGATGTGTTCTTCCACACTGGTGGTGTAATATGGGTTGATCCGTAGAGAAATGCAAAGAAGATATGACTGTATATTATTTTTTCATTTTCATTTTCCAGCGGATGGATGTCTTGTATTTTATCTGTAAAAGAGACAATGGACCTCATTACGATGTCGGTTGGAAAGCATTCGAACCAACTTAGTGTCAGAATGGTTTCTGACTGAAATTGGATTCGCGGAGTCTGACTGACCGATTATGATGTTTCCGAACACCGTTCGTACGGACTCTCGTTGACTTCTATGGGAGCCTGTGTTCCGACCGACAACAGAGGCTCCCATTGAAGAAAGGTATGGTTGCAGAAAACCTTGCACCCTGTGGTGGGCCACCAATGGTGCCTGCCACACTGTGCATGGTTGCAAAAAGGGGTCCCATGAGTACCCCCAAGGGCCCAAACCAGAGGCCTCTGGGTGAACGGGGGCCTGCTACGGGCCCTCAAAGTCAGTTACTGACAACCGATCCGTGTTGAACAAACCGAGCCAGGAAGAATGTCTGAATCTGACATCGTAACATGCCAGTCGGAAACGCGGTCCATATAGTAGAACGAGTCGGCTCCGACCGACTGGGTTCCTCCAAATGCCAAGTCGGTATGTCCGAATGGTTACCTAACATCATAATCGGTCGGTCAGAAATGTTTCTGAGTCAGTCAGCAACGAGGGTTCCGACACGGATACGGACTAACCGAATGCCATTTGGAGCCTTTCCGACCTACTTCATAATGAGGACCAATGTCTTTTTCTCTGGTTAGTTTTTTCATACCTCATTTACTCAGATATGTTTTTAATTTGTTTAGTGAGATTGGGTTAGGAGTGATTTTATATTTCCCTACTTATATTGTGGAAAATTTTAAAACTTTATGGAATGGAAGAGTTTCTTGTATAAATCTTTTACCTGTTGAGCTATTTCAATGTTAATAAACTCTTTGGATCATCTGTATTATATTTTGCTGTGTTTTAATTTCAAAGGTAAATATTTACAGTTCTGATTAAGAAAAGAAAATGTGAGTATTATTTCCTGTTCATGCTTTCTTTTTTTTATAATCAAGTACAGTTGAATACTTTTTTTCAGTGCCCCCACCACCATCCAGCACCTTCACTGAGGCAAACACCTGTTTGAGAAGGAATAGGTTTTTTCCCCACCACCATCCAGCACCTTCCTTGAGGCAAACACCTGTTGGAGTAGGAATAGTAAATTTGTCCCCACCACCATCCAGAACCCTTGCTGATGCAAACACTTGTCCGAATAGGAATAGTTATTCTTTCGCCTACCACCATCCAGGACCTTCCTTGAGGCAAACACCTGGTGGAGTAGGAATAGTAAATTTGCCCACCACCACCATCCATCACCTTCCCTGAGGCAAACACCTGCCAGAGTAGGAATAGTTATCTTGCCCTGCACCACTACCCAGCACCTTCCCTGAGGCAAGCACCTGTCGGAGTAGGAATATTAATGTTGTCACCAACCACAATCCAGCGCTTTCCCTGAGGCAAACACCTGTTGGAGTAGGAATCGTTATTTTGCCCCCACCACCTTCCAGCACATTCCCTCAGTCAAACACCTGTTGGAGTAGGAATAGTAATTTTGCCCCACCACCATCCAGCACCTTCCATGAGGCAAACACCTGTTGGAGTAGGGATAGCTATTTTGCCCACCACCCAGCACTTTCCCTGAGGCAAACACCTGTTGGAGTAGGAATAGTGATTCCCCCTCACCACCATCCAGCACCTTCCCTGAGGCAAACGCCTGTTGGAGTAGGAATAGTAATTTTGCCCCCACCACCATCCAGCACCCTCTCTGAGGCAAGCGCTTGTTGGAATAGGAATAGTTATTTTGCCCCCCACCACCATCCAGGGCCTTCCTTGAGGCACTCCACTCTGCTCCAGTCTACCCCAATCTACCCCACTCCACTACTCCCCACTGCAATCTACCCCACCTCACTTTACTCCAACCCACTCCACTCCAATCTACCCTACTCCAATCTACCCTACTCCAAACTACACCACTCCAATTTTCCCTCTTCAATATACCCCACTACAATCTACCCCACTCCATTCCAATCTACCCTACTCTAATCCACTCAATATACTCCACTGCATTCTACTCTTCCTCAATCTAGTTCACTCAACTCCCATATTGAGTCAACTCCAGACTATCCAGTTCCACTCCACTCCACCCCTCTCCATTCTTTTCTACCACCCTCTACTGTACCCCAATGTACCCCACTCCACTCAACCCAGTCCAAGCCACTCAATCTACCCCTCTCCACTCTAACCCAATCTACCCCACTCCATTCCACTCTACCCAATCTACCCACTCCACTTCACTCCAATTTGCCACATGCCACCCAACTCCACTCTAGTTCAAATTGACCTCTCCAACCCCAGTCTACCCCAATCTACTCCATTCCAATCTAATCCTCTACAATCTACCCCACCCTAACCCAATCTTCCTCACTCCATCTACCTCACTCCATCCCATTCCAATCCACCCCACCCCATTCCAATCTATCCCACAGCACTCTATCCAACTCCACTCCAATCTACACCTCTCCATTCTACCCAACTCCACTCCAATCTACCCTAATTTACCCCACTCCAAACTGACCCACTACTATCTCACTCCAATCTACCAGCTCCACTCCAATTTACTCCACGTCTCTCCAATCTACCCTACCATGATCCACCCAATCTATCCCATTCAAATCTACAACACTTCACTCCAATCTACCCCAATCCACTGCACTCCACTCTTCCCTGGTCTCCCCCACTCCACTCTACCCAACTTATCCCGCTCCGCTCTACCCCAGTCTACCCCACTCAAATCTACTGCACTCCAATGTACCCCACTCTGTTTGACCCCACTCCACTCCAACCTACCCAACTCCAACCCAATCTGCTCTACTTCACCCTAATCTATCCCACTCCACTCCAATCTACTCCTCTCCATTCCTATCCTCCCCACTCCACTCAAATCTACCCTACTCCAATCTACCTCAACCCACTGCACGCCACTCTTCCCCAGTCTACCTCCTCCACTCCAATCTACCCCAATATATCCAACTCCACTCTACCTCACTCAAATCTACCCCATTCCAATCAACTTCACTCCACTCACCCTACCCACCCTACCCCAGTCTGATCCATTTCACCCCAATCTACCCCAATCTACTGCACTCCATTCTTCCCCAGTCTATCCCACTCCACTCCAATATACTCTACTATAATCCGTTTAATCTATCCCACTCCAATCTAGCCCACTCCACTCTACCCCACTCTAATCTACCCCACTCCACTCCAATACACTTCTCTCCAGTCCTACCTACACCACTCCACTCCAATCTACCCCAATCTACTGCACTCCATTCTTCCCCAGTCTACCCCACTCCACTACAATCTACCCCAATATATCCACCTCCACTCTACCCCACTCAAATCTACCCCATTTCAGTTTACTCCCCTCCACTCCAATCTACCCCATTTTACCGCAATCTGTCCCATTTCTCACCAATGTACCTCAATTCAATCAACTTCACTCCCCCGCTCCAATCTACTCCACTCTAATCTACAGAACTCCACTTTACTCCACCCCACTTCAATCTACCCGCCTCTACCCCAATCTACCTCACTCCAATCTAACCCACACCAATCTAACCCACACCACTCAAGTCTACCCTCTTCCCCAGTCTTCCTAACTCCCACTACCCCCAATTTAACACACTCCAAACTACCCCAGCCAACCACCACTCCATTCCATTCTATTTTACTATAATCCACACACTCCACTCCAATCTACCCTATTCCACTACAGTCTACTCCAATCCACTCGACCCCAATCCACCCCACTCCACTCTTCCCCATTCTACCCCACTTCGCTCCAATCTGCCTTAATATATCCCCCTCCACTATCCCCTATCTACCCCGATCTACCCTACTCCTATCTTCCCCACTCCAAACTATTCCACTCTAATCTACCCCAATATAGTCCACTCCAATCTATCCCACCCCATCCCAATCCACTCCACTCCACCCCAATCTACCTCAATTCAATCTACCCCACTCCAACCTACCATGCTAATCTACCCAACTCCCCCACTCCAATATACACAACTTCAATCTAACCCCCTCCAATTTACCCCAATCTACCCACTCCACCCCACTTCAATACACCCCACTCCATTCTACCCCCATTCCACTCTATGCCAGCCTACCCACCCCACTCCATTCCAATCTACCCACTCCACGCCACTAACTTTTGCTGCCTCCCCCTAAAAAAAAAACTACAAAAATGTACATTTGAAAATAAAGACTGGGACCATTGTGAAATGGAGGAGGGGTTGGTGAGGAAGCAAAGAGGGAGTGGAAAAGCAGCATGTGAAGGAGAGAAAAACAGGATCACAAGAATAAGCACACACACAAGAAAGCAACAGAATACGGGGAAGGCATGGGATTTGGCATGGGAAGTAACACACTTGAGAGAGCTAGCGAAAAGGAGTGCTGGCAAATATTAGAAAGGAGGAGAAGCACACTTGGAAAAGAGCTGGAAAACACATACAATCTCATGGAATGCTTAAGCAAAATGATAAAGTAGTTCCCTAGAAGTGAGCAGTGGAGGATAGAAGCCAGACAATAATAGAGATGTGAAGGAGTTATGCTCCAGTTGAAGGACATGCACAAGATGAACAAGAAAGGGCTAGGAAATCCATTGAATAAGTTGCAAGCAAATGAGAGTGACAATAACACCAATCATAGTAAGCAATGCGCAGGCTGTAAAACCCTGTACATTTTTGGTAATCCCACAATAGGTGTTTTGAAGCTGGACAGCTTGTGCTGTCTGGAAGGCTCTACCTCTAAAGTAACCCAGGCAAACCTCTTGGTAGTCTGACCTGGGCGACTCCTCAAACCAAGATAGACTGACCTTAAAGTATGTGTTTTAGGCTCCAAAGTGGGAGTGGGTCATTAAATACTTATTGTAGACACAATCGCAATGGACCGCACACCGCTAGCCCCTCCTCCGGATCGCCCCCTTGGACTCTGGTACATGGAGTTCTTGAGTGGTTCACCCCAGTGGGTGCAAGTAGGTACCTACGCAGCACCCCTTCATATATGCCTATTCCCTGCTGACGAGAGGTAACAACCTCGAAACACGTGTCCAGGGATGGCCAACGCGACAGTGATTTTTGCTCAAGACTCTGGCAGAGGCGCACCCGCTGATGCTTACTTCATGGACCGCAATGCTTTGGGGCAACACGCTGGTAGGACAAGCAGTGTGCGACCAATTGGACTTTCTTTTATATTCAAGCTCCCTTGAGCTAGTGGGGCTGACGAGCCCCGGTTACGCACCTGCGTGCCACGAGCGGTACCGGACCTGAGAATATTTTTTGGCAGCCTACGCAGCACCCCTTCATATATGCCTATTCCCTGCTGATGAGAGGTAACAACCTCGAAACACGTGTCCAGGGATGGCCAACGCGACAGTGATTTTTGCTCAAGACTCTGGCAGAGGCGCACCCGCTGATGCTTACTTCATGGACCACAATGCTTTGGGGCAACACGCTGGTAGGACAAGCAGTGTGCGACTAATTGGACTTTTTTTTTTATTAAATACTTATTGGGTCCTAAGAAAAAAAGAGTATGCATCTAGAAAATGTTGAGCATGAAGTGCGGTCAAGACCCTTATTACATACTAAATATTATAAGGGACAAATTACAGTTCCTGTTGAGATTAATACGCTTATCTAATTGCGCTTACACCAGAATTAAAAAATGTAGCAGTACTTCTTTTTATATGTTTTGCAACTGGACAAATGCTGGCAACAGACACATTTGCCACAGTGTGGTAAAAATGCCACCATCAGAATATACGGTACAAAAGGGGGTGGTGATGGACGGAGCATCTGAACCAATCAAACACTCACACCCAATCAAAAGATCTGGGTTTGATCCATCACCGTTCTTTAGCCCACTCTGCCACCCCAGTTCAGACATGGCTATATGCAAATCAGTCTGACCCTGTGCCTCATGGGAACAGTCCAGCCCGAACTACCAAGCCATGCCTTCCCTGGACCAGAAACAATCTTCCGAGGACCGGTTTCTGGCATTCCAGCCGTCTTCAGCCCGGCTTGCTTGAATCCTGTGGCAGAGTGAGCAAGGGACTCACGTCTGAGCATACCCTGCCACACTTATGGCGGCCAAAAGCGGTACAAAAGGGGGTGGTGATGGACGGAGCATCTGCAAGATTGTTACCTCGGGCTCTGACCAAACCTTTATATGCCTCTTCTCCTGGGTAATGCTGGAGCACAACCTTACCTTGCATCCACAGGCAGCACAGTCCCTTTCAATTCTCAAAACATTCCTGAAACAGACAGTGGAAGAGCCACCAGTTTATCCCTAGCAAAGTTCCTGCTCATATGTTCTTCTCAGAGTTGACCTCACTGACTGTAAACAAATTCAGCATCAGGGAATCTACCCCACAAGTGCTACCTCTCCGCTTGAGCTGCATCATAGGGCAGATAAATCATGGTCAATTCCCGGCAGCCTTCTAGGCTGTAGAACATGATATTTCATTCCAACAGTTACTGTCTACATGGGCATTTTAGGAACAGGCATGACATGGAGTGTAAATTAGCCTTTGTCTAAAAGTTGTATGATTTACAGAAACATGCACATGTTCACCTCTGCTTGCTTAGCATTATCTGGCTTAGGCAGGAGCTGAAAATCACACTCTACAGCGAAATTTCACAAATATATGACTCGTTGACCAGGAGAATTTAAGAAACCTTATCTTAGTGCTACTGGTATTACAACATTGCCTCTGTTTCGCAAAAGAACTCCAAGCCAAACTCTGCTAATATATATATATATATATATATATATATATATATTACCTACTGGCGGTCGCCAGTAGGTATATATAGTTAGGATTTTTTCTCTATGGGATTTTTGAAAATTCTATGTCTAATAACTTTGGCGTTTGTGGACGGAATTGGCTGAAATTTTCAGGAAAATGGCACATTTTGTTTCTGAGCAGCCCTTGAAAATTTGGGGGGGGTTCGTCAAGGGGGGGCCGAGAAAAAAGGGGGTCCCAAAACGTGTTTTTAACATTGAGTTTTCCATAGGGCGGTTGGCCTCACTTTTAGCCCGAACGGCTGAATGGATTTGCACGAAACTTGGCAAAATTGTAGGGACTGGTAGCCCGATGTGCCTTTGCTAGGTCTCAATATATGTGCTCCAGTGGATTTTGAGAAATTAACGTTCAAAAAAAGATATATATCTGTAACAGCGGACCGGGCAGCGCTCCGGTTCGCGGACTTTTCGCGGTACGGAGCTTTGTGAAGCGAAGCTGATTGGTTCTCCGGCGTCTGTGAACATTCCAAACAGTCCGTAGCGGCCGCCATCTTGTCTCTCAGTAGGATCGAGAGACAAGAGGAGGCCAAAGCGAAGGGGCAAATGACCATAAGGGGGCATAGTAGATCCTCGCTGACCCCCTAGGTTTGATGTGGAGGTTTTAAAAGGGCCCCGCGGGGCAAAAAAAAAAAATAATAATAATAATCGAACGGCTGAATGGATTTGCACGAAACTTGGTAAAATATTGGGGACTGGTAGCCCGATGTGCCTTTGCTAGGTCTCAATATATGTGCTCCAGTGGATTTTGAGAAATTAACGTTAAAAAAAAGATATATATCTGTAACAGCGCTCCGCTTCGCGTAATGGAGGTTTGCGAAGCTGATTGGTTCTCCGGCGTCTGTAAACATTGCAAACAGTCCGTAGCGGCCGCCATCTTGTCTCTCGGTAGGATCGAGAGACAAGAGGAGGCCAAAGCGAAGGGGCAAATGACCATAAGGGGGCATAGTAGATCCTCGCTGACCCCCTAGGTTTGATGTGGAGGTTTTAAAAGGGCCCCGCGGGGCAAAAAAAAAAAATAATAATAATAATCGAACGGCTGAATGGATTTGCACGAAACTTGGTAAAATATTGGGGACTGGTAGCCCGATGTGCCTTTGCTAGGTCTCAATATATGTGCTCCAGTGGATTTTGAGAAATTAACGTTCAAAAACAAGATATATATCTGTAACAGCGCTCCGCTTCGCGGAGATAAAATTATATCTGTATTACCTAGCTGTTGCTAACACCAGTTAGCGACGGCTAGTAGGAGATAGCGACCATCTTGGGCCCCACTTTGCATGTGAGTGATATTTATCACTAATGACATGCAAAGTGGGCATGCCAAGATGTTAGCGACTGGAAACAGTCGCTAACATCGCTATCTCCTATTATCAACTTTTAGAAATATTCGCGATAAGCGCGAATATCTCCAAAAGCTAGCACCTGCCCTGAGCAGTTCTTAGCCATGTTATCCAATGGGAGGTGGATAACATGGCTAAGAGCATTAGCTCGGTAATGCATGAATATCGCTGACTTTTCAGCGATATTAATGCATTGCGGTCGTTTTTTATCGCATTTGCGATAAACCTTGATAATAGCAAGGTTTATCTGCGATAATTTCTGATGATGCTTAGCGGTAAAAAATCCGTTGCTAAGCATCGTTAGGGATAAATATCGCTTAACTTTGGTAATATGCCCCAACGTCTGTTAACGTTTGATTCGAAGGAAATCAGGAAGTGTTGAAAAACATTGTCTGCGCCATCTTGCCTTTTTTCAAATGCCACACTCTTGTCGTGCACGGCAGTCATTTTAGATGCCTTGACCAGACCCACTCTGTGCACGCTGTCGATCCTTAGCATGGCTCCCCACCCTCGCAAGCATCTCCCCCAGGCAGTGGTCACCCCCGCTCTCTGTCTTATGCATGGGTAATAAACCACCCCCCATCTGCGCTGCTCTTCCCTGAGAATCACACCCTGTGCCCGCCCGACACCTCCCTTTCGCCCTATTCACTACCGCACCCTCTGACACTCCTTTTCCTCTGTGTCCGATTGTCCAGGCCGGTCCTAGGGTATCAGCTAGCCCTGCAGATGTAGTTTATGGCCCCAGCTGTAAAGAATCACCCCTCTTCAAAGGAGTTATAGTAGATCAAGGCCCACACTCGATGAGATCCGTCACAGCAGACGCGTTCCTATTATCTGAAAACCATCCTGTATTGTGATTGGGGAGGGGACCGAGCCTGAAGCGGAAGATTTCAGGGATGACTCTTTGTACATCAAAGTTTTTACAATTATGTGTCACATTAAAAATATATAGCACTCCAACAAAGTAGTAAGATTATAAAACTTTAATAACTTATAAATATATACAAGAAAACAAAAACAGTAATAACATATAAACATTTTTAGGGAAAAACAACGAAGTAGCGGTCGGCTGTGCGAATAGTCCCAACGCAGCACAACGTCCAGATTTCTGGCGTGGGGCGTCGCGGGGGGTGGGTCATCAGTAGCAAACTGTTGTGCGAATAGTTCCAAGGCAGCAGAACGATGGCACCAAGGTGATGTCCAGTAAGTTGCCGCACTGGTTTTGGTATCCTACAATGCTGCTCCGAATAACGGTGTGGGGCGCCCCGGGGGAGGCGGCGTGAACGGGCCTCTCCAGGTGGAGTCTCGTCTGTTGTAGTGGGGCGCCCCTTTACCGTTTCAGTTGCCATTCCGTCCGATTTTGGTCCACTGTGTCAAAAGCCGCAATTCAGCTGAGTTGCGCCCACTCTTGCGGTGCAGCGATAGGCGGCTGTCACAGGACTCTCAAAATGGCGGCAGGCTGTTTCCTTTTTGGGCCTGGTCCACTGAAATGGCCCTGGGACACCTTGGAAATCGGACGCTTGTCTGCTAGTTCTTGGACCCCATTCTCGAAAGCGTCCCCTCCGCCTTGAGGATTCATCAAAAGTTTTGGGGGCCCCCGACTCCTGTAGGCTTCTGGTGGGGAGCGGCTGCCATGATTGCTCGCGGAATGACCACGACGGAGCTACGAGATGGTGGTGCTCTCATGCTGACGCCAGCTTCAGTCTGAAACATCCAGAAACAAGGTGGGGCTTTCATCGTTTGGGAAAAAAAAAAGTTTTCATCCAATGAAAAGTGTTGTTTTTAGGTCATATGATCAAGCCTTCCATCATTAGGAAACCAAAAGTAAAATGAACCAATGAAAAGTTTTATAAACAAGTCACATGACCTGTTATGCGGCATAGGGTATAAAATGCGGAGAAAATACGTTGGCACGTGAGGCGGCGTCAGTAGCGGACCGATGTGCGAATAGGCCGAAGGCAACACAACGCGCCAAGATCCGGATGGCACCGAGGTGGTGTCCAGCAAGTTGCAGCACTGGTGTGGCCATCCTACAATGCTGAAAGTCGGCGTGGGGCGCCCCGTTGGCCTGTGAGTTTGCGTCAGTAGCGGACCGATGTGCGAATAGGCCGAAGGCAGCACAACGCGCCAAGATCCGGATGGCACCGAGGTGGTGTCTAGTAAGTTGCCGCACTGGTGTGGCCATCGTACAATGTTCAAAGTCGGCGTGGGGCGCCCCGTTGGCCTGTGAGATGGCGTCAGTAGCGGACCGATGTGCGAATGGGGCCAAAGGCAGCGCAACAATATTTTCTGACTGGAAGACACCACAAGGCGCTGAGATGCCAAGATTCGGATGGCACCGAGGTGGTGTCTAGCAAGTTGTGGCACTGGTGTGGCCATCCTACAATGGTAAAAGTCGGCGTGGGGCGCCCTGTTGGCCTGTGAGATGGTGTCAGTAGCGGACTGATGTGCGAATGGGGCAAAAGGCAGCGCAACAATATTTTCTGACTGACACCACAAGGCGCTGAGATGCCAAGATCCGGATGGCACCGAGGTGATGTCTAGCAAGTTGCTGTACTGGTGTGGCCATCCTACAATGGTAAAAGTCGGCGTGGGGCGCCCTGTTGGCCTGTGAGATGGTGTCAGTTGCAGACCGATGTGCGAATGGGGCCAAAGGCAGCGCAACAATATTTTCTGTATGGAAGATACCACTAGGCGTTGAGATGCCAAGATCCGGATGGCACCGAGGTGATGTCTAGCAAGTTGCTGTACTGGGGTGGTCATCCTACAATGCTGAAACTCGGCGTGGGGCGACCCATTAGCCTGTGAGATGGCGTCAGTAGCGGACCGATGTGTGAATAGGCCGGAACCAGCACAAGGCGCCAAGATCCGGATGTCACCGTGGTGGTTTCATAGTTGAGAGGTACTTCATCTGCAGTGGGGCGCCGAGATCCGGATGGCACCGAGGTGATGTCTAGCAAGTTGCTGTACTGGTGTGGTCATCCTACAATGCTGAAACTCGGCGTGGGGCGCCCCATTAGCCTGTGAGATGGCGTCAGTAGCGGACCGATGTGTGAATGGGGCAAAGGTAGCGCAAGAATATTTTCTGAAGAGGAGACACCACAAGGGGCTGAGATTCGGTTACCACCGAGGTGATGTCTAGCAAGTTGCCGCACTGGTGTGGCCATCCTACAATACTGCTCCGAATAACGACGTGGGGTGCCCGAAGGGGGGGGGGGGAGGCGGCGTGAACGGGCCTTCCTAGGTGGAGGCTCGTCTGCTGTAGTGGGGCGCCCATTTACCGTTTCAGTTGCCATTCAGCTGAGTTTCGGCTGCTCTTGATGCTACAGCGACAGGCGGCTGCAACAGGACTCTCAAAATGGCGGCCTGTTCTTTGGATTTGGGCCTGGTCCACTAAAATGGCCCTGGGACACCTTAGAACTCGGACGCTCTTTTTTTTTTTTCCTTTCCTGTACATGCAAAAAAAGGTAAATGCCCGGTACGTTACACGCTTCATCTGCCACGATGAACTCTCCAGAGGAACCGAAAAAAAATATAGTTATGGTAACTATACCATGCATCGTCATATGGAGAGGTGGCACCAATTAATTATAGTGCTGCATAAAAGAGAGATTTGGAGGAGAACCCCTGACCTGCTAGTACATTCATCAAAGAAGTGGCACTGACAGCATCAGAGGCAAGGGAAACGGTCCCAAATATTTAGAAGAACTTTGGAAAGATTAAAATGACATGTTTAGATTGTGGCAAATTAATTTCATGTGGACAGATGAGTGTTACTCTAATAAATACAGCATATGAACATCATCATAGTCGATGGTTGGTAGAGACATTTTGACTATATCCTGGACCTGCCCGTCCTCGCCCAAAATGGCGCCGGAATAAATGGGACTCGTAACTCCTTGTTGTGTACTGGTTGCAGAACCTTGAAATCACGAGATACGTATGCAGTTTTGAAGCACATGGCGGGCGGGGACGAGAATTGATTGAATATTTCGACATCCCTATTGATATTAAGTTCTGATGTGTTATTGATTACTGTACTATTGAAAGTTCGAATTAACGTCACCCATGGTACTTGCCCGCAAATGTATATCTAGATAATTTTATTGTAACTGGCCCTGTCGTATTTTAATTATAAAATGTACGTCCACCGATTCCGTAACTGTTAGACACCTTAGTTCTTGCAACCTAATGGCCCGCCCGTTACGTTCCTCTACAGTGTAAATGTCTACTCATCATATACGATTACAGTTTGCTCCGTGGCCGGCCCACGTGGTTATAGGCTCGTATTTGTATAATGAAATTTTCACAATAAAGGTTTTTAAAAGAAAACATGGTAGTAGTATATACATTGGTAAAGTTTTTAATAATAGTCACTGTTTTAGAATCAGTAAAAGGCAAGTGAAATAAAGCAGACCAATTACATGAAGGGTAAAAGGTATAATTCGAAGGAACGCAGTAAAGATAAATGGTCAAGGGCTGTTGTGTTTTCTACTCCTGCAACATAAAGTGATCGATAAGAATCTCATATTCAGGCGTATCGGCGACTAAGACAGCAGGTCGACCCTCTTTTGCTCAACGGCTCCGTCATGGGACGAAGAAACGCTCTTTTTCTCGAAAAAAGAATATATTTTACTTGCAGGACAGTTGTAAATTTTCCGGGAAAGTACATTAGCCTGGAACATTATAACATATATTTAAGAAAAAATAATGTTCGGAAGTAATAAAAAGCGTAATTTTTAGGTCATATGACCAAGCTTTTCATCATTAGAATAAGAAAAGTAAAATGAACCAATGAAAAGTTTTATTAACAAGTCACATGACTTGTTATGCTTACGTTACGCGCTGCGCGCCCCGGATGACTTCCGGATGCGCTAACGCGGCGCGTCATATGACGCATTACGCGACAACGCAGGTCCAGAATATAGTCAAAATGTCTCCACCAACCAGCGGTCGGAACACAACCCCTTTCAGCAGGCTAAATAGTTCTGTTAAATGACAACAGAAGGGACAGGCAACAAGAACCATCAGTCAAAGAGGGGAGGGCTAGTTCTTCTCTACCGGGTTACATTGGGGCGCTACCGGAACTGATCGAATTGGTAGTCTACAGTGTTTCTGGATGTTTCAGACTGAAGCTGGGGTTAGCATGAGAGCAGCACCATTTCGTAGCTCCGTCGTGGCCATTCCGCAACCAATCATGGCAGCCGCTCTTTATCGTTATTTTGGGCGGGGTGGGTGGCGGAGCCAAGCTGTTTTGCAGCCATCATTGTGTGGAGTTCAGTTCATCTCACTAGTTTTGTATTTGTCATGAGGGGTTGTTCCTAATGTTTCTATTTTAGCGAGGTCAAAAAGAGATCCCATTAGTGGCCTACTGATTTTGCTCGATTCCTTTTCTTTTTTTTTTACACGATTTTTCGTTATCTGCGAAGACTAAACAGAGTATTGCGACTCTGTGTTTGTTTGTAAATAGAGAATGAACTAAAGAGAACCAATTCTAAAACAGTAAATACTTGGATAACAATCAATGAAATGGAGAGAGAAGCAGGCACGACGTATTACAACGGGGGCCAAGGCCTGCGTTAACTACCCTTCACTATGTGCAAAGAGAGAGTACTCCTAATAGAAATGAGGGGGGGGGCACCATTCAAAGCAGATCAGTGTGCATAAACACGAAAATGTTTTCACTTACCACGTACTTGACATTCGACAGCTTATGATATTTGCTATTAAAAAAACATTGAAATTCACTGAAAAAACCATAGGTTATAGACCATATATAGTTAGGAATTAGCATTTACAAAACCTTGAAAATTCACTGAAAAAACCATAGGTTATAGACCATATATAGTTAGGAATTAGCATTTAAAAAACCTTATTTTACTCACACAAAACCATTGAAATTCCATATATAGTTAGTTGCACTAACTATATATCGCGCACCCGCAATCCACTGCTGATCATGTCACATATTACATCATTCATGACATGGTCAGTGACATCACTGATGACATCACTGATGACATCTCAAATGACATCACTGATGAGATCACTGATGACATCTCATTTGACATCAATGACCACATCACTGATGATATCATTCATGTGACAATACAATGCATCTCCTCACATTTTAATATAACCTCTGTTTCACCCAGTGTTAAATACAGAGTATAATTTTTGAAACCATTGACACACCAATACTAGTTACTACATACGTACTCACTGATTCCTACGTCTACACACACATTCACTCATTCACCCATACAATCATTCATACATACAATCACTCATCTTTACAACACTATCATATGCACTCATACACCTATACAGACACTCACACTCTGCCACTCATCCATGGAGTTACTCACACACCTAGTCAGTCCTGTAAAGAATCAATCACACTTCCATTTTCTTGTCTATACAGTTAAACATAGAGCACCTTACATTTTCAAACATATACTAACACATACTTACTTTCTTATACAATCATTGATACAAGTACACATTGATCTGCACAGAGTCACACACCTCCCAGCCAGCCACACACACACTCAGTCTCCCATACAAATACTTGGACAATCAATCAATAACCCATATAGTTAATCATATAGCTACTGATCAACACATGCAGAAGTTTACAGAACAACAGACATAATGATGCACAAATTAAGACAGTTTAGTCACTAACCCATGCACTCAGTGAGACACATTTAATCACTCACTCATACATTCAGTCATGCACCTACTAAATCCTTCGTCCAGACACTTATACATCTACTCATTCTTCAATATGTAAAACATATTTAAACTTTACAGAAACACACAGTCACTGGATGATGTCATCAGTGATCTCATCAGTGATGTCATTTGAGATGTCATCAGTGATGTCATCAGTGATGTCACTGACCATGTCATGAATGATGTAATATTTGACATGATCAGCAGTGGATTGCGGGTGCGCGATATATAGTTAGTGCAACTAACTATATATGGAATTTCAATGGTTTTGTGTGAGTAAAATAAGGTTTTTTAAATGCTAATTCCTAACTATATATGGTCTATAACCTATGGTTTTTTCAGTGAATTTTCAAGGTTTTGTAAATGCTAATTCCTAACTATATATGGTCTATAACCTATGGTTTTTTCAGTGAATATATATATATATATATATATATATATATTTTACATTTAAAGACCTGAACAAGTAGTGTTATGTATTTTTTATTTTTCTACTGGTGCCCATCATATTGTGCACATTTGCGTGGTCTAAAGGGCGCGTAAGTTTATACCCGTCACGTATTTCTCTTTAGTATGATTAATAATGTATGATATTGTGTTTCATAGTCACTATGAATGTGATTGTATATCGAATAGTACTTTAAAATTAACATATGTGCTTGTATATCGAATAGTACTTTAAAATTAACCTAGATAGGTTGCATGTGTAAAATTGAGAAACAATTCTCTTGTGCTTTTCCTTACTAAATAGCTCAAATGACAATGATATTTTTCTCACAGTGGTGTTGAAAATTCATATGAAAGCAGTGTTTTCTGTCCTCTCGGGGAGAGGGGAACATATCAGCTCCTGGGAAGTTTCTTGATTTCTATGATGGTGGCAGAGTGAGAGCATCATGCATCTCAAAATATAAACAGGCAGCTCCGGGAAGTTTGCCTTCAGCATTCAGTTATGTGACTCATGTTGTGCACCCCTCAAGATGGCAATTGTCTTCACTGCCAATTACCATTAACCATGATTGAATAGATCTAATACATTATGTTTTATGCTAGCTGTGTGTGTTCATAACATTTACTCTTTGCTTAAGCATGCCTCTGTGCATTTGACTTACTCTTAATAAAACCTTGCAAAATAAAGTTTCATATTTCTTGTGTGTGCTCTATTGGTGGAGAAAGGAATGACATGTGCTACTTAAACCCTTGTGCTTCTGACAGGCACATTTGTATTACCGGTACATTCCAAAACGTAAACCAACTTGGGGTATGTTCATTAGAGATTTGTGGAGCACCACATGCACATTTTTCTGCTTCGAAAGGTAAGCTGGAACAATTGTGCCTACCTTAGGGCCAAGGAAAATCTACTGGGTGTCATCAGGGTTGACCCCTGACATACAACAGTTGCACTCCAAAGTAAATCCTACTAATGTTCACTTCTTTGTTCCTCTTACCAATTTCTGTTTTACATTCTGTCACCCATAAGCAGCTGTATGCGGTACATGGGGCCTCATTTATGAGGCTGTGCGTCACTTTTACGCCGCCGGTGCGTCACTTTTTGCGACGCACCAGGGGTGTAAAAAATGCACCTTGGTGTGCCATATTTACAAAGTGACGCATCTAGGTAGATGCGTCATTTTGTAAACCCCTGCGCCACATTATACCTGAGCTAGGTATAATGTATGCAAGGGTTGTAGAAGTGACGCAGAGAAATCTATGTGATTTCACTGCGCCACTTCTAGGACACAAATGCGTCAATTTCCTACGCCTGCCTCACAGCAATCGTAAGACTGACGCAGGCCCTTTCACATGGGGCTTGCCCCATGTGAAAGGATACATTGCTGGAGTTGCGTCACTTTTGTGACACACTCCAGCAATGCGCCACTTTTGCGCCATACAGATACGTCAGAAATACTGACGTATCTGTAACTCCTTGCGGAATGATGCGTCATACTGTAAATATGACGCATCATTGGTGGTGCAAGGAGGGCGCAGTGAAAAGTGACGCATCGCTGTTCTCACGCAGCGATGCGTCACTTTTCATAAATGAGGCCCATGGTGCCTAAAAGTTCCTCAAAATGGAAGCATGACAAAAGGCTAGCTCCACTCTGCTTGACTCAGAAGGTACTGGAGGACGAAGCCGTACAGCAGTTTGTTTGCATTTTCTTAAGAGACCCTGCCTTTGAATGTTTTCAGGTATTTGCTATCCGCAGACCAGATCTAAGAATCCGAAGGGCAGTTTACATATAACATTTTCAAGGAAGCATACGCATCTCAAACAAGAGGGGCGGCTCTGCATAGGACAATGGGGTGATCCTTAAGACTGGTCTGCAGAATCCAGAATAGGATGAAGACTGGCAGCCATTCAGTTCACAAGCTGGGCAGTTGTTTAGGTATTTACAATTTGAGACATAGGCACATGAAGCGTATACATAAAGTCTCAATTTTGTTTGGTCCCGTCAGAAAGTAAGGGTTGGATCAGAACTCTAGTCGCCGTGCCCAAAAGTTAGCAATTTCACCACTGACTTGACAACATTTTCTCCTTTATGTCCCGTGAAACTAAAGAGGTTCTCAGCATGGACCTGATTGATTTTGTTTTTAATATCAGTGCAAACAGGTCATAGCAGTTTCTGATGCTGTACTTTACAGTGGACGCCTGTTTACTATTGGGCGTGCTTCTAATGGTCTAGTAGATCATTCAGAATTCTGAAAGGACGGGTGCCATTCTGCATCTTTATGATACCCCACGCTTGCTCTGGACAAGTAGATTTGAAGACGGTGTGAGCATCCCGTGGGATCCACTGATATAGCATCCGCTAGAACACGATTCATCGCAGCCTCAGTAAATGGCTGCGCTTCACTTATTGCAGCTATGCCATTAATATCTAGAAACAAAGCTTAGGGCTTACAATCAATTTTCCTCCATAATGGGCAGATGTCAGTTGATAAGCAAGTGTCAATTTCAAGATTGTAAGTTATGCATAGGTTGCACATTATCCAAGAGAGCGTAGTCTGTGAGCTCACTTGTGAGTGTACACTAGGGCCCTCCTTCCTAACTGTGTATTTGTTTTAGACATCCAGCATTTCCAGTGGAGTGAATTAAGTGGTGAAAGCCATCTAGTTTAATTCAACTTTATCCTACCTAACACAGGTGCCAACAATGAAGGCTGTGGATTTGACCTGTCCTTAAATGCCAAATACAGCTTAAATGTGAAATACCTATCCGGTGTTGAGATGCCTGTTCTTCTGGGAACAAGATGAACCTGTTTTGAGGACGACGCCAGCTGGCACCTTCTCTCTTTTTGTTTACAATGTAATCAGATCCTAAGCAACAGGGGAAGGAGTGGACCATTAGCTAATACCTGACAGAAGAGCAGTCATTTCATATAAGTATTTATCAATGCTTGGGTGTTTTTTAATGTGCGTTATGCAATGCATTCAGTTCGGCATACTTTTAGCCACCTCGTAGTGTGTTTGAGTCCTAAACAGGACCTTTGTCAGACAAGTGAATGCAACAGCGAATTGGAGTAAAAATGTGCAAAGTACTGCATGAACCCTGGTAGGATAAATATGGAGAGAGAAGGATCTGATTCAAGTTAAATATACACAGAGTGCAGATCACATAACAACACCTCAAGTGAACTAGCAAATGAATCAATTAATTGTTATTTCTTGCTTCATTGAATACAAATCCATTCATTTTGCAATTCAGTTTTTACACAGAGAGGAACATTAATATTTGGTTAAATACATATGAAACCTCTAAAAGTGAAATGTGTGAGTGCTCCGCCACCGATGAATATGCATCGATAACAAATGAACAACAGAAACAGATTTATACAAAAGAAGAAAGAGCATCAGGAATAAAATGCAGGTTCTAAACTTTCAGGAATCAACAGATCATTGCTCTGTATATATAACTTCGAGGCTGTCATGAATAAAACAAATCCCCTGGGAGCTGGGCCAATGTTAATTTATTACTTAGGCAGCCATGGTTGTCTGGTACTGCCATGTTGACTGGGCAAGTGCACCAACTTGCCAGTAAGCATGGGCCTAAAATCCGTTCCGTTCGCGGAATTTGAGAATCTCGCAAAATTGCAGAAAAATCCACGGAATCACGTTCGGGGCGGATTTTCAAAAACATGAAGCACTTACAGGGTTACAGCAGGTGCCCAAGTTTAAGCTAATTTCTTTGTAACCATTTACAAAATGGTTACAAAGAAATTAACTTCAACTTGGGCACCTGCTGTAACCCTGTAAGCGCTTCCTGAGCGGCACCTCCAGAGTTGTTGCCTACTTCCAACTATTCTCTGACCCTGTTCTGACCCTCGAAGCAGGGTCAGAGAATAGTTACAAGTATGGCACAATGCTCCAGGCTGTCACAAAAATTAAACCACAACAGGAAGCACTTACAGATAAGGAAGCAGGTGCCGGACGTGAAGCTCAAATTCAGTAACACAGTAACCAGACCCCGGTTCAGAATGGGCAGGTGTGCTTTCTCCCCATAATCTACAGTGGTGAACCAGAGGGTGCAGTGATGAGCCAGAGGGTTGCAGTGGTGAACCAGAGGGTGGCAGTGGTCAACCAGAGGGTGCTGTGATGAACCAGAGGGTGGCAGTGATGAAACAGAGGGTGACAGTGATGACCCAGAGGGTGGCAGTGATGAACCAGAGGGTGGCAGGGGTGAACCAGAGGGTGGCAGTGATGAACCAGAGGGTGGCAGTGATGAACCAGAGGTTGGCAGTGGTGAACCAGAGGGTGCTGTGATGAACCAGAGGGTGACAGTGATGAACCAGAGGGTGGCAGTGATGAACCAGAGGTTGGCAGTGGTGAACCAGAGGGTGCTGTGATGAACAAGAGGGTGGCAGTGATGAACCAGAGGGTGACAGTGATGAACCAGAGGGTGGCAGTGGTGAACCAGAGGGTGACAGTGATGAACGAGAGGGTGGCAGTGATGAACCAGAGGATGACAGTGATGAACCAGAGGGTGACAGTGGTGAACCAGAGGGTGGCAGTGGTGAACCAGAGGGTGGCATTGATGAACCAGAGGGTGGCGCTGCTAAACTGCCCGGGAGCCCTGTGGGTGTGAGCCCCTGCGCCGCTGAGCTGCCCAGGGGTTGTGAGCCCACGCGCTACTGAACTGCCCCAGGGCCCAGTGGGTGTGAGCCCCGTGCTGCTGAACTGCCCCAGAGCCCTCTCAGTGTGAAAATCATTTGTGCTTCATTGCCTGGGAGCCCTTTGGGTGTGAGCACACATTGTGCTAAGTGTTCCCCTGCCCCCAGTACATATATACCCGTACCGCACAGCACCATTATGCTCTTGCACCATGAAGTCCGGTGCCTGGATGCTCCTGATCCGTGTAGGTGGTACCACCATCTGGTGCAGTCAAAATGTAAAGTCATAACTTGCTACACAGCACCAATAAACACGTGTCCTGCCCTGGCATCGGTATGCGCTTGTACCAGGCGTGGAGCACCCGCATGCCACTGCACCCTACTGCCTAGAGCCAGCATATGCCTGTACGGGGTAGTTTAGTATGAGATGGGACATTGTCCAGCAGCAGCGGCTGCATGCGCCTGAACCCACTGAGCAGGATCAGAATGGCTTTGTACCAACACGCGCAGCAGAGCTATCTTGGACACCTGAAGGATTCTGGGGTCCTGTGCCAAACGTATTTTTGCATTCATGAGTTTCCCGAGCGCCATCCCCTTGTAGCTCCTGTGACCAGGAGGCTGCTTTCTCCTCATCTGCTGCTCTGCTCGGTCTCTGACCCTTTATAAACAAGATGCATGTGAACTCGCATAGAAGCCCCGCCCATTTGGCCCCATCCACCACACACTAGCGGTATGAAACGTCTTCCCCCCCGTCCCCACTATAATGGCCAGCTCACTCAAGGGACCTCGGCGCCTTTTGGCACGCTGGCAAAGTTACAGGTACACGTGGTCACATATTTGTGCAATTGGCGAAAATTCGCGAACTCTCTGACTTTCGCAAATTTCGCCCATACTTACTTGCCAGTCCCTAAACCTTCCCTTTTCTGCATATTAGTCACCCCTATGGTAGGCCCAAGGGCA
Source organism: Lissotriton helveticus (assembly GCF_964261635.1). NCBI lineage: Eukaryota > Metazoa > Chordata > Amphibia > Caudata > Salamandridae > Lissotriton > Lissotriton helveticus. The sequence continues at coordinate 1,719,673,279 of NC_136057.1, forward strand.
GGGTGCATTGTAGGCAAAAGGTAGGACAAGGCCTGATGAGTATGGCATGTCCTAATAGTGAATTACAACCATTTTTGTTTTTCACTATTGCAAGGCTACCTGTTCCCCATAGGCCAGAAAGGGCAGTTTGATTATAACATCTTATAATCCTAACTGACTCAGGGAACTAGGTAGTAATTCAAGTTTAGTATGTCTGAACTCAGAATGATAAAATACATCTTTTAGTTATTTATTTTTTTTCGACCAAGCCGGATCCATAGTATTTTCCGACCGAGCCAGAGTCCTGCAGTCCGACTGAGCAAGTACAATGTGGCCATATGCAGCCGGACTCGGTTCGGTCGGACTCCCATAGAAGTCAATGGGAGCCGGTCGTGCGACGTGTACATGGACTCCCATTACCTGAATAAATACGTCTCGCACAAGGGCAACCCCTACAGTGGGTACGCGTCTGTGACATCCGCACTGTACATGCCTGGGTTGGGAAAACCCTTGGGTCTCTCCCTGTGCCCAAGTCATAGGGCTGCGGGTGACTGGGGGTCCAAGCGGACCCCCAAAGGCAACTTCCTGGACATTTTGCAAGCCGGACACTCCCGCTCGCTCTGGCTGTCTGACGCGTGCATCATACTGGCTCGGTCGTAAATTGCATCCATTGGATGCCACGGTTAGCTTACGGCTGAGTCGTATGGAGCGGTTCGGACCTGGGAACCACTCGGCTGGTGAATTTCACGTAGCTCGCATCGTACTTGCTCGCTCGGACAGCTGTACGAGTCGGGTGGAAAACACGCATACGACTCGTAGTTTTTTCGTCCGGATCGCGTTCAGTGCCCTTCTGACTCGGATCGGAATCGGCCCCTCTGTGTTTGAAAATACAACTTTTAGAAAGTAGGTAATTTCTTGTCTAACCTAGGGGTGGGCAGAAATTGTGTAGTCGCGCTACGCAAAGTTCCTCAAAATGGTAAAAAATCTCCTCGAGCACACAAAAGATCCGTGAACACGAGGAATTGCTTGTTCCACCCGTACGCGATGTTTTTTCCCTGTTTGCGAACGCTGTTTGCGTGCTCGGGGAGAAATATCTCACGAACGCGCATTTTGAAAGCGCGAACAAGTAAAAAATTCAGCGAAGCCGCGGATCGCAGCATTTTTGGCAATTCCGCATTCTCCGGGGAACACAAAATTACCCAGGTTCCGCAAGCGGAACGGAATTAACCGCCAAGGCTTAGTCTAACCATCTAAGCCTGCCTCTGCTAGGTTGTATATTCCTTGTCTGGGGTTTGAGTGACAGGGGCTGGGGGATTCCAGGAGACAGGGTGAGTCAGCACAGGGCTGAATAGAGAGATCTGCATCTAGATGGGTGGGAGGAGTTGCACCTGGGACCTGAATAGGACTGTGCCTTCCCTCCACAATACTGGCTCCACCTCCTATGGTGCGTCTGATGTTCCTGGCCTACACTGTGAAAGGAAAGAAGGAATCTTGTCAACAAAGTGCTCCAAGACTGACCAGAGCTAGTTTGGACTAGGCAAAGGCATCTCTGCCTTCAGAGAACAAAGGGAAAATGAGTATAACAGGGGGGACCTAGACCCAAGAACTTTAGATCACTTTTGGGAAACAAGAAGAAACCTTTGCTGAGAAGACAAACCAGAGGAACTGCGGAAGAGACTATCCCTAACCTGAGTGCAGTTTGGGGGATTGGCATACAGAAGTTGCCTGACTGCCAAAGAAAGGAGAAAGGACTTTGTGCTACTTTCATTCAACTTGTGAAGGATCTCCAAGGGCTTGAGATAGAGCTTTCCTCCTGCTTAAGTCTCAGGGACAACAGACTTCACCAACCAGATCCCCAAGAGTTCTTTTGAAGTGCCTGCTGTTGTGTTGGGCTTTCTGAGGGACTGCGTGTCGCAAGGAGCTTGAAGTGCGACTCATGAAGAAGAAGCATGTTGCCGCTGCATCCGCTGACGGCGCGTCTCTGTAGAAGGGTGTCCCCGCTGTCGCTTCGCAATGCATGAGCACCTTGCATCACCGGAGAAGAGGATTGAGGTCGCATCAGACGCCGCTGTATCATCAGAGAAGGATGTCGCCGCCGCAGCCGCTGTCGTTGCATCGCTGGAAAAGGGTGTCACCGCTGCAGCTGTCGCATCGCAGAGAATTGATGTCTCATCAGACACCTTTGCATCACCGAGAAGCGTGTCGCAGCTCAGAAGAATCGTTGAGTCGCCGCACGGCCGTCGGGCGTGCACACATCGTGTCGCATCAAGAAGAAGACGCCATTTTTGTTTCATTGCACCGGATCTTCATCGCATCACGGCACTGCTGGTCGCATCGCACAGAAGCACTGTAAGAAACTGATGCATCACCTCCCCAACGCCGAGAAGAACCAACGTATCCTCTACGCATCAGAAGGGACCCGACGCATCACCGTTCTTGCGTGTAAGGAACCGACACATCACCTTCCCTGCAACACTTTCGTTGTATAGCGTTACGCATCCAAAGGTACATTGTACTCAAAGTGGCGCATTTTACATCGTAAGAGAACTAAGCTAATGCTACCATTTTTGAAGTGCATTATTGTGGATTTTTGTTGTTTGTGGTCTTGTGTTAAGTGTATATAAAAATACAGATTTTTATAGTACAACTTGTGTGGTGTCCATCTGTAGTGTTGTCACTGGGTTACTGTATGTGTTCACAAAGGCTTTACACATTGCCTCTGCGATAAGCCTGTTTGCTCGTGCCAAGCTACCAAGGGGGTGAGCAGGGATTATTTTAGGAGAGTACCCCCTTACTCTGACTAGACACAAGGGTCCCTATTTGGTCAAAAGTACCTACCTCTGCCAACTAGAGAACCCCAAATCTAACATTGGTTGTCAGCCGTGAGGATTTAGACTTGCATTTGTGATTCATATACAGTGATTGGTGAACCCTACTACTGAATGCAGACCAAACGTGACCACATACTTTGGTAGATTGTTTTTCCTGGGATTTTCTATTCTTCCAAGAACTGCCAAGTTTAACCACCATGGAGAATGCGGCATCCATAGCATCTGTTGATTTTGATTGGGAAGAGGAGAAACTAGAAGGCTACAATGTGAGACAGCTAAAGTGGAAAAAAACTAGCGCTTACCTTTCATCATAATCGGGCTGTTGGAAATCTTTCCGAGTCCGTTGGAAACATGGGTTCCGACAGGGGTTCGGACAAACTGATTGCCATTCGGAGCCTTTCTTACCAACATCGTGATGGGCCCCTTATTTGTAATAATAACGTGTTGTTTTTAGTACTCTTTTGAATTTTGTCCACAATACACGTTACGTCTCTAAAAGAAGGAAAAGGATTCGTCGGTTCAGATGCAGGCCTTTCAAAAGGGTGAATAAGGTTTTTTTTTGGAACAGATTTATTTATGGATTACTGCATTTTGCAAATAGGTGAACATGGATAGACTTGGACTTTTTTTATTCAATATGGAATCTGGATCGTAGTAATGGATTAGATTTGCCATTTTATTTTTTAAGCTTTGTATTTTTTTTATTTTTTTTTGGGTTTGCGTTTTTAATTAGAACACAGGGTTTTTAAACCAACTAATAGGTTGTTGGTACCTGACTTTACTCCACTCTGTGTTTTAAATTTTTGATTGGGGCATTTGGGAATTCATGGATTTATGGTTAAGCCCTGTGGATTATTTGAGTAAAGAAGACTTTGATGACAGGATGAATTGAAGCATCACCAAAAGTTGAAGAAAGAAGACTTCTGCAGGTAGGATTTCTGGCATTCCTAATAATTTTACAAACATAATTAAAAAAAGTCAATTACATTTCTGTAAAAATAACAGGCAAGTAAGTTAGAAGAAGGGATTATCGTATATTAGAAATTATGTATGCTTGCAATATTTTCCAGGAAGTCTAAATCCACTGAGAACATAAACTGTTGCATTTGTGCCAATAGTCGTTCTGACGTGTATTTACTTTATGGGAGATTCATGGATTCAGACTACCTGTTAAAGGTTGTGATATTATCATTTCCTGGTAACTTTGCTCTTTCTTCAAAGGTTTCCAAAAAATGATAGAAGTTTGGGTGAGTTTTTCTAATAGATTTGTTGAAGAGCTGTACCATCTCTCAATGGCATTATTAGTCTTAGCGCCACCTTCTAGGCAGGTTGTGTTACAGTTCCAACAATCAATTGGGAACCTTGGCTTCCCACTGCGACCTGACCTGCTTAGATGGCTCATCCTTGAGTCTTCAAAATAATTTAGTAAGGGGCCCAATTTTTAATCATTTTGTTTTAAGGAGTCAGATTTTGTAATTGATGTGTAGTATTCATCTACACACTGTTAGGGGGCACGAAGCATAAGGCTGTTAGTTTCTTAAATTGACATTTTAGTTCACTGTCTGATATGTAGTCTTCAACCCAGAATGTTTTTGGGATTTTTGCCACTATGCCTGTGAAAAGCAGAAAAAACATGGGGGGTCATTAGGATGGCGGGCGGACTTTGTCTGCCCACCATCCTATCAGGAAACGGGACCGCCCGCCATAAGGGCGGGGGTACCGTGGGGGCAATTAGGATGGTCCCGCCACAGTGGTGGGTGCATCCTGAATTCATGTCATTGTGGCGGGCGGTGCACTCAGCGCCGCCCGCCACAACGTCAGGAAGGCATGTGTGCACTTCCATGCACAACATGGTAGGCACCGTGCGGTGCCTGCCATGTTGTGCATGGAACTGCACGGGGGTACCATACCCCCATGTGCACCCCCACACCCCCTGGAGTATCTGGGGTCCCGCAACGGGCCCCTACAATCTATTTCCACACGCCTCTGGCATCTTTCGGCACCCATGTTGTTGACCGGGTGGAAAAGTCCGCCGCGCTTCCCCCCGCCATAGTAAAAGGCGGGGGGAAATAGGTGGCAGGCGGGGTCGGATCACAGGCGGATCGCCACCACCATGCGGGCGGTAGCAATCCACCCATGATCCTAATGGGCCCCATGGTTTTCTGGGTAAAATTTAGTAATGGTATTAATTATTGATAATTCAAATCAATAATCACTTTTCTAGGACTTTTATTTAGTGTTTTAGCTTTTATTACTGAAAAAATTCAGTATAGGTTGAAGCTTGCTTATTAGGCAGTAAATTATATGCTAAAGGAACTTTAAAATATATAATGTGCAATAATATCCTGTAATTAAGGATGTAAGGTGACTAGATTTGGGCTTATCGATAAGTTTTTAAATTGCACTTATGGGACCGTTTTTTAATATTATGTGATAAGAAGATGTTTTGTTAGGAATGTAAATGTCTTTTTCTTGGAGTTGTAAGATGTTGTGATTGCAATGATTTTAATTAATCAAGCAATAAAGAAAATATCCATGGTCCAAGGAACAGTGTTGATTACTTTTGGGATGAATAGTGTATATTTGGCTGAAGAGATGGGGGTGTACTTAAAGGTAACCTCCATCATCCAAATATCACTAGTATCCAGTTTAGCATGGTTACGGTGGGGGGGGGGGGGCTAAAAATTTGTATTAATTTCAGAGGGTTTTGTTCTCATGCAAAAGGAAAGATTTGTTAGTATAAGTTACTGTCAATTCTTCAGCTATGTTGATATCTGAGTAAGTTTGGGGTTTTACAGGTTGAGGGTTACTTGCCTGTTTTTGTCTCTGTATAGTACTACATAGATTAGGAATAGTAGGCATTGAACTTGCTACATCCATAGGTATGTTTTGGGAAACCTCCCTTAAAACTGAGCCGCATGCTTCATTGGAGCGGGATGCAAGGGTTTTCATTTGTTCAATATTTTAACAAACTTCAAATTCCATTGCAGAGGCAAAGTGGTTCTGCTCGGTTGTTTTTTCAACAGTGTCACAAAGAATAAACGTTCTGCATGTGCAATTGGATGCATAATACTGTACACACATCCAATAATTCCTGGGCTCAGTTAATCTCTCCTTACAATAAAGGGAGCCACCATAGCTCATTAGTCTGTTTCCCCTGCTTGATTTAATATTGTTTACTTGTTTCCTTGCTGTCATTCTTTATCTGCAGGTAGAAAGAAAAAAAGAAAAAAAATGTTTTAGTGAATTGGTTGCTGAATGTGTTTTTGTAAAATGTTACCAGGAAGGGAAAATGCTTTAAAATTACTAACTTCACATTCTACAATTCTTTTTCTTAACAGTGATCATTTATCTCAGGTTTTGCTATGTTTGCTGTAATTTGTTTTTGGGTTTATCCATGTGGAAAGGAAATTATTTTGGGTGATAATTGAGTTTTTGTTGTATGTTACCTTAAATGGGGTTCTGTGTTTTGTGAAAAATAACTTTCAAAGATGATGGTGTGTTTTTTTCTGGATTGGTGGAGATTGTTCTCTTCTAGATAGGGGGTGTGGATGGGTTGATCTGTATAGAAAGGAAAATAAAGCAAAATGTGTTCATGATTTGGTTTACATATGTTCTTTTAAAATTATCCGTCAAGGGAAAATGTTTGGAAATTATTTATTTGAGATTCTACTTTTTCATTTTGATTATAAAGTTCATATTCATTAGGCCATGCTGTGTTTGCAATCAAACGTCTTTTTTCCTTTAAAGCTGTGAAAAGAAAGTTAATATTGGTGATAACTGTGATTTAATTCTGTTTTACCTTTAATGGGTTGGCCTGTTGTGTGATAAGCAACTTCTGAAGGTGATGTTGTTTTATTTTTTTTTGAGGATGTGTTCTTCCACACTGGTGGTGTGATATGGGTTGATCCGTAGAGAAATGTAAAGAAGATATGGCTGTATATTATTTTTTCATTTTCATTTTCTAGCGGATGGATGGCTTGTATTTGACCTGTAAAAGAGGCAATGGACCTCACTATGATGTCAGTTGGAAAGCATTCAAACTGACTTAGTGTCTGAATGGTTTGCGACTGGATTGGATTCGGGGAGTCTGACTGACCAATTACGATGTTTCTGAACACCATTCGGTCGGACTCTCGTTGACTTCTATGGGAACCTATGTTCCAACCGACAACACAGTCTCCCTTTGAAGAAAGGTATAGTTGCAGAAAACCTTGTACCCTGTGGTGGGCCACCAATGGTGCATGCCACACTGTGCATGGTTGCAAGGAGGGGTCCCATGAGTACCCCCAAGCGCCTGAACCGGAGGCCTCCGGCTGAAAGGGGGCCTGCTACAGGCCCTCAAGTCAGTTACTGACCGCTGATCCATGTTGAACAAACTAAGTCAGAAAGAATGTCTGAATCTGACATCGTAACATGTCAGTCAGAAACGCGGTCCATATAACAGAACGAGTCAGATCCGACCAACTGGATTCCTCCAAATGCAGAGTTGGTAGGGCCGAATGGTTACCTAACATCATAATCGGTCGGTCGGAAATGTTTCTGAGTCAGTCAGCAACGAGCCTTTCCGACCTACATCATAATGAGGCCCAATGTCTTGTTCTCTGGTTAGTTTTTACATGCTTCACTTACTAAGATATATGTTTTTAATTTGTTTAGTGAGTTTGGGTTAGGAGTAATTTTATATTTCCCTTCTTATATTGTGGAAGATTTTAAAACTTTATGGAATGAAAGAGTTTCTTGTATAAATCTTTTACCTGTTGAGCTACTTCAATGTTCATAAAGTCTTTGGATCGTCTGTATTATATTTTGCTGTGTTTTTAAAGCCTTTATTTTCAAAGGTAAACATTTGCAGTTCTGATTAACCTTTTCAGCGCGACCGCGATTCCCCCTCCGGTGCTGGGCCCTAATAAAAACGGGCGTGGTCATGACGGAACGGTTCCGTCATGAGCACAGCTCAACCGTAGCTCATGACGGAACCGTTCCGTCATGAGCATCGAAGGGGTTAAGAAAAGAAAATGTGAGTATTATTTCCTGTTCATCCTTTCTTTTTTTATAATTAAGTACAGTTGAATACTTTTTTTCAGTGCCCCCACCACCATACAGCACCTTCCCTGAGGCAAACACCTGTTGGATTAGTAATATTTATTTTGACCCCCACCACCATCCAGCACCTTCCCTGAGGCAAACACCTGTTGGAGAAGGAATAGGTTTATTGCCCCCATCACCATCCAACACCTTTCCTGAGGCAAACACCTGTTGGAGTAGGAATAGTAATGTTGCCCCTACCACCATCCAGAACCCTCGCTGAGGCAAACACTTGTCAGAAAAGGAATAGTTATTCTGCCGCCCACCACCATCCAGGACCTTCCTTGAGGCAAACACCTGGTGGAGTAGGAATAGTTATCTTGCCCTGCACCACTACCCAGCACCTTCCCTGAGGTAAGCAACTGTTGGAGTAGGAATAGGAACTCTGTCACCCACCACCATCCAGCACTTTCCCTGAGGTAAACACCTGTTGGAGTAGGAATCGTTATTTTATCCCACCACCTTCCAGCACCTTCCCTCAGTCAAACACCTGTTGGAGAAGGAATATTAATTTTGCCCCCACCACCACCGAGCACCTTCCCTGAGGCAAACACCTGTTGGAATAGGAATAGTTATTTTGCCCCACCACCATCCAGCACCTTCCTTGAGGCAAACACATGTCAGAGTAAGAATAGTTACTTTGCCCCCCCCCCCACCACCATCCAGCACTTTCCCTGAGGCAGACATCTGGCGTAGTAGGAGTAGTACATTTTCCCCCCACCACCATCCAGCACCTTCCCTGTGGGAAACACCTGTCAGAGTAGAAATAGTTATTTTAACCCCCACCACCATCCAGCACCTTCCCTGAGGCAAACACCTGTCGGAGTAGTGATAATAATGTTGCCCCCTACCACTATCCAGCACCTTTCCTGAGGCAAACACCTGTTGGGTTAGGAATAGTAATTTTGCCCCCCACCAGCATCCTCCATGTGTCATTCACCTTTCGGAGTAGGAATAGCAATATTAGCCCCCCACCACTATCCCGCACCATCCATGAGGTAAACCTTTGCTTGAGTTGGATTAGTAATATAGTTTGCCTTCACTTTCCAGCATATGCCCTGAGGTCAATTTTGAGAACACATTTTCTAAAGGACATTCCCTAGCATATTTCTAGTAATTTAAAAACCACTGCAGTAATTTAGTTTATGTATTTAAAAAACAAAAATTATAATTGAAAACCCTTTTTTTAAAACCAATCAATTTCAATAACATACACTTAGATTTTGTAAATTGCCTCTCGAGAGTCAGGTAAAAGTCTGTGGATTTAAAAAAAATATATTATTACGAAATGTTTAGGGGTTTTAGTGTATTATCTTTAGGTGTGCGTTGTAACTGTTTTACTTACTTGATCTGTAGGTGGCAGTGTTCAAAAGCAATCTGTCTTTTTTTTCTTTGCGCTCTGATGCATGCGGACACCACGGAAGTCAGTGATCAACTGAGCAAAAATGGTGGACGGCTACATATATACGTTTTTGTGTGGTGAATGATAATTTAAAACAAAATATGATTTTGATTGCATTTTTAATTGTGAACCTAGTTCTGACAGAAACTATATTTAATACGTAATGTTTACAAATGCGTTTTTTTTCTTTCATGCTTAGTTTGGCAGCCATTTTGATAGGTCAATGAATACAGACATTTAGTAAAAATAGAGAAAGCACACCTGTAAAATTCTTTTTGTAATGCATCTGCTTTCTTTTCTATAAGTGTTATATTGATTCATGTTTTTTTAACCTTGATGAGTACAGTCAGGGGCTCATTACGATGTCGGGAATCAATTCCGCCCGACACCGGCTCGGTCATTGGACTGATCAACACCGAGTCACCGGTTCCAACCCACCTATTAGGATGCTTGTATTTCACTATGGGAGCATGCATTACGACCATAAACTGTTCGTAATGCTTTCTCCCATAGTGAAATGGGAGGTGCTGTTAATCCCCGCACTCCATGGCAGACACCTCAAGGTGCTTGCCACAAGGTACAGGGATCTCCATTTTGCAGCGATGTTCCTCGGCTGTAGCACATTCCCTACATGTTTAAAGTTAAACTATACACAACCTATCTCCTGCCAAATCCTATGTCAACTTTAGGCCTCCTTCCACGCTGGTCAGGAATGCACGGCATTTCAGTAAGGAAGTATTCTCACTGCTTGTTTTGATGTTCTCCTCAACTGTGGGATACTGTAAGGAGGAGCAAAAAGCTCTATACTAAAGGAAAGGAACCAAGCAAACTAATTTGAAGTATGCTGCTTCCCTGTCTCATTAGGGGATCAGTAAATAATATTTCCCCATAAAAATTGAAAGTTGTAAATGGGGCAGTATCCCTAGTACAGCAATGGTGAAGTGGAAGCCCATACCACGGATGCTCTTGAGAGCAGTTCGTATGCATAACTACAATGTAGCCCCTATGCATGATTGTAGTGTGGAGCACACAGCTTTCTGTCATCAATTACGTAAACCAAATGTTCTGTGTTTCTAGAGAGGGCTTAGCTTAAGTTCAGAGTAAGCAAAGGCTGCAAAGTTGGCAGTGCTTAGTGTGCGTTTTGCATGTGTGCAATCGCTTCATGCTGTGTACTTTTGTTCTAAAAATAGAGCGTCTTATCTGGAGGTCATCTGGAGGTCTATGTATCAAATGGTGCTCAAGCATTTACTCAGTATGTTGTTATTGAGTTAGAGTGTTCAGGTTCTGGTTGGTGCCCTGCCTGTTTTCATTGTATGGGACTATGAAGGTCCTTATGCAATGCAGTTTGCTGCCTGGTGTCAGTGTGGTGCTGATGAGGCCATTTTTATGAGAAGATTTCAATTTGTAGTTACTGTATGAATGTGCGAGCATGTAGGTTGGATGCATCCTTTGTATTAAGTGTATGTGAGGGTTCAGATCCCCTGCTGCCAAGACTCTGGAGGGCCGCAAGAAAAGTGGAGTGACTGAAGGGGACTGTCTTCTTGACTTCAGAACTCACCAAGGGTAGCTGAAGAAGTGTGAGGGGAGGCAGAGTAGAGATAGGTGAGCCACTCAAAGCTAGAAGCAGGCTTGACATTCAGGCATGGCTTGGGCTCAGCTCAAGGTCATCTTGGAACATCAAGCCCAAAATGAGCTAAGCTTTCTCAGGAGGTTAGTGGTTACAGATCCGACCAGATAGCATGGGGAACCAGATTCACAACTGTCCCCGGCTCCCCCATCCTGTGAATCCGGTGCTGTGCTGGAACAAGGTAAAAGTGTAACATAATCTGTGTCTGTTTTGAAGCACGCTTAAGTTCTTGGGCAAGGTTCATGCTATAGAAAACTCCTAAAAATAAAACGTGCATTCTGCCTGTAACCCACTGTAGAATCTCATCCTCCCAGAGTTAAGGACGAAATATTAATCTTTGATATCAGAAAGAGATTGCCATCTAGTGGGTGAATTGTGCAATATGAGACTAGAAGATCTTGGACTAATCTTGGCTTCCCTGCTTGACCAAACTGAGTGGTCCCTGGCAAATACTTTATTTTGGCGAGCCTCCTTTTTTGCTCATTATCACATATGAAAGCACCTCCAAAAACATGAGATCAGGATGTGTGCTGAACAAAACCCTCTCTTGTGTTCAATTTAATAGTCTAGAATATTGTTCCATGCATTACAACCGAGACACATATAGGCACACAAGACAACTAACTTGCCTCTTACTTCATTATTAGCATTGTCATCAGGGAAGGGGCAGAAATGTTTCACCGCGCATGTTTAAAAACTCTCACTTTTAATACATGCTCACAATGCAGAGATTTAATGTGATATAGTAGGTGAAATGCTTCTGCCTGTTAAAGAAATAGTTTTTTGAATATTGAAGGCATCTTATCATATTCTAACTTGATGATTGTTGCATGATTTTCTTGCCAAATATAATTTTAAAGCTCGGCTCATACACAGGCTCCTAGTTACAGATTTACAAGTTAAGTCAAAAATAAGTTTATTATGACCATTTGGTCTTTAAACTACATAAAACACCATAGAACAGCTAAAAATACAATAGGGTAAAATTCTATAAAGGAACCAAAAAACCGGATTAGGGGACTGTTACAAATTCATTATTTCTTTGTCTCATAAAAACTTGTTTCCCTAGTATCAATTACTGTGAACCAGATCCAGATGCTTAAAAGTCCAACGTTAGTGACTACATTAAACAACTAAAATTGTCCAATTAGACTCTATTTGTCACTCCCTGGTCCACTCTTTCATTTCCTATTCCATAAGGAATCTCTTTGCGGCTTGGATAAACTTCGCCAATGCAATTGAAATGTCAAGGAACTGCATATCAGTGAGGAGCTCAATTGCTTGCATCCTTGACCTTAAACAATATTTTTTTTAAACTGGCCATAAAAACAATTGCCGTAGAGTTAACAATTCTTGGCAATCCATTAAGATATGAACACAGGAACATTTTAAGCCCATCCCGCATGTACATTTACCATCACCATCCATTAATATACTTTTTATTTTCTCATTTGTACATAAGGTATTGATGCCTACTCTCACGTTTAACAATTCCATTCTCAACCATAGATTTGGTAAGGTGTCTAAATATGGGTACCAGTTATCATTTCTCCAGCTATTTAACATAAAATACACATACTCTTTTTGTTTCAGATAATCCAATATCAATTTGTCTAGACTTTTCTTTTCCCAAGGTTTTTAGAACACTCTTCCGTTCTTCAATGAGTAGCGACTCCGGGTCAATTTTCACCTTTAAATTGTCACAGATGGAGTGGAGTTTCTTTCTTGTTGCTTTTCCCCACTTCAATTCACTCTGTTGGATCTCCCTCATACACCAATGTGACACTTTCTCCTCTTACTGTGACCCTCGCCATTTCCAAAATATACATAGATTTACTCGAACATGTATGGTCCATGCTAACAAGTCTAGTTCTAACCTAATGGCCTGTATCATTGATGAGCTGGGCAATGACAGGAGGGTTTTTAGACATTTCCCTTCCTCATTGTCCCAAGAGCATTCCCCCCTACACACACCATTTGTGCTCCATATTGCATTTGAGGAGGGATCATAGCATTAAAGGCCTCAGCACAGCTCTGTGCGACATAGCTCCATAATTACTGTTAAATTTTTTTCAACCCGTAAACTGCAGCTAAGCCTTTTGTTTTCTGGGCCTGTAAGTGCATGCCCCAATTTAAAGAACTATCAAACCATATTCCCAGGTATTTGTATTCATTAACAACTTCTAATTTTGTTTGTCCCAGGAACCAACTGCATTTTTGGTCTCTCTTTCCAAAACACAATATTTTTGTTTTTTCCATATTTACTGTTAGGTGTTTGGATGTACAATATGTATCAAATGCATTTAACATTCTTTGCAGGCCTTGTTCTGTTTGGTCGAGAATAACTAGGTCATCTGCGTACAGTAAGCAAGATAGATGCTTCCCATTTACATTTGGGCTTTCTTTGTTGGATTTGGCCCTTTTGGCAGGTTCACCCCAAAACTTTTTGCATAATCCTAGCCTGTTTTTGTAACCTGGTGTTGGTAATTTTAGACCTCTGTGCACTTTTTCACTGTGGTCCAATGTAAAGTGCGTGACCTCTCTGTGTATGTGTGGTGAGAGTGGCCTGCCCTCCTATAGGAATGCATGGGGATATGTGTGTCCATGGTAGTTCCTGATGTGTGTGGAGTGCAGGGTCGCATTTGGTATGTGCGAACTCGTGAGATTAAATACTGAGCGATGATGTGCGTGGATTTACTGTGTCTAGTGAGGAAGTGCCTCTTCTAGAAGTTGGCATGTCAGTGCAGTGAATGTGAATTGACTGTCTGGCTTGTGATTGGCTGGAGCTGGCTGATGTGCCTGGCTCCAGGAGTCAGGATGGGTCTGCCCGATAGTGAATGGGGAGTTCTGCATGTTGGTGGGAGGGAGGAGTGCACCTGGGACCTAAATAAGGCTGTGCCTTCCCTCCACAATGCTGGTTCCACCCCCTGTGGTGTGTCTGATGTCCCTGACCCAACCTGTGAACAGGCAGAGGGGCTGAGCAGAACAAAGTGCTCAAGAACCAGTTGCACCTGGTTCGCCCCTTGCCTGCACCTTTGGAAACAAAGGAAATGGTGTATAAAAAGGGTCTGTGACCCCATGAAAAATGTTCTTGTTCTGACACTTGAAACAACCAGGAGCGTGCTGCTGCTGGGGCCCAGGGGAAGGCTAGCCTCCCTGGGCCCTGCCCTGCCCCTGGATGCCTGATGGACTACCTAGACCTTGATCCCCTTGTTCTGCCTTTGCCAAGGGTTGATGTTTCCTTGGGAGCGCTGTTTTTCCTCTTCCTACAGGACCCTTCTGTTGCTGTAGTGCCCTGGGAGTGCTCTCCGGTACAGCACAGCGCTTTGATTGCCTGAGGAGCTCTTTATTTTGCTTGTACCCCTTGCCAAGCTGATGAAGAGCGCGTTGTTTACTTAGGGAGCGCTTCTGACTCCCCCTAGCAGCGCTGGGCTGCGATCGCCACTGAGGGAATCCCGGCGTAGGGATTCCCCCATTTTGTCCAGGTATCGCAGGTGCCCACCCTGCATGGTGGCCGATTTTTCATATTTAATCACTATGGGTTCCCACCTTGTTTATTAGAGCTGAGCGGGTGCCCACCCCGCTGTTTATTTTTGCTCTTGAGGTACCCCTCGCTTCTCACCCAAGAAATCACCGACGCAGCCGCGGCAAAACCGGAAGTCAGGCAGGTGGACGCCTGGAGCAGGGCGGGACTTCAGCACGCTGGAAGGAAGTCCCGCTCGCTGCCTGTGGAAGTCCCTAATGGGAGTTATACTTAGGAGGTAGGGTCTAATGTGTTTAGACTAGTGAGGAGATTGCATAATGTGTTTATGCTGGCGAGGTTGGCGCAGGATGCAATTTGCGCCTGATGTGACTGTACATAATGTAGTTTATGTTACAGGTTGAGGTGGAGTACAGTGATTACCAGTGGCTACTGGTTGTAGGTTTATGATCTATTTTTACTTGTACCAATTACTGCTAAGTGTTGATCCTGACAGTGGCCCACGTGGCCCTGTCCTGTGTAAATAATCCCTTGTGATTATTGCCCGTGCCGGTTGGCACAATGTATATTGTATGATTACTATCTGGTGTGTTATGAGAATACAAAAGCTAGTTTTATATAACCTTGTGTGGAGTTCCTTTTGTGGTGTGCCTGGGATGTTGTTGCTGTGTGGGTGCGCAAATGCTTTACACTTTGCCTCCGGGATAAGCCTGACTGCTCGTGCCAAGCTACCAAGGGGGTGAGAAGGGGTTATCTTTGGCGTGTAACTCCCTTGCCCTGACTAGAGTGGTGGTTTCTGCCTGGCTTTGACGCAAGCCTTAGCCAACCAGAAATCCCAGTTCAAACAGTCTTGCTCCTCTTTCGATCATTAAAAAGGAAAACAAATGAGCAAGAAAAATGTAAAAAAGGAAAGGTGCCAATACGCAGCCCTATCTGAGGCCGTTATTGATTGCTATCTTACGAGTCAAACCCCCTACTGTATCTTTAAAATCCTGTGCCGAATTCTCACTATGCAGCTCTTGGATGATTACCAGGAGTTCTTCAGGAATATTATATCTTTTTAGCATCTTCCATAGGCATTCTATATCTACTAGATCAAATGCAGGCCAGAAGTCAACAAAACAGCAGTATTATTTACCTTGCTGTTCTACCGACTTCTGAACTAGGGCCCACAAGGCAAAGCAATGATCAAGGGTTGAGTGCCCCTCCTTAAACCCTCCTTGTTCCACCGGGATAATCGCATGTAACTCAACCCAGTCCTTCAGTCTGCCCAGAATTATTTTGGAGAACACTTTCACACTAATATCTAGCAGATTGATTAATTTATAATTCAATGGGTCCTTTCTGTCCCCTTTTTTGTGCAACGGCCTGATTACCACTCCCCTCCATGATTTTTGGATAGTACCTGAGGCTAGTATAGCAATAAACATCTTAGAGAAGAAGTTGGCCCACCAGTTTAGCTCTGTTTTAATTATAACTGCAGGTAAGTTATCTGGTCCTGCAGCACGGGTTAGATTTAACTTCCTAATGGTTTTCTTCATATTTTCAAGGGCGCATAAGGGGATTAGATCTTTTGCTACCTGCCACATAGGGATTCTTTCCTCACTTATTTCTGACCCATTACTATCCATATGTAATTGGCTTAGGTGCTCCTCCCAGGATGCCTCGTCGACTGCACAGCTCAAGGTTCCTGGGGATCGACTGCTGCATCTTGGATCAGCTTCTAGAACCCTTTAGTATTTTTTGTTTCAATAGTTTCCAATGGGGAGTCCCAGCATTTTTCTTTAAAGCTCCTTTTCTTGGATCTCACTAACATTTTGTATTCTTTCCTCAGTTTTAACAAATTAATGTAACCCTCCTGATCATATGTTAGCCTCACACTTCTTTCTTCTCTCCTCAGTATCTTTTTTCCCCTCTACATACAGAATCAAACCAACCCATTTGCTTTCTACCCCCACTTGTGAAATTTTGCCCACCTTTTCCCTCTTCTTTAGATTGACTCAAAGGCATTGTACTACATGCATGATTTTTTCTTCAAACCATGAGACCCTCAGGTTCCATGATACCTCAGAGGATAGATTTTGTTGAAAACTAGCTAATTTTGTCATATATTTATCAGTTAGTTTTGTGGTCAGTTGTTTTGGGTAATCCATTGGTTGTGGTAGAACTTTTTCACAGACTCTTGGGTGAGCTCTCACTATTTCACAATAGAGTGGGTAATGGTCAATTTCTTTGCGCTTAATTACCTTAAACTTTTTTACTAAGGCAAAATTTCATGCGTGTACAAAAAAAGTAACCTATGGGACACAATAGGTCTATCAAATTCAAATCTGCCATTTAAACTAATTAACCCCTCTAACCCTAAAAATTTCCCTGGAGCTTCATCTTGCTCATATGCTTTTAGAATTTCCTTCAGCTAAGGATCCAACTTTTCGGGATTTATTTCATGATTAAAATCTCCCGTAATAATTATAAAATCCTTGCCATATTTATCATTTAGGGATTTCATTTAATCTTTAAAGAGCCGCCTTTCTTTTGCATATTCTTCTTGGGAACCCCACTGTATATATGTGTTAACCTCAATCACATATTTATTTAGCCTTCCTGGGCCCTGTAAGCGTACCTCACTGGCCAACATCCATTTGCAAGAAGTATTTATCAGAGTCACCTTATTTACTGTTCTTGTAGAAATAAGTGTCATAATCTCACCAGATGGATGTGCAAATCTTGTTTTACTTGCGGCTTTATAAATCTGGGTACAGCCTTCAACTACGAGGGTACTGTCGCATAGCCAAGTCTCCTGCAGACAAAAAAATGTCTGCCTGCCGTGAAACATTTTTTACACCATCTATATTTGCACTTTTAATCCATTGATGTTCCACGAAATTATTCTTAGACTATGCGACAACCCATTTCCCTAATCTATTTAGCTGAGATGGCTAGACTTATTTAATTTCCACCAGGGTGGGTTTAGGTCACTATCCTCTATGCTCCAATTTCCCAAGTTCTCATCGGGCTCTTGATTTTCAACAATTATTTTGATCTTTTCTCTTAGCCCACATGCCCCTGCAATCAATCTTGCTTGTCTTTTCCCCAAGCCTGCATTGCAATTCATGAAGACGCTATCTGGCTGTTTTACACTTTCTAATTCAGCCTGTGTGATTAGCCTTATTCCTTCCTTTAATATTTCTTTATCTGCATTTACTATTTAATGCATCTCTGAATATACTTCAACCTTTGTCAATTCCTTGCCTTTGCTACTTGGTGAAAATCCGACCTGCCTCAAATCCTTTGATTCAATTTCACGCAAACTCATGCATTTTGAGAAGGAACATAAAAGTTTAGATTGATTTAAAGGAATACATTTCCTCTACTTTCTCCTTCCCTTCGCTACATCCAGGGGTTCAAAGTATAGTCACTTTTTATCCCTTGACTCTATTACTTCGGGCCCCTAACCTTTTTTTTCACACATAGCTCTTTTTATATTCGTAACGTTTAACTTAACGCCCCTTTCCCTGAAATCTTCGGGTGCATTTTCTCCTCCCGTAAATGTACACCATCAGAAATGAGCTTTTTCCCTCTAGTCGAGCACAATGTACAATAACAGAACCCACAGCCCCTCCTCGCCTGCCCTAGTGACGTTTTCAGGAAGACTTTGTGAGTAAAGCATGGCTTTAGCCGTCCACCTGGGATAACTGCAGACATGACTGGGGCTGTGTCTCGTTCCTCTCCTAAAGCCTACACGTCCATCTCTCTGACCCGTTTATGGCTGCATCGCTGATTGGCGACATCGATACTAAAATCAACGGCGCCCAATCAGGGCATTAGAGATAGATATTCACCTTTCCCTTGATTGGCTACTTCATTACTATAGTCACATCAGGGCCACAGGAGTCTCCCGCCCCCTAGTTCCCCAAACGTGCAAAATAATACACAGACATCGTATTAGTTTGGGAGAAAATTGCTGCAGGTTTATTTACATACAACATATGTAATGATGGTGGGTAAACATTACGGGCGATCCCGGGCAGGCCGCATTCTCGCCACCTGCCCGCCTGTTGAGCCAAACAGCACAGTGGCAAAGCACCCAACTGCTGTATAATAAAATTATAAATACTGACACGCCCCCCTGTGGGGCGTGACTAGGCCAACCCCCGGTTGCACAGGCCCACAACCGCCCGAAGGACTACTGGGGCGCCGACACGAATTCCTGCACCTCCCATGAGGATACAGGTTAGGCTCTGGCACCCCCAGGTGCCCTCTGAAGTACATCGTTTGCACCTCTCTTCTTCCGGATCGCCCAGTAACTCCGCCACAGCCTGTGCGGTGGTACCCGCTGCCGCACAGGCCCCCCCACCTTTGCTACCTTTACTACCTGCAACCTTTGCTCATGAGTGCTTCTTTCAAGTCCAGCAGAAAGAGGTCTAAACCTACAGGCGTGAGGAGAACACCATCCTCCTCAAAATAACCCTTCACTTTATCTTGAATCATTTCATGTTTGATAAAACCTAGGCCTCTGCGCTGGGAGAATTTTTTCATGGCAGCATTGATCCGCCTCCTAGACCTCTCGATTGCCTCAGAGGAATTAGCACCCCGCCAGGATCTCCTAGGCACTATTTCGGACCACCAGATCTCGCATTCCCGCAAAAGGCCACTGATAATGCCCAAGTCAGTCTTCATTTTTTGTAAAAGAGTGGATTTCCCCAAATACGTAATGTCATTGCCACCCAGGTGGATTACCAAGTGGCGGGGAGGGGGACCACCCCGTACCAGGGCCTCCCGAAGTCTGAAGAGGAGACTATGCCAGCGCATGCCCGGGAAACCCCACCACACACAGTGGGTACTTGTGAAGGTGCTGGTCCACTGCCTGACCTCTGCCCATCGGGCCAATCTGTCGACCATGGAATGCCCCATGACCCATACTTGCGAACCTGCCAAGAAAAGACGCAATAAGTTCAAGGGTCTTTATTGAGTAAATCACAAGTAAAACAAATAACGCCACACCAATACAGTAATCAAAGCATGAAATTTCTTACATCCTTATGTAGCGTGATCAAGGCCTAATGTAACGTCTATAGCAAGAAGATTCCCAGCGCCCCACCGACTGAACCTGTACTGGCTGCATGCCGGCGCGAAAGGCCGATGTGGCCGCCCCTATGCGGAAGGAATGGCTGGAGAACTTCTTTCCCTGAACTAACAGACCAGCCCTGTCCAGGCAGGCCAGCATTATTTTGTCCATCTGATATTTAGTCAAGGGGCTGAGGTCAGCATGGACAAACAAGTAACCCGGCCCTGCGGGCCGGATGGCCACGAAGGCCCGAAGGACCGCTACCGGCCAGGAGCGTGGGTCCCTAAGGGGGGAGAGCCTAATGACAAACCCCTTACCAGCCTGATCAGTCTTGGACCGCCTGAGCGTGATGGACAACACATCCCCAAAAGCGATATCCCCCACTCCCAGCGCATCCCCAGAGACATCTGTCTTTGAACGGGCCACTAGCTCGCAACTCCGGAATGCGCCAAAGAATGCTAGACAGAAGGCTGCAGAAAACAAGGCCGCTTCATACTGGGAGTGCACAACTGCGCGCAACACTTGTAGCATAGCTTGAAGCGATGGAAAATCAATGGGGGACCTGTCATCCGGGACCCTTGGATCCTCCCGAGCCCACCCTTTCAGGGCAGCCCTAATGACAAAGGAATTGGCTGGATCACTCCTACCGCACAACCTAGCCTCATGACTAATGGCCGCTAAGTGGCCGCAAACCCAAGAGTGGGACTTTTTCTGTTTCTTAGCCCACACAATGAACGCCTGAACTCTAACCTCCAGTGCCAGGGCCTGCAAGCCTAAGTCAGCGATGACTTTAAGGAAAGTAGCACGTTGACTCGCATAGCGTTTCCTTGTACCCAGTGCTAAAGATTTCTCTCCTAATTCTCTCAAATGCTGCTCTCCTCCAAAATGTGCCAGAGCCTTGGTGCAAAGGGGGTCATCTCCTCTCTCGCCTGGGGGCATGCCGCCCGAAAACGGTCCAGCTGTAAACGAGAAAGAGCGTCAGCTGCGACATTCGTGACCCCCGCAATGTGTCTAGCTCTAAACTCAACATTGCAGCGCAAGCACCTACTAGCCAATTCCCTGAGAAGAGACAGCACTAGCGGACAGTTGGCCGATAGACCATTGATTGCCTGCACGACTGCCATATTTTCCGACCAGAACAAAACCTTCCTGTTGGACAGGGTATCCGGCCATAGGTGTAGAGAAATCACAATGGGAAAGAGTTCCAGGACAGTGATGTTAGCAGTAATCCCACGCCTGCGCCAAGCATTGGGCCATCCCTGCACGCACCAATACTCTCCCAGAATAGCACCAAATCCCTCGCGACCAGAAGCGTCAGTGTACATATTCAACTCTGGGCTCTCCACCCACGGGGATCTCCAAATCACAGTACCATTAAACTCAGAGAGAAAATCATCCCACATTAGCAAGTCTTTTTTGAGTGCCGAGGTCAACCTAACAAAGTGATACTGTCTGTGGACCTTGGCAGTAGCCCTGGCGAGGCGCCTCGCAAAAACTCTCCCCACCGGAATGACCCTGGCAGCGAAGTTCAGCTTGCCTAGAAGACTCTGAATGACTCCCAGAGGTGCCTTATCCCTACCTAGCAAAGCATGGATATCGTTCTTCAGACCCACCACCTTTTCCGGCGGGAGACGAGACACTCCCTGAACTGTGTCGAGCTCGATTCCCAGGAAGGTCAGCACCTGAGCAGGACCCTCCGTCTTACCTGGTGCCAGCGGCACACCTAGGCGACTAGCTAGGTCAACAAAACAGTCCAGACCCACCTGACACTCCTGCGTGCCCTCCCTTCCAATGAAGAGGAAGTCATCCAGGTAATGTGACACTGCTGACACTTTGTATTCTTCTGTGAGGGCCCACTGTAGGAAGGTGCTGAAGGCCTCAAAGAAGGCACACGAGACAGCGCAACCCATTGGCATGCACCTATCAAAGTAGAATCCCCCTCTCCACTTGAAACCCAGCAAGTGCTGGCTGTCTGGGTGAACAGGTAACAAGCGGAATGCTGCCTCAATATCCGCCTTTGCTAGCCAGGCCCCCTCCCCAGCTCTCCTCACTAAGTCGATGGCCATATCTAGGGAACAGTATGAGACAGAACAGGCCGCTTCTGGAAGCCATGAATTGACAGAGTTGCCCTCTGGAAAAGACAAGTTATGAATCAGCCTGAAAGCCCCAGGCTCTTTCTTGGGGACCACACCCCAGGGGGACACCACAAAGTCAGGAAGAGGGGGGGAAGGAAAAGGGCCCGCCACCCTCCCTAAGGCCACCTCCTTGCTAATCTTCTTGTCAACCACCTCAGGGAGCTCACGGACCGATTTCTGGTTCTCTGCATCCCTGCTGACCCGGGGACCCTGATATGGGATTTTGAAACCGTCCAGGAAACCAGAAGTCAGGACCTCCCTATCCTTTTCATTGGGATAAGCTCGCAACAGGCGCAACAGGCTGTGGATGATGACTGGAGACGGGCCCTTTGAGCTAAGGGGGTGGGGGTCCCCACAAGGCAGCACAGCGACTGAACCCCCCTCGCGGGGTGTTGAAGCGGAAGGCAAAGCTGAGGGGGGGGACACAGCAGGGGGGCCAGGGAGGTGGGATGGGATCTCGGGGTCATTATTTATCCTTATTGGCAGCGCTGGCTGAGGAAGACCGCTTCTCACAGGAAGACTCTGGGTGGGAGCCACCACATTTGTTGCAAGCGTGTGAGAATCTGCATGCTTTCCCCCACGTGCAATTACCTGCGTTGTACAACCTGCAAGTGGAAGAGACATTCTTCTTGGCATACTGTCTATTGAAACTTCCCCCCCACCCCCCCTCGAAAGGGCTGCCTGAAATTATTTTTCCTCTGAGAAAAAGACTTATCACTTTCTGACTTCTTAACTTGGACAACACTATTGGCACCACTCTCAGCTTTTCCTTTACCCATGTGTACGATCCACAGTCTAACTTCAATCTGGTCCCACTCAAGTTCTGGACAGACAGACATCTTTTTGCGGAACTCACAGTCATATGAGTACCACCCCATCCCAGAGGCTGCTTCAGCTTCATTGGTTATGATACTATTATACTGGAATAAACCTTGCGCCTGATCAGGGAAGCGCTCTGTGATTACCGCTGCCAGAATAGCGAATGCCTGACGCCAGTTCTTTATTGTCTTTTCTGGCCATGACTGAAATCGGGCCTTCTTGACCTCCTCCTTGGAGCCCATTCTTGTCACATCCGACCCCTGCGCCCCCAACATCAACAGGGAAAAAATGTCTATAAACTCTCTACGCCATATGCCCTCCTTCGCTGCCTGCGGAACTAGCCAGGCTAGGGAACATTTGCCTGACAGGAGGGGCGCCATGGTCATCAATACTGTGGGCGCAGGAAGGGCCACCCCCAAAGTCGAGGAGGCCGCGGGAGTACTGAGTGCCAAAAGGGGGGGAGCAGCCGGGGACACCGCCTGTGTCGGGGCCGGGGCCACCGCGGGAGTAAGGGCCTCCTGGGACACACTTGGGGCCGATGGGAGCACTTGGGTAGGAAGCGCTGAGGCCACAATGATGGGTGGCGTGCTGTCAGGCACAACAACCACACCTGACAAAGGACTGGCAGTGTCCCCCCCTTGAACTGTAAGCCCACCCCACACCCGTGCCACGTCTGCCTCCACAACGGCGTGTGGTGGCGCCGCAACTGGCGGAGCTGCATTCTGAGAGTGCATTAAATGAGGGAACTGCACAGGAGGTGCGCGCAGACCGGCTCTGATTTCCGACATGAACAAAGCCAACGAGTCTGTAATCTTACCCAGATCTTCCCGGGTAGCAAATTCCACAGAAGGCGCCGCCGGGCGAGGGGGAGACGGAGGGCACACCCGGATCACCGCCGGGGGGGATGCCGGGGCGTGCACAATTACATTCCTGACAGGGTCCGCTGCCCTGGTCTTAGTGGGGGGTTCTGCCGGGAAGTCCTTCACTGTCGGCTTCCTAGTGCGCTTAGGCCTCCCAGTGGCCGGGTCCTCTGCCACCTCTATTTCAGAGATCTGTGGGGCGGGGGGTGGCCCGGGGGCTTTCGGGGGGTTGGCCAACAAAAGTTCACTGGCCCACGCCACCCCATTAGCTTTTATCATGTCCAACAAGACTTTCATCTGAGGGTCCTGGGAAGGTCCTAGACCCGAGTCGTCAACCTGGGACGTCTGCGTAAAGAGCGATGGGGTCCCCTGACTCTCCATGGTGCCTTCAAGTGTATCCTGAAAAAGAGATAACCATGAGCCACCATCTCCAACATCTTGTTACGAAAGCACACACGCCCCGCCCAATGACTGGCCGCCCCCCCAAACCGCCCTGTGTTCTCCCACCCAGGGGGGAGAAATGGACGCTCGGAACCTGTTGGGAAACGTTCGGATATCTCAGGTATCTAAGAACATACTTAGTTCAGGCCCACTCTTATGCGTACATACCTCAACTGCTATTCCTGAGGGAGCTCGCAAGGTCCGAACTGAGAGGGTGCCCTGGGATCTGCTTCGATGGCTGAGTGCACTGTGTGAGACAAAGGAGAATAAAACACTGGACCTAACATATTGTACCGGCCGTAACCGGAAGGCAAACGTCCATGACAGCACTCAATTTGTCGATAGGCGACTCCCCACCCCTCCCGTGCCCCACGAAAGGGCATTATCCTTTGATGAATGAAGTAGCGCCCACCTCTCTGAGTCGTACATACCTTGCTCTAGCCCTGTGGGCGGGGGGGGGTCGGGCTGAAGCTCTGAAAATGGGGGGGGCCACGATGCGTAAATCGAATTCGCGACAGAATCTGCAAAACAAAGTTCGACAATGTCACCCAACGCACTCGCCCCTGCATTAACGGCCCCCCACGCCTTGACGAAAATGAACGTTTAAAACAGCGCTGTGCACAACCTGGGAGGGAACAACTCTTCTCACTGCAACAGAATGAGGTCACACCCGAGCTTGGACCCACGCACCGTCAATGGGTGGGGCAGGGCGGGCAACTTACCACGTTATCAATAGCACGGTAAAGTGAGTGCCTATCCCAGGCGACAACGCAATTCCTAAAGGAAAACGCAAAATGCATAAAACCAATAATTACATACGTCGCTGACCCTGCGCGGGGGCAGGCGGCTGCCAGACGCGGGAAAACACATGCGTGAGCCATGAGGGGGCTGTCTCTCTCTCGTTACTAACCTCTCCCCTCAGCACTGTACCCTTGCGTGCCCACGAGGTGCCCACACGATGGGGCCACCTGCCCCCCCCCCCCAAGCCCGAGCCAACTACCAAGCGCTCGAATGCCCGCGGCTGTCGGGGAGGGGCTGGAAGCACTCGATTAAATTAGCACATTACGAATACATCATTGGGCCCCTTGAGAATATGCGCAACCGCAATGTTGAACACAGCCTGAATACGCCGCAGACCATGCGCAGGGGCAGGCGGCAGCCAGACGCGGGGAGCCCAAGGGTGGGCCATGGAGGGGCTGTCTCTCTGTCGTTCCGAAATCAAACCCTCAGCACGGCACCCATGAGTGCACACGAGGTGCCTAAACGCTGGGGCCACTGCCCCCCCCCCCCAAGCCCGAGCCACCTAGAGTGCGGTCGACGGTTGGCCTCCGCACTCTTACCCTGTGTGCGGAGAGGCCAGGGGTGGATCGCCGTAGGATCAAGAATTCCCGCTTCGGGGGGGGGGGGGGAATGGCTGAAAGCACTCGTTAAATTCGGGCATCGACAACATAACATTCCTGGCATACGAAAACATTGCCAGAATACCTCATTGTGCCCCAGGAATACGCGCAACAGCACAATTGTAAACACTACCTGAAGCATTCGGGTCCCAAACCCGCCTGAAACTCAAAATTAGACAGGCAACACAGAATGGGTAACAGCAAACCAAGAACAGAATTGAAACACACACACATGCTAAACTTTCGCATGTCTAAGCGAAGGGCGGGCGCCCGACCACGTGTCCGCTAACATGGCCGCCCGACACTCCCCCCTCCTAAAATGGCCGCTGGGACCGTCGAAAACCGTGGTGGGGTGGGAGAGAGGGGGGGGGGTGGATTGCGAGAGCACTCCGCTGCCAGAGCTAAGGGAGGCGACCCATAGTTTAGCGTGCCCCTGGCCCCCACCACCCAAAGGTTTCCCCCCTTCCCACCGCGACGAAGTCACGGATACAAGCGTCGCCACTGCGGTAGGACGGGACGACGTTCCGGGTAGCCCGGCCTGGGGACACTCCATCGTCACGGCCGCAAAAGCCGTAGCGAGGCCGACAAATTAAAGGC
The DNA here is from genome assembly GCF_964261635.1 of Lissotriton helveticus. Classification (NCBI taxonomy): domain Eukaryota; kingdom Metazoa; phylum Chordata; class Amphibia; order Caudata; family Salamandridae; genus Lissotriton; species Lissotriton helveticus. The sequence goes on from NC_136057.1 coordinate 1,719,699,007, forward strand.
CGGCCCGCTTAACCCCACCCGCATCAAAAGGGGGGGGGGGGGCAGGAAACTGAGGCCACATCGGGGAAACGGACGTCCCCCCCCACAGCGGCCCACGCAGCATGGGCCGCCTCGCCAGGCTCACGCTCCCGCGGAGGGAGCAGGCGGAGGGGAAGGGGGGGGGAAATGTAGGCCGGGAAAGGCCTCGCTCACCTCCAAAGCGTAACACGACGAGCTCCAGAGTGAGGCCACATCGGGGAAACGGACGTCCCCCCCCACAGCGGCCCACGCAACATGGGCCGCCTCGCCAGGCTCACGACTCCAGTGGAGGGAGCAGGTGGAGGAGAAGGGGGGGGAAGGATAGGCTGGGCAAGGCCTCGCTCACCTAAAAAGAGTGTCGCGATGAGCACACGACGTCGTCCGGGGCGGCAAAGAGGCCCTCCAACGTGGTGTAGTAACCTAAGTACCCCCGGAGGCCCCTCCCCGACGCCCCGGACGAGAATGACGACCAGCCGCCTCCTCCAACCAGCGAGGAGGAGAAGCTAACATCCTGCTGGGGGCGGGACAGCCCTCCGAGACTAGTGGCCCGCCCTCTCTATGGCCACTGCGTGGCCTCGGGCAGGCGCAAACTCACAGTATCGAACTGAGACAGAGATAACAGCTATCTTTATTTTTCCGGTGATTGGCGACTTCCATACTAAGCTCTCCGTGTCCAATCATGGCTTAGCGATAAGCGACGACTGGAGACCGTCGACCAATCAAAACGAATGCAGTCTGTCCACCTTCAGCGATGGCCAATGCAACCCCCCATCTGCAGTGCACCATAACTACAATATTTGTGAGGCAGTTCAATATGTATAATCCATCGTACCCCCAAACAGACCTGAATAAAAACATAACATAGTATATTTCCCCAGCTTCCATAACCCAGTGATATTGCACACGTTAAGTAGTGGTATTGAGGATGGCGCTGCTTGTGGGTAGGTCATTATAGATCACGTTGGGAATGAGGTTGCAGACTTGCCTTCACCCAGTGTATGGTGAAGTTTCTCAGTTACCACGAGTAGTGCAGATTCAGTGATGTGTGCAGGCCTAAAGCCGTTTTAAGATGCATCCAGGATGTGATTTTCTTCCAGGTACCTGGTCAGGATGCTGTGAACGTGTTTCTCTGTTACCTTGGCCCAGAAAGGTAAAAGGGAGATGGGGCAAACGTTTATAGGCTTCGTAACTTCCAGAGATGCTTTTTCCAGCAGGGCAATTACTTTAGCATGCTTCAATGGACTCGGCATGGAGGCAGAAGACAGGGAAAGTTTGATAGTTTCTAAACAGGAAGGGAGAGGAAAGACCTGAAGCTTAATGAAGAGTCTGGTATGATGGGGTCAGTGTGAGAGCCTGATTTCACTCGGCTACAAAAGGCTTGTAACAAGCATTTGCGATGCAATAGGTCTCACATTTACGCGAGTTTGAGCTATTACCATTGCAAATAACAATGCATTTTATTTATGTTTTAAAAACATAAATAAAGGGTGTTGTAATTTACAATACCAATAGCTTAAACTCAAGTAACTGCGAGACCTATTGCATTGCAAATGCTTGTTTCTCTTATTTTCTCCTGTCTTGCATCTTGGTGGCTGTCCGGCTTCTTCTTTTCCTTTTTAGTAACACGAGAAAGAACCTATTCTTACTGTTGTTACATGTGTTACCTGAGATTTACGTTCTTTACCCTTTGCCTATTTGTAACCCGTTTGTTACCCTTTATGTTTCCCTTTAAGCTGGGTGGGTTTCCGTGACAGAAATCTAGACTTTTGCCACCTATGACACCACTGAGCACTTCTTCTCCTAATTACCATTCGGTAACTCAAGATATAAACATCATGGCCATTTTTCATTTGATCCGATTCCCCCGTATCCCCAGAATCCCCTAGGGTGGCACTATCCAGCACAGGTATAACCACAGACGGCATTAAGCCCATAATGCCCTGTAGTTCACGCACAGTGTGCTTTAGACTCATCTCCTGGGTTTTTAGTATTTTATTGTTTGAGAGTGTAACCTCAAACAGGCCTTGCAGGATCTTTTGCAACATTAATATCATGTCCATAATTGATGCCGAAGGAGTTCCTGACAAGTCCAAGTTCTCAGCACTATTACGTAACATATCTTCCAATGACTTGGGACCTTGATTTGCCCATTGACCCAGACTTTTATCTGCATTTGCTCTTTAGTCCAAGTCTGTGATATCTTTCTGAACTTGCTGCTCTTTTGAGATGCTCTCCTGGTACTCTCCGTCTGCAGTGCCGGGTTCAGAAAAGATCCTAGGTGATAAAGAAAGTCTTGGTTCCTTTTTTTTTTTAAAGTATTTTTATTGAAAAAAATTGTATCCCCTTTTTTTTGGTACATGACACGACATTATACATCAGACGTTATACGAACAATCATACACATATTTTACATATGTTGGTTTAGTATCACCTTCTACATTGTTATCTTATTACATCATGGAAGGTTTGTATATTAACACCTCAAATAATGAATAATTTCATACGAGAACATAAAAGCAAAAGAAAAAGTACAAATAAAGAAAAATAGGCAGCACAGGACACAACATGCTAATTGCCATGCTAAGAATTGGATTCCTCTTTCCATCGCTTAATTTGATCCCAAATTCGCTCCCCCAGCTTTCTCCCTTTTTTCCCCTTTCTGATATATATAGCAGTCTCTAAATTATATATAGACAGTAATCTAGCTAACCATTGATGATATGTTGGAGGTATAACATCTAACCATGCTGAAGCTATACACAGTCTCAGTACTGCCATTGCAACAAATATAAAATATCCCTCCTTCAGATGCCTTTCATTGTTATTAACACCAAGGAGGATTATCGCAGGGAACAGAGTGATATTACCACCTAACACTCTATTAAGGAATCTCTCTATATCTTTTTGGGTTGATTGCAGATGTGTACATGTTGCAAACATATGCACTAAATCAGCGTCTGCACTTCTACATCTAGGACAGTTAATTCCTGAGATACCTCCCCACTGTGCGATTCTCGCTGGAGTATAATATAGATGGTATACAGTTTTATAGTGCTGCGCCTGAAGAGATGCAGAGCATAATAAAATACTGTGCCCCAACTCCACCGATGTATGGAAACATTCTTCTCCTATTGCGAGTTTGTTTGCCCATTTCTCCGCCATCCTATCCATGTCATCCTGCTTCACTTTTATCAGTTCCAAGTAGAACCTCGTAATCGTACAATCCGAACCTGCTTGTATTATATCCATAATTGGAAGTTTACTAAACCCTGCCGGTCCCCCCCTCTTTGTTTCAATGAAGCTTCTCACTTGTAAAAATTTGAAGAAATGTCTCGGCTCTATTCCATACTTTGTCTGCAACTCCGAAAATTGCAACAACCCTTGTGTGTTCCTAAGATCCCCAATCATCCTTATCCCCTTCCTTCCACATTCTCCAAAAACCATACCCGTAAATATATTTGCAGGGAGATTAGGGTTTGCGTTCATCCTAGTGTAAGCATTGTATTTCCCAAGTCCAAAACTTTTTGCGAACGCTTTCCAAATGCTGTAAGCTGCCAAAATCGTCTTTAATCGTGTCCTTTTAAAATAACTAAAGTCAGTGTACTTCAAAAACAAGTTCTCTGCTTCCGCTCCCATAGCTAAACCATATATTGCTAATGTACCAAACTCGTCTTGCCCTTCTGCTTCTGCCCCTCCTACAAGACCTACCATGTTTTGTAAAGCCACTGCCCAATAAAATAGCTTTAAATCCGGCAACGACCAACCACCCCTATCCCGGGGCAGTGCCATATACCTAAGCGCTCTCCTTGTCTTTCCTTTTGCCCAAATGAATCTATTGATCACATGCTCACATCCCTTAAACCATTTAGGTTCAAACAACAATGGTATTGCTTAAAAATATATAAAAACTTGGGTAAAACCATCATTTTTACAATGTTAGTACGTCCCACAATTCAGAGATGTAAATTCTCCAACCTATCCAAAACCTTCCTCACTTTGGCTAGAATTGGTGTTATATTTTTCTCCACTAGGGTGTCTAAATCAGACGAGATGGTTATCCCCAAATATACTCCAGACTGCACCACTCGATGATCCGAGCAATTAACATTATTGTTTTTAATTATTTGTGTTTTACTAGTGTTCAGTGCATATCCTGAGACCTGTCCAAATCTCATAGCCTCAATCTCAATCTGCACTGTAACCTCTGTGGGGTTAGGTGTTATCACTGCCACGTCATCGGCATATGCAAACACTTTACATTGTCCCATTCGCGTTAGCAGAGGGGGAATCCCAACACAGCTCTCTATTCTACGAATCAATGGCTCCATGTACATCGCAAATAACAGCGGAGAGCATGAACAACAATTTTTCCAGTCCTTCCGGGTCTGTGATATCTTTCTGAACTTGCTGCTCTTTTGAGATGCTCTCCTGGTACTCTCCGTCTGCAGTGCCAGGTGCAGAAAAGATCCTAGGTGATGAAGAAAGTCTTGGTTCCAAGTTGAGGTTTATTTGGCTTAAATTGCAATGATTAGAAAATGAATCTTCTATACATTGGGCACTTTGATCATTTTTTTCATGAATTAGAAGTAAGTCCTCTCCAATTCTTGAGTTTTTTTTGGTGTAGGTTTCTTGGTGAAGTGTTTTCCCACAAAGTCTTTTATTGATTTAGATACAGTGCCCCCCGTTTCGTACTTGCATGCGGTGTATTTGGCGTCTGTTTCTTCTTCATTGCTTTATTTTGTCCCCTCGTAACATTCTCATCCTTCTCTTCCATACTCTCCACAGGGGTTCTAATTAACTCACTTAGGGCCAGATGTAGGTAATCCCCGATTACCGATTCTTAAATACCAAATCATACCGATTCGGTATTTAAGAACTGGCAATCGGGATGTAGGTATATTTACCGAATTAATTACCGAATCGGTATGATTCGATAATTAATGAATCGGTATTTACCGAGTCTGTAACTGCCATTGTTTCCTATGGGCCTTGAGGCCCATAGGAATCAATGTCAATTACCGAATCGGTAAATACCGATTCGGTAATTGTGGGAAATATTGAAGGGTGGCAGGGTGTCACTTTGACACCCTGTTGCACCCCTCAATTGTGCATGGGTGCACATGTTGCTGACATACGCAACATGGCACTGTTTAAAAATTAAAAAAAATGCTTTTTAAATGATTTTCTTAATTTACCACCAACTAATAGTTGGTGGTAAATTAAGAATTCGTAAACTCTTGTAGCACTGAAAACAGTGCTACCTACATCTCAAATGACAGAATCGGTAATTTTACCAATTCGGTATTTTACCGAATCGGTAAAATTACAGAATCGGTAAAATTACAGATTCTGTAATTTTACATGCCCCTACATACCAATGTCCAAATACCGGTCGGAAACGGCCGAAATTCGGTATTTTCGGCCTTTTCCGACCGGTATTTGGACACCTACATCTGGCCCTTAATTTGTTGTTTGTAGTCTGAGGGTCTTTTCTTATTTTACTTATTTTTTGCTCCTTAGGTGCTATTTAAAAAAGTTCTGATGCCAATATAATTTTAAAACACAAAATTCAATAAGATATGACTGGGACAAACAGCAAAATAGTGTTAAGTGTAGTCTGAGGGAGAGGTCGCAATAGGTCCAAACTGAAATACTCTGTCTCCACTCCTACACACCTGCAAGCAGTTGCTTTTCTCTATTACTTAATAAATCCAACCCTGCTTCTACTTACTAAGACCAAACCAGCGCAATAGAAAGGGGTTTTTGCCAATTCATCACCAGGATAACTTTCACTTACCTATTCTGTGACATAATGTGGTGAATCGGGCTTGCCGTTAGAGGAGCCTCCACTCCAACAAGGTCCCTTTTTTTTAAGTCTCTACCCCCCACCGGGGGCTCAAGCAGGTTTCTTGCAGGGGGCACCCGCAGGTTTTCAGGCAGGCTTATCGGCAATATCAGCCGAAATAATATACTGGCTCTAATCCCCGCTCTCCACGTCAGGGCCGGACTGGGAACCAAAACCGGCCCTGGCAAAGTGCTCGGCTATGCTGCAAAAACGGCTCTGCAACAAAAACGGCCCCCAGGGCCCAAAACCGGCCCCCACCCTTGCGGCCGACCGGGGGATTGCCCGGTGCCCACAACGGCCAGTCCGGGCCTGCTCCACGTTCTTTTGCACCATTTTCGAGCACCTTGCTTTGTGCTCCCTGCTCGAGTCTCCAAGCCTCCGGGCCTCCTAACCTCCAAAGGGATCCGCGGGATCCGGAATCCGGAAATGACACGCGCTGCCTCACATAACGTTGCATAGCATCCTCGCGTTGTACGGCGGCCTGGAATCACAGTCACCGCAGAGCCCCACAGATTTAAAAACATTTTGTCCTGTCTTTACATCATAAGAGTGACGCAAACCAGCACAAACATTTTCTTTTGTTATTTACTTCCCAACGCTTTGCGTTATGGTGGTACATGGACATTCACATGCAACCACCGATTCTGTTTGACGCAAAACGATATCTACTAACATTAGTAGACAGCGTTTTGCGCCAAAAAATGTATGTCGCTTCGAAGCAGGCGGTAAAAAGGAGAAATTCTTTTATTTCTCCTAACGCTTTCCACTTTGTTATGTTATGTTATGTTAGTCAGCATTTATTGAGCGCTCGTACGCCCGGAGGCTTCATGGCGCTATAGGACGGAACAAGGCGCGACAATCAGTTAGTGGAGATGGCAGCTCAGTGATGCACCTGAGAGAAGAGCCAGGTCTTCAAGGAATGTCTAAAACTGAGGGTGCTGTCACACAGTTTTAGATGACGGGGGAAAGAGTTCCAGAAGGCAGCTGCAAGGTGGTCAAAACAGCTGCCTCCGAGACGCTTCCTTTTGTACGGAGGTACAGTCAGGAGGGATTTGTGGATAGACCGGAGGTTACGGGAAGGACTGTATCTTTTAAATAAGTCTCTAATGAATAGGGGGCCAGTATCATGTAGAGACTTGAATAAAATGCACCCGGCTTTAAAGGCCACGCGTTGCTCAACCGGCAGCCAGTGTAGCTGTTTCAGGCCAAGTCGAACAGATTGCCTCCTAGGTATGTTCAGAAGAAGTCTGGCTGCTTGGTTCTGAACCAGCTGGAGGCGTTTAAGCTCTCCAGTTTGGAGCCCAAGGTAGAGACTGTTAGAAAAGTCCAATCTGGACAGGACCAAGGAGATGACAATCTGTGTGAGGGCCGCTGAAGAAAAGAAACATGCTATTTTTTTTATTTTCTTTAACTGAAAGAAGCTGAAGGACACAACTGCTCCAACCTGTTTTTTCAAAGAAAGATCTTCGCTAATGATGATACCTAGGCTCTTAACCGAGGGTGACTTAGATGGGGGAACGCCCATACTAGAGGGCCAGAAACTGGGATTCCAACTAAGTATACTCTGTCCAGGCAAGACCAGTTCGGTCTTGCCTGGATTGAGTTTTAGATGACTGCAGCTCATCCAACTCAGAATGTGGGGCATGGTGTTTTGAAATTCTACCACAGAGTCCTTGGTGTTCAAAGGAAAGATGAGCTGCAAATCATCAGCGTAGTTGAAGATGGTGGCCTTTGCATTCCTGAGGGAGTACAAAAGGGGACGTAGGTACAAATTAAAAAGCAGGGGAGATAACGAGGAGCCTTGGGGGACTCTGCAGGTAGTGGATATAGTAGGAGCCGTAAAGGAGCCCAGTCTGACCGATTGAGTTCGGCCGGTGATGAATGAGCGGATCCAGCTCAGTGCAGGGCCCCTAAGGCCTGCCTGCTCGACACGGTCGACCAAGATGGTATGGTCGACCGTGTCGAACGCAGCAGAGAGGTCCAATAGCACCAGAGCCTGATGGATCCCTACATCCGCGTTCCGCCTCAGAGTATTCTGCACCGAAAGAATGACCGCTTCAGTAGAATGGCAAGGGCAGAAGCCAGCCTGATTAGGTGCATGTGTGTATACTGTACAGCACACATTCAACGTGGGAAACGTTTTAAAGTTAGTGTATGCGTAATATTTTGTACTGGAAGGATACCCTTCTAGTACAAAACCTATGCTAGACTCACGCACATGCCCTTGCACTAGGGCACAAAAGTGTGTACATGGCACTCGGCAGCCTGATTGTGCACCGGCGCTAGTAAGAAAGGAGGAGAATGCCATTTCTCTGTAGAGATGGCGCGTTCCTGGTCTTTCCATCTCACACAACATGATGGAGCATTTTTGGGTGCTGCATTGACTTATGTGGACGTTTTTTAAATCCGGGCCTTAGAGTCAGTTCTGACCCTTGGTGCGGCTCTGGCACGGCCCTTCCTGTTTCATATAGCTTGCTTTCTTAACCTTTATAATTGTTCAAGATACATATCTGTGTGTATTTTATTTACTTTGCTCATTACGTTTGGCTTTTCAGATATGTTTTATGAATTTTCACCACAGTTTACACACATTTCTTAATTATCATCCACAAATATTACTTCATTACATTCCTCGATGAATCTGAATTTGAAGATACATCCCTAAATGTTCGTATATTTTTTTTCCTGCAGATTCGAACTGCCTCAACTTTGCGGCTGCAGTGATGGCTATCACTCAGCCAAGGAGTAGTGCATGTTTGGGTCTGCTGGCAACCCATGTTGAGACATGCACTGCCCTTAACACATGTTTTACTGTGTGAGAAAGGCCTTCACCGAATGTACCTGTAGGAAGTGAACTAGTTGTATGTTGATTTGTCACCTTTAGGGTTATTTGCAGTTCGTGAGCTTGTGGTTTGGTGAGCCACTGAAAGCTAATATGGAGCTAGCTTTTGAAAGCCAATTTTGACTGACCTTATGCAGACCTCTGCTCTTTTACTCATAGATCACTTGGAAATTACAAGTTTCCAAATGATCATGGATTCATTACAGAAAAAAAACATTGACAAAACCAAGACGTCTCACCTTTGGGACCAATTGTATTTGCCAATGCTTTTTGCCAATACTGGACTCATTGGCACAGTGTTGTGCAGCATGGCTCAGAGAAAAAGAAAGCAGAAAAAGGTGTAATGATGTGAGCACAGCCACCCTGTCCTTTTGTAGAGATGCAAATGTGTGATGCTGTGAGTGCATGCATACGTAATTACACATGCATGCCAGCAAACTGATGTGGGTGCCACTTTTTAAGTTGCAGTCTACCAGACAGTGTAGCTGTCTGGTTTAAAGACATCTTGGTATCATTCAGAAAACTGACCTAGGAATGCATTCCTCCTGTTGCTAATCATTGTCTTTGTGGTTTGTAACTCACATTTTATGGCTTTCTATTTGCTAGCTTTATTTGCTATAGGCTGTTCAGCTTGTGCTTGTCCCTTCTGTTGCCCAAACTTTGTTTACTGTATTCTTCCACAAACTTACTTTCTGTAAACCGGCCTTTAAATCGTGTTCTTTTCTTGTCTCATTTGCTGTGCATTCAAAGACAGAGGTCAAATGTCAAGCTCTCTCTTTTGAGGTAGCTTGGTGTTTACTTTTCTTTCTCTGACTTCAAAGTGAAAGAATTTATGTGGCAATATTGCTGAGTATCCATGTAAGAGGAGAGGGTGTAGTAAGTTTTTCTTTTCTAGAACACACATAAACACAAAAAATTAACTCTGCTGATATTTCAGAATGTATTAGAATTTTGTACAAATGAAGCACTTTTTGGGTAATTTTGATGTGTGGTGGAAACAAATGTTTGAATAGGATGAAAATACATCACTAGGCAAGGTGATGACATTTGAACACATCATTGTGTGCAGTAAAAGCGTATTTTGGTGCAAATGTAATGGTCATTTCAATTGAAAATGTGTTGTCTGCAATGGTAGTGCGCTACCACACAATGCATACTCCACTCCACTCTATTCCCTTCCACTCTATGCCATGCTACACGATTCTACACTGCTCCACTCAACTCGACGGCATGCCACTCCACTCTACGCCCCTCCAGGCTAAGACACTCTATGACATGCTACGCTACTCGACACCACTCCACTCCAGCCTACGTCACTCACTCACTCACTCACTACACAACACAACACAACACTCCACTCTGTGCCCAATTTACCAACCTCAACCCACCCCAATCTACCCAACCCTATTCCAGTCTACCCCACTACAATCTTTCCCATTTCAATCTATGCAACTCTACTTCAATTTACCCCAATCCACTCTACTATAATCCAATCCAATCCACCCCACTGCACTACACTCTACCGCACTCTAATCTACCTCACTCCACTCTACTCTACCCCTATCTAAAAATCTTATTGGCACACACTGTTTACAAGTTATATATAGTTGTTTTCACAATACTATGTTCATTTATTAATGAGTTCTTAAGGTTGTGCACTTCACATGTAAGGTCGCTACTCCAAATCTTAGAATCCACAAGCCATTTCTACCCCACTCCACTGCATAATACCCCACCCACTCCACTCCAATCTGCCCAACGCCACTCAATCTAACCCATTCAACCCCACCCACTCTACTCTACCCCACTCCACACCAAACTACCTCACTCCATTCAAATGTATCTCATGCTGCTCCAATCTACCCCGCCACTCAATCCACTTCAATCTATCCCACTCTAATGTACCCCAATCCACTCCACTCCAATCTACTCCACTATACTCTTCTCCACTCTAAACTACCCCAGTCCAATATACCCCACTCCATTCCAATTTACCCCACTCCACTCCAAACGCCACGGCAGTCCATACAACTCCTCTCCACTCTAATCTACCCCACTTCAATTCACCCAATCTTCCCCAGTCCATTTAATCTACCCCACTCCACTCTACCATACGCCATTTTACCCAAATCTTCCCCAACCCACTCCGTTCTTCCCTAACTCCAGTGTGTCACATTCCACTCAAATCAACCCCACTCCACTGTAATCTAACCCACTCCACCCCACCTCAATCTACCCCATCCCACTCCACCCCAATATACCCTAGTGCAATCTATCTCTTCCCAATCTACCCTACCACTATCTACCCCACTCCAATATCCCTGTCTACTCCTCTCCAATCTACTCCACTCTGCTCCAGTCTACCCCAATCTACCCCACTCCACCACTCCCCACTGCAATCTACCCCACCCCACACCACCTCACTTCACTCCAACCCACTCCACTCCAATCTACCCTACTCCAATCTACCCAACTCCAAACCACTCCACTCCAATGTTCCCTCTTCAATATACCCCACTACAATCTACCCCTCTCCATTCCAATCTACCCTACTCTAATCCACTCAAGATACCCCACTCCATTCTACTCTTCCTTAATCTAGTTCACTCAACTCCCATATCGAGTCAACTCCAGACAATCCAGTTCCACTCAAACCCTCTCCATTGTGATCAACCACCCTCCACTGTACTCCAATCTACTCCACTCCACTCAACCCAGTACAAGCACTCAATCTACCCCTCTCCACTCTAACCCAATCTACCCCACTCCATTCCACTCTACCCAATCTACCCACTCCACTTCCCTCCAATTTACCACATGCCACCCAAATCCACTCCAGTTCAAACTGACCCACTCCACTCCAATCCACCCCCTACATCCCACTCTAAACTACCCTACCCCACTACACCCCAAACTACCCTATTCCAGGCTACCCCATCAAAGTTGCCCCACTCCAGTCTACCTCAATCTACTCCATTCCAATCTAATCCCCTCCAATCTACCCCACTCTAACCCAATCATCCTCACTCTATCCCATTCCAATGCACCCCATTCCAATCTACCCCACAGCACTCTATCCAACTCCACTCCAATCTACACCTCTCCGTTCTACACCACTCCACTCCAATCTACCCTAATTTACCTCCACTCCAAACTAACCCACTACTATCTCACTCCAATCTATCAGCTCCACTCCAATCTACTCCACCTCTCTCCATTCTATCCTACCATGATCCACCCAATCTACCCCATTCGAATCTACCCCACTTCACTCCAATCTGTCCCAATCCACTGCACTCCACTCTTCCCTGGTCTACCCCACTCCACTCCACTCTACCCAACATATCCCGCTCCGCTCTACCCCAATCTACCCCACTCAAATCTACTGCACTCCAATGTACCCCACTCCATTTTACCCCGCTCCACTCCAACCTACCCAACTCCAACCCAATCTGCTCTACTTCACCCTAATCTATCCCACTCCACTCCAATCTACTCCTTTCCATTCCTATCTACCCCACACCACTCCAATCTACCCTACTCCAATCTACCTCAACTCACTGCATTCCACTCTTCCCCAGTCTACCCCCTCCACTCCAATCTACCCCAATATATCCAACTCCACTCTACCTCACTCAAATCTACCCCATTCCAATCAAATCCACTCCACTCACCCTACCCCACCCTACCCCAGTCTGATCCATTTCACCCCAATCTACCCCAGTTCAGTCTACCTCACTCCCACACTCCAATTAACCCTACTCTAATCTACCACACTCCACTCCAATGTAACCCACTCCAAAGTACCCCACTCCTGTCTATCTCACGCCAATCTACTCCACTACACTCCAATCTACCCCACTTCACTCCAATATACTCTACAATAATCGGTGCAATCTATCCCACTCCAATCTACCCCAATCTACTGCACTCCATTCTTCCCCAGTCTACCCCACTCTACTCCAATGTACTCTACTATAATCCGCGCAATCTATTGCACTTCAATCCAGCCCACCTCACTCTACCCCACTCTAATCTACCCCACTCCACTCCAATATACTCCTCTCCAATCCTACCTACACCTCTCCGCTCCAATCTACCCCAACCTACTGCACTCCATTCTTCCCCAGTCTACCCCACTCCACTCCAATCTACCCCAATATATCTAACTCCACTCTACCCCACTCAAATCTACCCCATTCCAGTCTACTTCACTCCATTCCAATCTACCCCACATTACCGCAATCTTTTCCATTTCTCCCCAATTTATCTCAATTCAATCAAATTCACTCCCCCACTCCAATCTACCCCACTCTAATCTACCGAACTCCACTTTACTCCACCCTACTTCAATCCACCCGCCTTTACCCCAATCTACCCCACTCCAATCTACCCCACACCACTCAAGTCTACCCCACTTCCCCAGTCTTCCCAACTCCCACTACCCCAATTTACCCCACTCAAAACTACCCCAGCCAACCACAACTCCATTCCATTCTATTTTACTATAATCCACACACTCCACTCCAATATACCCTATTCCACTACAGTCTACTCCAATCGACTCTACCCCAATCCACCCCACTCCACTCTTCCCCAATCTACCCCACTTCACTCCAATCGGCCTTATTCGATCCCACTCCACGATCCCCTATCTACCCCGATCTACCCTACTGCTATCTACCCCACTCCAAACTATTCCACTCTAATCTACCCCAATATAGTCCACTCTAATCTATCCCACCCCATCCCAATCCACTCCACCCCAATCTACCTCAATTCAATCTACCCCACTCCAACCTACCATGCTAATGTACCCAACTCCCCCACTTCAATATACACAACTTCAATCTAACCCCCTCCAATTTACCCCAATCTACCCACTCCACCCCACTCCAATCCACCCCAATACACCCCACTCCATTCTACCACCATTCCACTCTATGCCAGCCTACCCCACCCCACTCTATTCCAATCTACCCACTCCATGCCCCTTACTTTTGCTGCCTCCCCCTAAAAAATTTTTACAAAATTTACATTTGGAAAAAAAAGACTCGGGCCATTGTGAAATGGACGAGGGGTTGGTGAGGATGCAAAGAGGGAGTGGAAAAGCAGCATGTGAAGGAGAGAAAAACGGGGATCACAAGAAGAAGCACACAAGCAAGAAAGCCACAGAGTACGGGGAAGGCATGGGATTTGGCATGGGAAGTAACACACTTGAGAGAGCTAGCAACAAGGAGCGCTGGCAAATATTGGGCAGGGAGGAGAAGCACACTTGGAAAAGAGCTGGAAAACACATACAATCTCATGGAATGATTAAGCAAAATGATAAAGTAGTTCCCTAGAAGTGAGCAGTGGAGGATAGAAGCCAGAAAATAATAGAAGTGAAGGGGTTATGCTCCAGTTGAAGGACATGCACAAGATGAACATGAAAGGAGAAGGAAATCCATTGAATAAGTTGTAGGCAAATGAGAGTGACAATAACACCAATCATAGTAAGCAATGGGCAGGCTGTAAAACCCTGTAAGTTTTTGGTAAAGAAGTTATTAAAGACAGACAAAAGCACATGCAGTGCCTACAAGCATTCCCCCCTTGAACAATAGAAACTGCAGTCACACCACTCCTTCTATCATCTATCAAATGACAGTGCTAAGAAGGGCCTTTTGGAATTTCTAAAGATAGCCCTGTCTCCATCCTTCTTGCTTCAATATGTAGGCCTCTGTCATCCAGCCACAGGAAAGCAGGCAATACACTTCCAATGTCTGCAGAAGCTAACCTCATCTTCCATCTGTGCCAATCTAAACCAGAGGCACCCAAAATGGATTCACCTGGACCAGCACTCAGCTCACACACACTCAGAGTCCGACTACTGTAGATGTGATACACATGCACTGCATGCACATACACTTGACAAGCACAAGGGATGTCAATACACAGCTTGGTTTGTCGTAGCATCAAAACTTTACTTGAGATGGGTCAGTAGACTGCACCAGGAGCGGCCCATGCAGGTAAGAGCAGTGGGGTGGTGGGGTGGAGTGGGGGCAGCGACAGATGAAGAAGAGGGAAAATTAATTATTTATTTAATTTTCCCTCGCGGTCGTCTGTTGAGTTCCCAGCCCCACCACCACCCTGCATCATCACTCTTACCTGCATGGGCCGCTCCTGTACTGCACACTCCTTAACACAGAGAAAGAGCTTTGATCACAGTACATATTCAAAAAATACAATAGGCCGCTACCTCGGCTTTATATGATGCACCCAGAACATGGACAATAGCTCACTTCCTACTACGTGTGCACGATTAGGGAGCAACTTCAGAACAAGGACATGTTCTGGACCTCAGATTACAAGAGACAGGCCTTGGCAACTGTACACACAGCAGGTTGGTGTGACACCAAGCCCGAAATGAAAGTCAAGATGCCAGTTACACATGTAGTCGGGCACTCAGAGTAGGGGAACATGTCTAGGGAACATTCCTGTCCAAGAGGCATTAAAAGTGATACCATACTTCTGCAAGATTGTTACCTCGGGCTCTGACCAAACCTTTTTTTTTTTGTAGTTCAATAAGTTTATTAGGATTAAAAGAGTAAAGAAAAATTTGAGTAGCATAAAGGTGATACACATGAGACATAGAATACAAAGCCATCTTAGATTATTACATGAGATAAAGTATAATATGAAAACCAGAAAACCGTAATTTAAATCAATGGTATCACCACGGGTTAACAAGAGAATTAATAGAAAGAGGAAAAGAGAACAAAGAGACAGAGAAGGAAAGAGAAGAAACGAGGAAGAGACAGACAGGAGATTAAAGAAAAAGAGATGAAGAAGAGAAGGGAAGGGATAGAAAGGAGAGGAACTTCTGGGGAGCTACACGAAAAAACAAAAAACAGAAGGACAACACTCACACAACCGAGTGAAAGGGATATTGAGCGACCAAACCCTTAGAAGCTAAATCCATACATAAATCTAAAGTTTTCCAGACTCCAGAAGAGATTGAAGGAGAGAGATGAGCATCATCAACTGAGGTGTGTGCACCTCTCAGGAAAGATACCCAAGCCCACCAAGTGTGGTAAGAAATTGAAGAAAAAGATTTCCATTCCATAAGAATGACTTTCACTGCAATAGTTAGTAGCAAATCGAGTAATTGGGAATTTAAGAAATCCAAGGGTAATGGAGTACTAGACGCAAGAGGGCCTAACAAAATTATGGGGAAAGAAAGCTGAAAGCGGAGGTTAAAGATCAGTTGAAGATGCTTGTGTATTAAATCCCAAAAGGGTTTGAGAAGCGAGCATTCATAAAACATGTGTAAATAATCACCTGGACAAAAACCACAACTCCAACAAAGATCATCAACCTTCAAGTGAAGAGAGTGTAAACGTACCGGAGTCCAGTGGAGCAAATTGATAGAGAAAAATTTAGATTGGATTAAAGACGGAGCAACCTTATTCCGAAGAGAGAGCTTCCCAATCAAGCGCCAGTCATCTGCAGATATATGGGCAAACAGATCCTGCTCAAAGTGAGATATCCATTTCAGTTGTGTAACAGTACAGTCGGCAGGAGAAGCAGCAGAGAGAAATTTATAGATTTTGGAAGCCACATGACCTAAACGAAGCCACAACTGAAATAATTTATTAGAAGGAGAGGTTGAAATCAGACGAGTTTTAGCTAACGCCACTTTTATTTTCAGGAAAGTATAGAAGTCTAAATTATTGAGCGAGAACTGTTGAGATAGGGTAGAGAAAGGAAATGGATCCCCATTGGAGTCATACAAGTGATGCACTAAAGTTATCCCTTTGTTAGCCCAATACAAAATCAACTCAGGGTCAATAAGAATTTTAATAGGAGGATTATGCCACAATGAGGACCATCTTGATTTATGAAGAGGAGTAGCAACACGTCTATCCACTTGTTTAATTGCCGCAATGGTATCTAATATGATTGAACGCGAGAAAGGGATAAAAAGAGTAGAAGTAGTTAGAAAAGATAAGGGTGGTAGGGGAGAAGCAATACTCTGCTCAATGAGGAACCAAGAAGGAACATGATCAGGACTCGAGGAAAACCAAAGAGCCCCCTGCGAGGCCAAAAAAGCAGTCTGATATTTTTCCCAATCGGGGAAGTTGCACCCACCTAACTCATAAGGTTTCTTCAAATATTTATATGCAATTCCAGCCCTTTTATCATTCCAAAGAAACTTGGAAGTGAGGGAGTTCATGGTGTGAAAAAAAGAAGAAGACAGTTTCACAGGGAGCATAGAAGAAACATCAAACAAATCAGAATGGGTTTGGGTCTCAGGGAAAATTTTTTTAATGACCACTCAGCACTACACTCCCCGAAAGTAACTAGACACAATACAAATAATAGTGGAGGGTCAAAAGGTATGGAATTCACAAGAGACGACTATGTAATGGAACTAGTGATACTAGTTCACTAGACAGGGTACATCATTCATAGTTTTTGAAAAATACCCATCAGTAGCTCTTCCTGGGCGCCCTTTTCATCATGTGGGTTCCTTCTAACCATGAAGGATAGGAAAAGAGTTTAGTCATGAATGACAACATAGGAACCAGTGATGGTATATCTGGGTCGCAGGGGGCTACTGAAAAGCAGTGCGAGGAAAAGTGAAATGGTGCAAAAGTGCAAGGTAGTGATATTTAAAATTAGATGGCTCTGAGGAAAGTACTAATTTATTTGAGACCTCAAAGTCTCTAAGACTTAAAAAGAGCGAAATTGGTAGTTTTAACTAATAGCTACCAACAGGTTGGTCGACATGTTTCAGCAGGAATTACGGATCACACTGGTATCCACTGCATTCTTCAGGACCTGTGTCGCTACTGCTAGTGTTGTGTAAAGAAAATATGAAAAAAGGAAAAGGTATCACCTGGGTATTAGTGAAGGATCATTCTCCCAGCTGTGAAGTCCGAAGGAGAACAAACATAGTCGAAAACAAGGGAAAAACATATAGTTAGTATATCAACGGTATCCAAAACATTTACATGGTATACCATATCTAAAAAGAGAATTTATGAAGCAATCCTCTTGGTAGTGCTTTAATTACTACATGCAACTACAATACCTACATATGATATGTAGTAGGACTCCCACTTACCATATTGTGCAGGAGAGTACTGCCTCACCTCACCTGGCAAACAGCTCAGGTAATTGAAGCACCGCTCTAGTGGAAAGAGAGAGACATACAGAGACACGTCAGCGAGCAGCTGACTTCACACTTAATCACAACTTGTACTGGTGTTAATAGTAGGTCAAAAAAGCCAAAGAGCCCTGGCTTAGGCTTTGGCCGCAGTTGAACAAATGGCAAGGATCAGACCCTTGATGGCCTGAAAATGTGTTTAATGACAATTAAGCCAGTGCAAAGAACAAGCATATCTGTTGCCAAAAAATGAGGTAAGAGGTTCGCCTGCGCCTCATTTTGTAATTTCTCATGCATGTATCACTAAGTCATTAGAGAACTGCCACTAGTAGACATCGTGACAGGATCTCTGCTTGTGAGGCTGTATTTTAGCATGAACACTCCAGCAATTATACTAGGGCGCATTTAGTTAGTAATACCATCGTCTGGGCGGTATCTAGTTAAAGTGTGAACACATAGGCAGAGCGCCGGTACACAGCACCCGCAATGATGCTTTTTAAACACTGCTCGCGTGTGGGTTTTAACCAGCAGCCCTACGCGAGAGAGCAAACAAATAATGCCCATAAACGATGCAGAGCTCTGGTGCACCGTGGGTCAGATGTCTATTACCGCGCTGTGGGTTTAAACTTCACAAAGGCAGCAGCGCTCGATTGTTATAGCAGAGCTCTGGTACTCCGTAAAACAATTAGCTCTTACCGCGCTGTGGGTTTAGTCTCTACAAAGGCAGCAACGCTCGATGGAAACACAATCAAAGCACTACGGATAAACAGTGCGCACACTGGTGGCGAGCGCGCACAATGGCATCCTGCTACTAGGATTGCTGACAGACAGGCAAGAAGAGCGTGTCTCTCACCTGTCCGTCGGTACTTCCAGCGTCCCTCTGGCTGTAAGGGGAGGTAACGCGCGGAGTCAAACACTGCAGTTTTACTTCCTCAACTGGGCGTGTCAATTGTCATCACATGACCGCCAAGGATTCTGGGATATGTAGTCCTATTGAGAGAATGGACGCTCCCAAGTAAATTAGAGGTTATGAAAGCTCACATATTTATTAATTTATTTAATAATACTCAGACACCAGAAACATAGACATGTGCATGTATGTTTAAAGCAGGGGCATCCAAAAGAATTGGTTTTTTGGAAGTACTGTTGTTTGCAAAGGCTCAGGTAAAGCGCACTGGCAGATCTACATGTTACTATGGCTTCCAATGTTACAAGGCTCTATTTTAAGCCAAGCAATACCGCACCGAAAAGTGGAACGGTAAAAATAAAGGTCCACTGAAATATTTTAGACAAGTGAGCACTTGTTGGTCAGGCAGAGGGGCTCCAATATCAGTTAGATATGAGTTGACGATAGCAAAGGGGTATTTATGCCCGACAGTGGCATCAAAATCACGTGTGAGGCTACACCATCAAAGGGAATGGAAGATTATAGTGAATCCTAGATTGGACCTCACAAGGAATGACGAAGTAAGGAGAAAAGCAACCGTAGCCTGTTGACTGGTCAGAATCAGTGCCAGACCCCATATAAATGTTTAGATGACTAGAGAGCACACCAACGCCCTAGAGGAGTGCATCTCACAGAGACATCCACGGGATGTCATCATTCAACCCGTCCTTGTCTGAGTTGAGAGTGTACACCCATTTTTGTTCTTTCTTGAACAAAAACTTGCTGATGTCTGTCACATGGTTGGGTATCAGGGGCTGTTCTAAAATGGTCCATCGAAATTCATCAGGGCCATGTCCCACCTCCAAGAAGTGATTAATCATTTTGGTGGACTGTTTGCGACAGCGGATGGTACTCCTATGCTCGGAAATGCGCGTCTTGACCTTCCTGGTCGTCATACCCACGTATTTGTATTCACAGGGGCAGACTATCAAATAAATGACATTGAGGCTGTTACAGTTGGTGAAGCGCCTTTGTTCCCAAAGACGCCCGCCTCCAATGTCAATAGTGGTAGATTTGACGGTCTGGGGGCAAGCAGCGCAATTCCCACATGGATGGTGGCCTGTCACAGCTGGCATACCCCAAAGTGTTCCTACAGCCCTCGGAGCCGTTGCTCTGGGTCTGGTGTGGACAAGTTGGTCTTTAAGGTTCCTACCCCTTTTGAAGGCAAATAGAGGCGGGGGCAGATTATCTTTACCCGTATTCAAGATACCCCAATGTTTCTTGATGATCTTCTGGATCTGATTGGAACGAGTGCCAAACGTGTTGACACAGGTGATCCGAGGTTCTTTGGCTTTTGGGAATGCAGGCTCCAGAAGGCTCTCGCGGTTGTTATTGAACGCCCACTTTTTTGACCGGCGTATTAATTGCTTAGGGTACTTTTTCTCAAGCAGGTTGTTCTCTAGTATTTTGGCATGATGAAAGAAGCCCTCCCTGGTGGAGCAGTTCCTCTGAATTCTCAGGAATTGCCCATAGGGCAGGTTGTCCCTTAGAGCTTTCGGATGGCAACTCTCGTAGCTCAACAGGGAGTTCCTTGCCATTGGTTTCCGAAAGAGCTCAGATTGAAGACCAGTCGGAGTTACATTAATCTTGAGGTCTAAGAAGGCCAGATGTGTATTACTGTGCTCGACAGTGAAACGGAGGAATGCATTCCTGCTATTCAACCAATTGTGGAAAGTTTGTAGCTCATCCACAGTCCCACGCCACACCACAAGGACGTCATCGATGTAACGTTTCCAAAGGCGGAGCGAGGCAAGAAAGGGGTTGGTATCGGTGAGGATGGTTTCTTCTTCAAACCGATGGACGTAAAGATTCGCCAGGCTCGGGGCAAAAACGCTGCCCATGCTGGTCCCAGAGACCTGTAAGTACATGGACTCCTCGAATTGGAAATAATTCTCCGTCATTGCCAGATTCGCCAAAGTCATAATGAAAGAGACCGGAGTGATGGAATCTAAATCATGTGCTCTTAGTAGGGTCTCGATCACATCAAGAGTCTCTCTTTGTGGGATTGACGTATAGAGAGATTCTACATCGAAGGATACCAGTAGATCTATGTTAGCATCAAACTCGACGTCAGGTAAAATCTTCAGGACATCCTTAGTGTCTTGTAGATATGTGGGCATCTTGTGCACCATAGGTCTCAAAAAGTGGTCTACAAAAGTTGAGAGGGGTTCGAGAAGAGACCCAATGCCTGATATTATTGGGCGTCCAGGGGGTGGCCGCTGTGGTTTGTGCACTTTGGGAAGCACATAGAAGTAAGGGACAATGGGGTGTGCCAATTGTAAATACAATGCCTCCTTTGATGTTATCCATCCCTCAGATAAAGCCTCTTCAACATGTTGTTTGATGGCCAATGATAGTCTCTCTGTAGGGTCCTCAGTGAGTTTCCGATATGACTTCACGTCACTGAGTTGTCGAATGCATTCTTCGCGGTATGTAGTTGTATCTAGGACAACTATAGCACCGCCTTTGTCGGCAGGTTTGATCACTACCGAGGGGTCCTCTGCTAGTTTTTTCAAAGCTAGCCGTTCTCTCTTAGGGAAATTGATGAATGGCTTGCTGGTTTGTTGTAATAGATTCGTAATATCGCAGTCCACCGCCTCCTCAAAGGCCAAAACCTTCGCTGGCAATCCGGTAGTAGGTGGATTGAAGGAAGAGGGTCGTTTCAGACCAGTATTCTGGTCACACAGTGTAAGATCACTCCCACCTTCATTCTCTTTTGCAAAAAGGAAGTGCAAGCGGATTTTCCTGAAAAATTTCCCCATCTCAATGTTGGTCTGGAACGGATCACCCATGTTCGTAGCCACAAATCCCAAACCTCTATTGAGCATTTTCAATTCCATCTCTGAGAGTGTTCTAGAACTCAGGTTAATCACGAGGTCGTCCCTGATGTTGACGCTGTTGTTTGGTCCTGAGGTATCTGTTTGCCACTCCGTAGGCCCATCGACTGGGGCGCCAAATTCCACTGTACTTGGTTCTGCTGTTGGCCTCTCCTCCGCCCCCTCTGTCTCCCCCTGCCCTGTCCTAAAAAAGCCGGGGAGTTAAAGTCAGGGTAGAATTGATGAGGACCGAAGGGCATCATCTGTTGAGGAAAAGGGGCCCCCTGGGACCATGGGTTAGGTTGCCACCATGGTGGAAACTGAGGTTGGACATAATTCTGACCAGAACCTCTCCAGTTTCTACGGTTGCCTCTCCCTCTGCCTTTGTTATTGGTATTACTACCTAGGCTAGATGAGTCTGAATCGCTAGACCCATCGCCGGAGCTGGAAGTACCGTACGTCGACCCACCTTTATGACCCTTGTTGTTATAGGTTGGAGGGACAAAAGTGTCACTTGTGTATGGGTAAATCTTTTCAGTTGCAAATTTTTCAATATCTTTTTTGCATTTCTCTAATTTCTTGAACAGGATCGAATCTCTGAATTCTTTATTGGCTTTATTATTTTCATCTAGATTTTTCGTGAAAATTTTGCTCGAGAGTGTAGTTCTGATCTGACCCTCAAGTAGCTGAATTTCGATCAAGATCTTATCAGCCGCCTTTTTAGCTGTTTTTATTATGAGCACCAACCAGTCGCGGGTGCATTTCCACGCGATTAGGTACCAATTATTTAAGAATTCTTTATCGTCCAAGAAAAGTCTAGGGACATTGGTTACAATTAGTCCACTAGGAGCGCAATTGCCGCGTAGATACTCAGCCATTACTAGACCATGGACGCAAATCCGTGATTGACTTTTTTTAATAGTGAGAATTTTTGCCCAACCTTCATCAGTGCTCACTGGGGGGACAGGTATATTGTCCAGAATGCTAGGATTCTCGTCCAGGATAGATTGAATCTCTGCTTCATCGAAGGAAAGGCCAAGGTTAGTTGCCATATTGATATAATGACCATACAAACACACACAGAACAAAGAAGTGAAGGTACGTATAGTCCCTATCTGTCAATCTACCACAGTGGGGATGAACAAACAATAGACCCGCGGCCTTAGCCGCACAAAAGCATCAAACAAATCAGAATGGGTTTGGGTCTCAGGGAAAAAAATTTTAATGACCACTCAGCACTACACTCCCCGAAAGTAACTAGACACAATACAAATAATAGTGGAGGGTCAAAAGGTATGGAATTCACAGGAGACGACTATGTAATGGAACTAGTGATACTAGTTCACTAGACAGGGTACATCATTCATAGTTTTTGAAAAATACCCATCAGTAGCTCTTCCTGGGCGCCCTTTTCATCATGTGGGTTCCTTCTAACCATGAAGGATAGGAAAAGAGTTTAGTCATGAATGACAACATAGGAACCAGTGATGGTATATCTGGGTCGCAGGGGGCTACTGAAAAGCAGTGCGAGGAAAAGTGAAATGGTGCAAAAGTGCAAGGTAGTGATATTTAAAATTAGATGGCTCTGAGGAAAGTACTAATTTATTTGAGACCTCAAAGTCTCTAAGACTTAAAAAGAGCGAAATTGGTAGTTTTAACTAATAGCTACCAACAGGTTGGTCGACATGTTTCAGCAGGAATTACGGATCACACTGGTATCCACTGCATTCTTCAGGACCTGTGTCGCTACTGCTAGTGTTGTGTAAAGAAAATATGAAAAAAGGAAAAGGTATCACCTGGGTATTAGTGAAGGATCATTCTCCCAGCTGTGAAGTCCGAAGGAGAACAAACATAGTCGAAAACAAGGGAAAAACATATAGTTAGTATATCAACGGTATCCAAAACATTTACATGGTATACCATATCTAAAAAGAGAATTTATGAAGCAATCCTCTTGGTAGTGCTTTAATTACTACATGTAACTACAATACCTACATATGATATGTAGTAGGACTCCCACTTACCATATTGTGCAGGAGAGTACTGCCTCACCTCACCTGGCAAACAGCTCAGGTAATTGAAGCACCGCTCTAGTGGAAAGAGAGAGACATACAGAGACACGTCAGCGAGCAGCTGACTTCACACTTAATCACAACTTGTACTGGTGTTAATAGTAGGTCAAAAAAGCCAAAGAGCCCTGGCTTAGGCTTTGGCCGCAGTTGAACAAATGGCAAGGATCAGACCCTTGATGGCCTGAAAATGTGTTTAATGACAATTAAGCCAGTGCAAAGAACAAGCATATCTGTTGCCAAAAAATGAGGTAAGAGGTTCGCCTGCGCCTCATTTTGTAATTTCTCATGCATGTATCACTAAGTCATTAGAGAACTGCCACTAGTAGACATCGTGACAGGATCTCTGCTTGTGAGGCTGTATTTTAGCATGAACACTCCAGCAATTATACTAGGGCGCATTTAGTTAGTAATACCATCGTCTGGGCGGTATCTAGTTAAAGTGTGAACACATAGGCAGAGCGCCGGTACATAGCACCCGCAATGACGCTTTTTAAACACTGCTCGCGTGTGGGTTTTAACCAGCAGCCCTACGCGAGAGAGCAAACAAATAATGCCCATAAACGATGCAGAGCTCTGGTGCACCGTGGGTCAGATGTCTATTACCGCGCTGTGGGTTTAAACTTCACAAAGGCAGCAGCGCTCGATACCGCCCAGACGATGGTATTACTAACTAAATGCGCCCTAGTATAATTGCTGGAGTGTTCATGCTAAAATACAGCCTCACAAGCAGAGATCCTGTCACGATGTCTACTAGTGGCAGTTCTCTAATGACTTAGTGATACATGCATGAGAAATTACAAAATGAGGCGCAGGCGAACCTCTTACCTCATTTTTTGGCAACAGATATGCTTGTTCTTTGCAGTGGCTTAATTGTCATTAAACACATTTTCAGGCCATCAAGGGTCTGATCCTTGCCATTTGTTCAACTGCGGCCAAAGCCTAAGCCAGGGCTCTTTGGCTTTTTTGACCTACTATTAACACCAGTACAAGTTGTGATTAAGTGTGAAGTCAGCTGCTCGCTGACGTGTCTCTGTATGTCTCTCTCTTTCCACTAGAGCGGTGCTTCAATTACCTGAGCTGTTTGCCAGGTGAGGTGAGGCAGTACTCTCCTGCACAATATGGTAAGTGGGAGTCCTACTACATATCATATGTAGGTATTGTAGTTACATGTAGTAATTAAAGCACTACCAAGAGGATTGCTTCATAAATTCTCTTTTTAGATATGGTATACCATGTAAATGTTTTGGATACCGTTGATATACTAACTATATGTTTTTCCCTTGTTTTCGACTATGTTTGTTCTCCTTCGGACTTCACAGCTGGGAGAATGATCCTTCACTAATACCCAGGTGATACCTTTTCCTTTTTTCATATTTTCTTTACACAACACTAGCAGTAGCGACACAGGTCCTGAAGAATGCAGTGGATACCAGTGTGATCCGTAATTCCTGCTGAAACATGTCGACCAACCTGTTGGTAGCTATTAGTTAAAACTACCAATTTCGCTCTTTTTAAGTCTTAGAGACTTTGAGGTCTCAAATAAATTAGTACTTTCCTCAGAGCCATCTAATTTTAAATATCACTACCTTGCACTTTTGCACCATTTCACTTTTCCTCGCACTGCTTTTCAGTAGCCCCCTGCGACCCAGATATACCATCACTGGTTCCTATGTTGTCATTCATGACTAAACTCTTTTCCTATCCTTCATGGTTAGAAGGAACCCACATGATGAAAAGGGCGCCCAGGAAGAGCTACTGATGGGTATTTTTCAAAAACTATGAATGATGTACCCTGTCTAGTGAACTAGTATCACTAGTTCCATTACATAGTCGTCTCTTGTGAATTCCATACCTTTTGACCCTCCACTATTATTTGTATTGTGTCTAGTTACTTTCGGGGAGTGTAGTGCTGAGTGGTCATTAAAAAATTTTTCCCTGAGACCCAAACCCATTCTGATTTGTTTGATGCTTTTGTGCGGCTAAGGCCGCGGGTCTATTGTTTGTTCATCCCCACTGTGGTAGATTGACAGATAGGGACTATAAGTACCTTCACTTCTTTGTTCTGTGTGTGTTTGTATGGTCATTATATCAATATGGCAACTAACCTTGGCCTTTCCTTCGATGAAGCAGAGATTCAATCTATCCTGGACGAGAATCCTAGCATTCTGGACAATATACCTGTCCCCCCAGTGAGCACTGATGAAGGTTGGGCAAAAATTCTCACTATTAAAAAAAGTCAATCACGGATTTGCGTCCATGGTCTAGTAATGGCTGAGTATCTACGCGGCAATTGCGCTCCTAGTGGACTAATTGTAACCAATGTCCCTAGACTTTTCTTGGACGATAAAGAATTCTTAAATAATTGGTACCTAATCGCGTGGAAATGCACCCGCGACTGGTTGGTGCTCATAATAAAAACAGCTAAAAAGGCGGCTGATAAGATCTTGATCGAAATTCAGCTACTTGAGGGTCAGATCAGAACTACACTCTCGAGCAAAATTTTCACGAAAAATCTAGATGAAAATAATAAAGCCAATAAAGAATTCAGAGATTCGATCCTGTTCAAGAAATTAGAGAAATGCAAAAAAGATATTGAAAAATTTGCAACTGAAAAGATTTACCCATACACAAGTGACACTTTTGTCCCTCCAACCTATAACAACAAGGGTCATAAAGGTGGGTCGACGTACGGTACTTCCAGCTCCGGCGATGGGTCTAGCGATTCAGACTCATCTAGCCTAGGTAGTAATACCAATAACAAAGGCAGAGGGAGAGGCAACCGTAGAAACTGGAGAGGTTCTGGTCAGAATTATGTCCAACCTCAGTTTCCACCATGGTGGCAACCTAACCCATGGTCCCAGGGGGCCCCTTTTCCTCAACAGATGATGCCCTTCGGTCCTCATCAATTCTACCCTGACTTTAACTCCCCGGCTTTTTTAGGACAGGGCAGGGGGAGACAGAGGGGGCGGAGGAGAGGCCAACAGCAGAACCAAGTACAGTGGAATTTGGCGCCCCAGTCGATGGGCCTACGGAGTGGCAAACAGATACCTCAGGACCAAACAACAGCGTCAACATCAGGGACGACCTCGTGATTAACCTGAGTTCTAGAACACTCTCAGAGATGGAATTGAAAATGCTCAATAGAGGTTTGGGATTTGTGGCTACGAACATGGGTGATCCGTTCCAGACCAACATTGAGATGGGGAAATTTTTCAGGAAAATCCGCTTGCACTTCCTTTTTGCAAAAGAGAATGAAGGTGGGAGTGATCTTACACTGTGTGACCAGAATACTGGTCTGAAACGACCCTCTTCCTTCAATCCACCTACTACCGGATTGCCAGCGAAGGTTTTGGCCTTTGAGGAGGCGGTGGACTGCGATATTACGAATCTATTACAACAAACCAGCAAGCCATTCATCAATTTCCCTAAGAGAGAACGGCTAGCTTTGAAAAAACTAGCAGAGGACCCCTCGGTAGTGATCAAACCTGCCGACAAAGGCGGTGCTATAGTTGTCCTAGATACAACTACATACCGCGAAGAATGCATTCGACAACTCAGTGACGTGAAGTCATATCGGAAACTCACTGAGGACCCTACAGAGAGACTATCATTGGCCATCAAACAACATGTTGAAGAGGCTTTATCTGAGGGATGGATAACATCAAAGGAGGCATTGTATTTACAATTGGCACACCCCATTGTCCCTTACTTCTATGTGCTTCCCAAAGTGCACAAACCACAGCGGCCACCCCCTGGACGCCCAATAATATCAGGCATTGGGTCTCTTCTCGAACCCCTCTCAACTTTTGTAGACCACTTTTTGAGACCTATGGTGCACAAGATGCCCACATATCTACAAGACACTAAGGATGTCCTGAAGATTTTACCTGACGTCGAGTTTGATGCTAACATAGATCTACTGGTATCCTTCGACGTAGAATCTCTCTATACGTCAATCCCACAAAGAGAGACTCTTGATGTGATCGAGACCCTACTAAGAGCACATGATTTAGATTCCATCACTCCGGTCTCTTTCATTATGACTTTGGCGAATCTGGCAATGACGGAGAATTATTTCCAATTCGAGGAGTCCATGTACTTACAGGTCTCTGGGACCAGCATGGGCAGCATTTTTGCCCCGAGCCTGGCGAATCTTTACGTCCATCGGTTTGAAGAAGAAACCATCCTCACCGATACCAACCCCTTTCTTGCCTCGCTCCGCCTTTGGAAACGTTACATCGATGACGTCCTTGTGGTGTGGCGTGGGACTGTGGATGAGCTACAAACTTTCCACAATTGGTTGAATAGCAGGAATGCATTCCTCCGTTTCACTGTCGAGCACAGTAATACACATCTGGCCTTCTTAGACCTCAAGATTAATGTAACTCCGACTGGTCTTCAATCTGAGCTCTTTCGGAAACCAATGGCAAGGAACTCCCTGTTGAGCTACGAGAGTTGCCATCCGAAAGCTCTAAGGGACAACCTGCCCTATGGGCAATTCCTGAGAATTCAGAGGAACTGCTCCACCAGGGAGGGCTTCTTTCATCATGCCAAAATACTAGAGAACAACCTGCTTGAGAAAAAGTACCCTAAGCAATTAATACGCCGGTCAAAAAAGAGGGCGTTCAATAACAACCGCGAGAGCCTTCTGGAGCCTGCATTCCCAAAAGCCAAAGAACCTCGGATCACCTGTGTCAACACGTTTGGCACTCGTTCCAATCAGATCCAGAAGATCATCAAGAAACATTGGGGTATCTTGAATACGGGTAAAGATAATCTGCCCCCGCCTCTATTTGCCTTCAAAAGGGGTAGGAACCTTAAAGACCAACTTGTCCACACCAGACCCAGAGCAACGGCTCCGAGGGCTGTAGGAACACTTTGGGGTATGCCAGCTGTGACAGGCCACCATCCATGTGGGAATTGCGCTGCTTGCCCCCAGACCGTCAAATCTACCACTATTGACATTGGAGGCGGGCGTCTTTGGGAACAAAGGCGCTTCACCAACTGTAACAGCCTCAATGTCATTTATTTGATAGTCTGCCCCTGTGAATACAAATACGTGGGTATGACGACCAGGAAGGTCAAGACGCGCATTTCCGAGCATAGGAGTACCATCCGCTGTCGTAAACAGTCCACCAAAATGATTAATCACTTCTTGGAGGTGGGACATGGCCCTGATGAATTTCGATGGACCATTTTAGAACAGCCCCTGATACCCAACCATGTGACAGACATCAGCAAGTTTTTGTTCAAGAAAGAACAAAAATGGGTGTACACTCTCAACTCAGACAAGGACGGGTTGAATGATGACATCCCGTGGATGTCTCTGTGAGATGCACTCCTCTAGGGCGTTGGTGTGCTCTCTAGTCATCTAAACATTTATATGGGGTCTGGCACTGATTCTGACCAGTCAACAGGCTACGGTTGCTTTTCTCCTTACTTCGTCATTCCTTGTGAGGTCCAATCTAGGATTCACTATAATCTTCCATTCCCTTTGATGGTGTAGCCTCACACGTGATTTTGATGCCACTGTCGGGCATAAATACCCCTTTGCTATCGTCAACTCATATCTAACTGATATTGGAGCCCCTCTGCCTGACCAACAAGTGCTCACTTGTCTAAAATATTTCAGTGGACCTTTATTTTTACCGTTCCACTTTTCGGTGCGGTATTGCTTGGCTTAAAATAGAGCCTTGTAACATTGGAAGCCATAGTAACATGTAGATCTGCCAGTGCGCTTTACCTGAGCCTTTGCAAACAACAGTACTTCCAAAAAAACAATTCTTTTGGATGCCCCTGCTTTAAACATACATGCACATGTCTATGTTTCTGGTGTCTGAGTATTATTAAATAAATTAATAAATATGTGAGCTTTCATAACCTCTAATTTACTTGGGAGCGTCCATTCTCTCAATAGGACTACATATCCCAGAATCCTTGGCGGTCATGTGATGACAATTGACACGCCCAGTTGAGGAAGTAAAACTGCAGTGTTTGACTCCGCGCGTTACCTCCCCTTACAGCCAGAGGGACGCTGGAAGTACCGACGGACAGGTGAGAGACACGCTCTTCTTGCCTGTCTGTCAGCAATCCTAGTAGC
Organism: Lissotriton helveticus; assembly: GCF_964261635.1. Lineage (NCBI taxonomy): Eukaryota > Metazoa > Chordata > Amphibia > Caudata > Salamandridae > Lissotriton > Lissotriton helveticus. The sequence continues at coordinate 1,719,728,797 of NC_136057.1, forward strand.
AGGATGCCATTGTGCGCGCTCGCCACCAGTGTGCGCACTGTTTATCCGTAGTGCTTTGATTGTGTTTCCATCGAGCGTTGCTGCCTTTGTAGAGACTAAACCCACAGCGCGGTAAGAGCTAATTGTTTTACGGAGTACCAGAGCTCTGCTATAACAATCGAGCGCTGCTGCCTTTGTGAAGTTTAAACCCACAGCGCGGTAATAGACATCTGACCCACGGTGCACCAGAGCTCTGCATCGTTTATGGGCATTATTTCTTTGCTCTCTCGCGTAGGGCTGCTGGTTAAAACCCACACGCGAGCAGTGTTTAAAAAGCGTCATTGCGGGTGCTGTGTACCGGCGCTCTGCCTATGTGTTCACACTTTAACTAGATACCGCCCAGACGATGGTATTACTAACTAAATGCGCCCTAGTATAATTGCTGGAGTGTTCATGCTAAAATACAGCCTCACAAGCAGAGATCCTGTCACGATGTCTACTAGTGGCAGTTCTCTAATGACTTAGTGATACATGCATGAGAAATTACAAAATGAGGCGCAGGCGAACCTCTTACCTCATTTTTTGGCAACAGATATGCTTGTTCTTTGCACTGGCTTAATTGTCATTAAACACATTTTCAGGCCATCAAGGGTCTGATCCTTGCCATTTGTTCAACTGCGGCCAAAGCCTAAGCCAGGGCTCTTTGGCTTTTTTGACCTACTATTAACACCAGTACAAGTTGTGATTAAGTGTGAAGTCAGCTGCTCGCTGACGTGTCTCTGTATGTCTCTCTCTTTCCACTAGAGCGGTGCTTCAATTACCTGAGCTGTTTGCCAGGTGAGGTGAGGCAGTACTCTCCTGCACAATATGGTAAGTGGGAGTCCTACTACATATCATATGTAGGTATTGTAGTTACATGTAGTAATTAAAGCACTACCAAGAGGATTGCTTCATAAATTCTCTTTTTAGATATGGTATACCATGTAAATGTTTTGGATACCGTTGATATACTAACTATATGTTTTTCCCTTGTTTTCGACTATGTTTGTTCTCCTTCGGACTTCACAGCTGGGAGAATGATCCTTCACTAATACCCAGGTGATACCTTTTCCTTTTTTCATATTTTCTTTACACAACACTAGCAGTAGCGACACAGGTCCTGAAGAATGCAGTGGATACCAGTGTGATCCGTAATTCCTGCTGAAACATGTCGACCAACCTGTTGGTAGCTATTAGTTAAAACTACCAATTTCGCTCTTTTTAAGTCTTAGAGACTTTGAGGTTTCAAATAAATTAGTACTTTCCTCAGAGCCATCTAATTTTAAATATCACTACCTTGCACTTTTGCACCATTTCACTTTTCCTCGCACTGCTTTTCAGTAGCCCCCTGCGACCCAGATATACCATCACTGGTTCCTATGTTGTCATTCATGACTAAACTCTTTTCCTATCCTTCATGGTTAGAAGGAACCCACATGATGAAAAGGGCGCCCAGGAAGAGCTACTGATGGGTATTTTTCAAAAACTATGAATGATGTACCCTGTCTAGTGAACTAGTATCACTAGTTCCATTACATAGTCGTCTCTTGTGAATTCCATACCTTTTGACCCTCCACTATTATTTGTATTGTGTCTAGCATAGAAGAAACAAAATTAATAATGGGGGTAATCATCATTTTTATAGTTTGGTAACGGCCCCACCAAGATATATATTTAGGAGACCAAGTCTCCAAGAGCTGTCGTACTTTAATAATAGTCTGAGCCTCATTATATCCAATAGTATCATATAGAGTACTGCAGAACCAGATCCCCAAGTATTTAAGCCGTTTAGATTGCCATTTAAACCCTGCAGAACCCATATGAGCCGGAAAGCAATAAGCGTTTAAGGGGAACTTTTCCGTTTGATCTCTATTGAGAGTGTACCCAGAAACACCCGAGAAAAGAGAGATGGTGTCTGAAATCGCGAGAATGGCCTGTTCAATATATTCGGAAAAAATAAGAACATCATCTGCGTATGCAGCAGTTTTGATGCGGTGTGAACCAAAAGTAAATCCTTTGATGGCTGGATGTATGTCAATCAAATGAAGCAACGGATCAATAGAAAGTAAGAACAAAAGAGGGGATAAAGGGCAGCCTTGCCTGGTTCCCTGGCGAAGATTTAAAAAAGAGGAAGTGGAACCATTGATTCTAATATTCGCCATAGGTTGGGCATATAAGTGTCGTGTTTTGGCAGCTCCTGAGTTAGCGTTTAGCACAGCTACACGGTCTTTTTCGTTAACTTGACCAAAACAAACGGGGGCCATTTTGAATCCTTCTGGCTTCCATTTTCTGTGAACACTCTGCCTCGTGGTCAGTGTGCCCTTTCGTCCTTTCTCGATACCCATGGTCATCTATTCTGCTCGGCAACAGGCTATTTTTAGTACTGGTCAAACGCACATGCGCACTATGCATCAACTGGCCATTCTTTAGGAATGTTAGCACTAACTGACCAGTGCCATTGAACTCCTCCCACATGCTGGCTGTGTTCCAAAAAATGAACTTATATGTACCTAAAATGTGTAACTTGTAACCGCCTATCTTTTTATTGCTATTAAACTGTATAAAAGAGGTCGCTCACCGATATTCGGTGTGCTACTTCTTACATTGCCGAAGGGTGCTGTAGGAGTGTATCACCACCCCATGGGGTCTTAATAAACTTGTCTTTTGCATTTTCCAGTGTCCGTGCCAACTTCTATACTAAGGTGTCCGAGAGTTTAGCAGAGTATGTAGGCCTGATTTGAACCCAACACCACAATTGGCGACCACGAAGGGACTCATCGGCGACTCGGATGCCCGAAGGAGAGGTCGTGACGAAGGTCTGGAAACTCGCCATGGAAGCGATCGCTGCCATTGAGTGACCCGAGTCTTGGCACCCACGGTGTGTCTTTCCTTCCTTCTGATCTGACCTTCCAGGTGGCGCCGGTCTTCGACTGAGATTCTGATCTTGGATTGTCGTGATGTGCCGTTTTGGCTGATTCGATTACAGAACTTGGCAGTTGGACCTTGGACGTTTGAAGATATTCGGTAAGCCTTTCTGACTGGTGAGGTAGTCTACTGACGCTTACTGTGGCTTTTTGACTTTTGAATTTGAATTTGAATTTGTTTGAAGTTAGCTAACGTTTGAATTTGAATTTGAAATATGTGAAGTGCACCTCACATAGGCAGGCATGTAGGGATATTTCTCAGATTTATTTGATTTGAACGGCACACTGTGTATGAAGCACATTAGGTGCCATTTTGTGTAGTATCGCGTTTTTCGTGGTACTTTTTGAACATGCCTGTTTTTAGTACGCTCCGAAGGATGTGCTGTTTTGGAAATGGTACCAATTATCGATTAAATGAATCACAGCCGGCTCCCCCAGAGGGGACTCCAAATCGTGAGATGTATGTTAAATTCGGTATTCCACCAATAATGTACAGCACGTTATGGCATAAGTATACTAAAACTGATCGTGAATTACAGTGGCCACTACATGGGTCATTTGATCTTCGAAAGGTTCAGTATGTAGAGCAGTGTTTGTTTCAGCGAAGGTCTAGACAAGATATGTTTGATTGTGTGCGTATGTGGGAGAAAGAGGCGCGTGAACGAGTGAAGCGTGAGGAAGCCTTGGCGGAGAAGGTGCAGCGGAAGGCTGCACATGATAAAGCTTTACAGCTACAGGAGAAGGAATTGCAGGAAAAGAAAGAGAGGGAGACGCGAGAACGCAATCTGCAGGATAATGGTCAGTTCCCTATCAGGCGTCCTCTTTATCCGGTCCTTACTAATGAAACAGATGATTTTTCATTATTAGATCGCTGTCCGCCTCCGTACGTCGCACCTACGGCTCCGAACGAGGAATCAGATGAGGATCATGATCGTGCACAGCGTACAAGGTTACATGCGGAACGAGCGGCGGAATTGCGTTCGTTTGCACGAAAGTTAAATACTAATACTGTTACTGTTTCTGAAATTAGTACGCAAATGGTCTGATCAGGAGCGACTGTATTTCTTAGATCATTTTGGAGATGAGGTTGTTGATCGGTTCAGAAAATATTCTCTAGAGTTAGAACCCAAGGATATATCCAAGGGTCGTGAGAATTTTCGTAAAGGTCTTTTTGTTCTTTCAGATGCGGATGACTTTTTCAAACGTTTGGTTCATCTACGGAATGAGGCGACACGACTACGGGAGTTGGACAAATCGAAGGGTCTGCCTGCGTCCGGAGCGGCGGGGATATCCAAAGAATGCCCTATCTTTGGAACAGATAAGATCGCTGCGATTAATGTTAGACCTATGCGAGAAGCTGCGCCTTTATATGTCCCCCACAAAGGGGATGGCACAGATGATGATAAAAGCTCTAAAAACGCGAAAGGGTATTTTGTATATAACTGGGTTTATACGCCTTGGAATAGAGCAGATGTTATGGCGCTTAAGAATGCTTTGCCTGATCCCCGTAAAAATCCTGCGGCTTTTCATGAAAGTGTTGAAAGTGCAATTTCTTCGTGTATTATGACGTTAGTTGATATTGACCTGTTTTTCGGGTTGATATTGCCCCCTGATATGTGGAGAGCGATTCGTAAGTTTGATGACCACACGACTCTCGGGGCCACTTGGAAAGATCTTGTTCAAGCTGACTTGGATAGGGAACCAGCATGTAAGCCTTGTCAATTAATATTAGACCTTCCAGGGGCCATACTAACAAAATTAAAAACTCTTGCTCCCGCTAAAAAGATTGATTGGACTATATTAGCCTCTTGTAAGCAGAAAACGGATGAATCGGTTTCCGATTTCTTCTCTCGCTTTGAGGAAGCGTTCCATGATTACAGTGGGCAATCATTAACAGAAGATACAGGCAGGCATTTGTTCGTTGATAAGTACGTGGCTAATCTCCTACCGGAGATTGCAAAACGATTAAAGGCGAGCGAAAGTTCATGGACCACAGCAACCCCTGCTTCTCTCTTGACTATGGCTCAATATTATGAACGGCAGGAATTGGAGGCAAAGGAAAGTAGTGAGAAGAAAGCGAAGGATTTGAAAACGAAGGTAATGTTAGCTCAGGTTCAGGTTACGAGAGGGAACAATAGAGGGGGACGAGGATCGTATAATAACGCTCCTCCCCCTCGTTCTGACATTTCTGTGAACCAATGCGCATACTGTAAACAGTTTGGGCATTGGATTGCAGACTGTCCGGTGTTTCGAGAACAGTGTAATTTGAGGGGACGAGGAAGTGGAAGGTCTAGGAATAATTATGGGGGGCCGCGAGGATGGGGAGCGAATGATCGTGGAGGATATGGAGCGAATGATCGTGGAAGATATGGAGCGAATGATCGTGGAGGATATGGAGCGAGGGGCCGTGGTCAGACAGATTATAATACCTTTGATAATCGCAATCAATATCAGATAAATGAGGGTGGCTCTGCTGAGCCACGTGATGAGCGCTATGCATAGGATTGCGTAGGATGGGGTGTGGAATCGGTTGAGGTACCAGTTGATCAAAGGGGTCCATATATAGAAGCACATGTTTTGGGTTCTACTGATCAATTTCTGGTCGATACAGGAGCTACTCGTAGCGCTTTGTCCAAATACTTGGTTCCAAGGGCTCCCCTGTCTGGCGAGGTAATTACAGCTATAGGGTTCGATGGAACACCTACTTCTAGCCCACTGTCTCAACCCGTTGCATTTCATGTTGATAAATTTGCTGCCCCTTGTCCCTTTTTGTTGTCTCCAAATACACCAGATAATATTATGGGACTCGATATGTTAAAACACTTTCGAGCTACTATTCGCTGTGCCCCAGAAGGAGTACGAGTTGTGTTGAATGAGAATTATCCAGAAATTGAGCGAGTGTGTTTTCTCCATGAATCTGAAGTATTAGCCTCCTTACCAAAAACGTTGTGGGCCACTTCTGACACTGATGTAGGGCAGATGATAATTCCTCCAGTACGTATTACTGTAAAGGAGGGAGTATCTCTACCATGTGTCCCACAATATAAGATTTCGAGAGAAGGTGAAATTGCTTTGATACACATTGTGAACGATTTGATTTTAGCAGGAGTAGTTGAGGAAGTCCCCTATAATGTTTGCAACAGCCCAATTTTACCGATCCTTAAAAGAGATACAGATGCTAAGGTTTACCGTTTTATTATTGATTTGAGGGAAATCAACAAGATAGTAGTGCCTCAGTACCCGGTGGTGTCTGACATCACCACGTTGCTTACGTTGGTTCCATCGACGGCAACTACTTTTACAGTCATCGATTTGAAGAATGCCTTCTTTTCGATTCCTGTACATCCTGATAGTCGATATCTATTCGGCTTTACATTGAATAATAAATCGTACAGATTTTGTCGAGTTCCTCAAGGTTATACAGAAAGTCCTAGCATCTATAGTCAGGCTTTGAAAAGGCAGCTTGATTCCTTTGAATTGCAAGATGGAGTGGCTCTTATTCAGTATGTGGATGATATCTTACTTGCTGCAGACACACAAGAACAATGTGAGAAAAGTACCTTTTCCTTGCTTTCCTTCCTAGCCAAAAATAATCATAAGGTTTCAAAGAAAAAGCTGCAATATTGTAGACCCAAGGTGACCTACCTCGGTCATCTTTTGTCTAAGGAGGGCCGTGCATTGACACCAGATCGAATTCAAACAGTTTTAGACACACCAGTCCCTCGCACTCAGAAAGATGTTCGTGCCTTTATAGGTTTGACGTCTTTTTGTAGACAATGGATATTGGGTTTTTCACACATTGTTAAACCATTGTTGGCATTGTTGTCTAAAGATACACCGATTCCCATTGAATGGACGGATGAATGTCAGAATGCTTTTGAACAATTGAGGCAAGCTCTTTGTTCTGCACCAGTGTTAGGTACACCTGATTATACGAAGATTTTCACATTATATGTACACGAGAAGGATGGGTGCGCATTGTCAGTTTTAGTGCAGACGCACGGAGACAAACAGAGGCCTTGTGCATACTTCTCGGCGGTACTCGACCCTGTGGCTCGAGGATTGCCTGGATGTTTTCGAGCAGGTGCAGCAACAGCAGTAGCGATACGACAAAGTGAGGGAATAGTTTTGTCACACAAATTGTTGGTGTTAGTTCCCCATGCGGTAGATGCGTTATTGAATCAAACGAAAACACAGCATCTAACTAGTGCCCGTCTGACAGGATATGAGCTAACGTTGTTGGCGCCGCACATCACACTAAAACGATGTGCGACGCTGAACCCTGCTACTTTACTGCCGGATCCTGTTGCTGAGACTCAGAAGGAAGAACAACATGATTGTGTTTTTCTGACTGAAGAACAGACAAAGGGTCGTATCGATTTACAGGATACACCATTTCCAGATGTAGATGGGGAACTGTGGGTTGATGGATCGTGCGTGAGGTTACCAGATGGTACGACTTCCGCAGCTTATGCGATCACGACACTTAAGACAGTGGTAGAAGCAGCACGAATACCCCAGAAATCGGCTCAAGCAGCTGAATTGATAGCCTTAATGAAAGCATGTGAGTTAAGTGCTGGACTATGTGTGAACATTTACACGGATAGTCGTTACGCTTTTGGAGTAGTACATGATTTTGGCCTACTCTGGAAGGAACGAGGATTCCTGACTTCACACGGAGTACACATCATGCATGGAGAATTGGTACGCGATCTCTTGAATGCACTATTGTGTCCAAAGAAAGTAGCGATACTCAAATGCAGTGCACACAAAAAGGTGACGGACAAAATAGGACAAGGCATTGCTTTCGCAGATCGCATTGCGAGAGAGACCGCTATGCTACAAAATAACTCCCCCATGTACGTGGTGAAATCACAAGCCGAGCGGTGGTATGATGCTAGAGAAGAAATACTTGATATACAGAAGTCAGCATCTGAGGCAGAACTTACGAAATGGGCCACTGAAGGAGTATTGGATGATGAGGGTTGCTGGCGCAGTAAAGATATGGAGAGATGGAAACTACCCATGGCCTATTTACAAACAATGGTGCAAATGACACATGGGCTGGCACACATTGGAGTTTTCGCAATTACTAAATTGCTTACACGAGTTTGGGAGAATCCTGAAATTGCTAGCATGGCTAAGAGAGTAGTGCAGACCTGTCTGATATGTTTACAGCACAATCCTGGACAAGGGACTCATACTCCTAAAGGAGGGTTTGTTCCACCTACTGCACCATTCGAAGTACTGCAAATGGATTACATCCAGCTGGAACGCTGTAATAATCTCAAGTATGTCCTAGTAGTGGTGTGTGCCTTCAGCAAATGGATTGAGGCTTACCCTACGAAAGACAATACAGCATTGACAACAGCTAAGGTGTTACTCAAGGAGTACTTCCCGCGCTATGGTGTTTGTAAATTTATGTGGAATGATAACGGTCCTCATTTTATTGGGAAAGTGGTGGAGTACGTCCTGAAAGGATTGGGAATCAAGCAACGATTCCACGCTGTCTTTCATCCGCAATCAGCAGGTTTGGTAGAAAGATACAATGCGACTTTGAAGCTGAAGCTAGCAAAGATTGTGGCATCCACATCTCTGAAATGGCCGGATGCTTTGCCTTTGGCGTTGCTGTCTATTCGATCAGTGCCACATTCTCGATCTAACCTCACACCCTATGAAGTGGTGTTTGGAAGGCCGATGAATATTTGGGGAGTTCCAAAACCTCGTTTGATACATGATGTGCCTTGTATAATGATGAACGATTATTTGGCACGATTAACAAATGATTTGCTTTCTATTCATCAACAGGTTCGAGAAGCGCTCCCTGATAACTCCACTGGTGAGGCTCACGATCTTCGTCCTGGGGACCACGTGATGGTCCGGGTGTTTGAGCGATCCGGCAGTTTGGAACCGAGATGGCATGGCCCTGAGCAGGTGCTGCTGGCAACACGGACGGCTGTGCGAGTCACCAATAAGAAGCGGTGGATACATTCAACACACTGCCGACGTGTCTCTCCGGATCTGGTGAGCCCTGTGGTGCTATCCAACTACAGAAAGATTTTGGATACAGAAAAGAGCCCAGCTGTCACGCCTGATGAATTGGAGGGAGCCTTCCCGGACCACACTGTTTCTAATGAAGTGAAGTATAATCTACGTCCCAGGAAATAAGATTTCTTTTTGCATTTTTGAAACTGGTTGGTAACCGCTCTGAGGTTTGTGAAACGGAAGCCGGGAATATCAAGGGGGGGGGATCAGTTCTGCCCTGTGTAGCGACACCCGTCTTGAATCCCGGAGAACAAATAAACGGCAGCCTCGGTCCAGAACCATCGTTTTTATTTTTCCGTTTAGTGTTGTTTTTGAGAATTATTGTTTTGTGAACTATGGCATCTCCTTCGACACGAAAAGGGAGAATTCTTGGTGCTGTTTTGTTTGTCTTGACCATAGTGGTGATCGCAGTAGTAGCTTGGACTATAGAACAATTGTTTCCTGCACGAGAACATTTGCTGCCCACCACTCCAAGCCCATCTGAACATTTTCATTTTACTTTGCCTTTTCATGAAGAAAGACATAGACAGACTTACTTGAATAACAGCTTTATTCAGATTTTGCATTACACTCATAACATGACCAATACGTCCAATTGTTGGGTATGTGGAATGTTGCCCGGACATCAGAAGAGGGGAGGAACTCCACTCATTCCTCTCCCGTTTTCTCATAATGGTTCTTGCCATGCTTGGTACACTCTTCTTTTCACCTTGCGATGGCCAACGAAAGGTGGACTACTTTTTCGATTAAACAGGATATGCTATAACGACAAAGATGGTTATCTGCACGCTGAAGGAACTAAATTTGAATGGGAAGAGTATCGTCCGGGCAATGTTTCTGCACCTCGTGTATATACAAATCAAAGACTTATAAATGTAACGAGCTTGCATATGATAACAGTTATTGATACAAAAGCAGATCTGTGTATTAGAAATAAAGGTACAATCCCTGTAGGCTGCAGTGAATGTAATATTACACTTACCTTTGATACGCCAACTGGTATTGCATTCATAGCCTCACGTAACACATATTTCATTTGTGGAAATAAGGGATACCATCGTTTACCATTGAGATGGTTAGGAACATGTTACATAGCTTTTGTATTACCACCTGTATTTATTGCTCCTCCTATGTATCACAATGATTACGTGCTGTACCATGATTTTGTACTGAATAGAGTTAAACGAACATTAGATCTTGATGAAATCGACCAAACTGATACTACTTTACAGCAATATGTAGATTTCAACTTGGGTTTATTTTCATTTGTAGGAGCTGCACTGAATAGCAGGAAGATAAGGCGGCTTACACGTGTGCTGGAAGCTGTCGCTAATGAAACTGCCTCTGCTTTAGGGAATATTACTGAGGAATTGCAAATTACCAGAATTATGGCGCTCCAGAACCGAATGGTTCTAGATGTGATACTAGCTGATAGGGGCGGAGCATGCCGCATTATCGGAAGTAGTTGCTGTGTGTACGTGCCAGACAACTCACCCTCCGTGTATGATTCGATTACGAAATTACATAAGATAGCTGCTGAGATCCACCCAGAAAATGGAACATGGACCTTTTCTGGGTGGTTCTGGACTCTATTTAGTACTTGGGGTTGGAAATTATTAACGATTCTATGTATTTTTCTTGGAGTACTATTTTCCCTTTGTCTATGTATTCAATGTGGCCCTACCTTATGTTCTGTATGTATCACAGCCTGTATTCCGTCCAAACGAGCTATTGTTAAGCAAGAGAAACTGATTAATGATGAAGTATTGAAAATAATGGCTATTAATATTGATGATGAACATTCTGATTACGTTCACTATGAGGTAGCTTTTGCTAAACGCTAAAAGGGCCGTCTGTTGTGTTTTGGCAGCTCCTGAGTTAGCGTTTAGCACAGCTACACGGTCTTTTTCGTTAACTTGACCAAAACAAACGGGGGCCATTTTGAATCCTTCTGGCTTCCATTTTCTGTGAACACGCTGCCTCGTGGTCAGTGTGCCCTTTCGTCCTTTCTCGATACCCATGGTCATCTATTCTGCTCGGCAACAGGCTATTTTTAGTACTCGTCAAACGCACATGCGCACTATGCATCAACTGGCCATTCTTTAGGAATGTTAGCACTAACTGACCAGTGCCATTGAACTCCTCCCACACGCTGGCTGTGTTCCAAAAAATGACCTTATATGTACCTAAAATGTGTAACTTGTAACCGCCTATCTTTTTATTGCTATTAAACTGTATAAAAGAGGTCGCTCACCGATATTCGGTGTGCTACTTCTTACATTGCCGAAGGGTGCTGTAGGAGTGTATCACCACCCCATGGGGTCTTAATAAACTTGTCTTTTGCATTTTCCAGTGTCCGTGCCAACTTCTATACTAAGGTGTCCGAGAGTTTAGCAGAGTATGTAGGCCTGATTTGAACCCAACACCACATAAGGACATAACCATATTAATGAACGAATCACCCAAATTATGTGCACAAAGAACCGCATGTAAAAAAGGCCAAGATACCTTATCAAAGGCCTTTTCAGCGTCTAAGGCCAATGCAGCCGCTGGAAGGCAAGCACGTTTAGCAGCACCCAGAATATGACAGAAGGTACCGATATTGTCCCTCGCTAATCTTCCCTTAACAAAACCAGTCTGAGAGGGGTGTACAAGTGTAGGGATAAGGGATTCTAGTCGTTTAGCCAAAATTTTGGCAAACATTTTCGCTTCCATATTAAGGAGAGAAATGGGACGAAAGTTTTTAGGGTCTGAATGATCCTTGCCCTCCTTTGGGATTACAACAATAGTGGCATCCGCAGCTGACCCCGAGACCGACCCTTGTTGGATGAACAAATCAAAGACCTCTTTAAGACGAGGAACAACCGCAGAAAGAAATTTTTTATAAAACAGGATAGGAAAACCGTCTGGCCCAGTAGCTTTCCCTGATCTAGTAGCTTTGATGGCAGAAATGATTTCCTCGGATGTAATCTCGCCACCTAACTTCTGACTGTCTTCAGTGGAAATCGATTGAAGAGGAATCTTTTTAAGAAACTCCTGACAATGAACAAAAGATGATTGATTGGTGGGAGTATATAATTTACAATAGAAATCTCTAAAGACATCAAGAATCTCCTTGGTCTGGAATTTTGTAGCGCCTGAGCTATCTGTAATTGAGGAGATTTGAATTGATTTGAGATTGGAATCTTGATATTTCAACGTCGCCGCCAAAACTTTACCTGCACGATTTTTCAATAATGAGCGCTTGGATTTCTGGGCCTGAACCCCAATGTGAGCCCGCTTAGAAACAATGGTGTTGTAGGAATATTTCAGATTTTTAATGATTTGCAAATGGGTTCTACCTTTAGAACTATGGAAGAGAATTTCCTGTTGTTTAATTTCATCTGCTAAAAGTTTAAGTTCTTTTTTGGCAGCAGAATTCCTCCTTGCCATGCATTGAATAATGGAACCCCGAAGAGAGCATTTAAACGCATCCCATAAAACAACGGGAGAACTAACTGACCCATCGTTATCCGCAAAACAATTCTCAATTTCCGACATTAATGCGAGTACCTGGGACTCATCATAAAGGATTTCTGTATCTCCAAGAACTAGGACCTTTTTCCTTAACAAAGGAGGAAATAGCGAGGGAAACAGCTGCATGATCAGAAACCAGAATAGGATGAATGAGAGGAGAGGATGAAGTCTGAACAAAAGACGAATGAACCAGGAGGTAGTCAATACGAGAAAAATTAGAGTGTGGAGAGGAAAAAAAGGAGAAATCACTGCCAGTTGGGTTATGAAGCCGCCAAAGATCTTGAAGCTGGAGAGTAGAACACATGTTTAACATTTGTTTATGTGCTTTAGAAGAACGAAAGTGAAATGCAGAGTTTCTATCTAACAGAGGGTCATAGGCAAATTAAAATCACCACCAACAATTAAGTTACCCTGATGAGGAGTGTCTATTAACTTTTTTGTAATCGGGCACCAGAAACCCGGATCATCACAATTCGGAGCATAAATATTGAAAACATATAAATCAATATCCCCAATAGAAAATCTAGACAATAGCCATCGGCCCTCAGAGTCATGTTCAGCAGAAACCAACGATAATCCATAAGCTCTAGAGATCAATGTAATCACTCCATTCCTTTTACCCAAGGCATCAGAACAAGCAACATCAAACACCCAATCTTTCCTCATACACAAAGCCTCTTTATAAGAAATTTTTGTTTCCTGTAACAAAACGAAATCGGAAGAAAGAGATTTACAATAATCCAAGATTTTTGACCTCTTTACCGGGTGATTTAATCCCTTAACATTAAGGGACACAACATTCAGATCAGACATAATCATGCAACAACAAAAAGTCAGTAAAAATGGGTAATAGAGGGAGAAGTAGTAACGCAAAACATAGAATCAAAAACCAATTCAGAAAAAGGAAAAAGGGAGAGCCGCCCCAGAAGAACCAAGAGGAAGAGCAGAAAAGCAGAAAGGGGAAGAAGAAAAGAGAAGAAAGAAGACCCACCAGGGGAGGTCTAAAAAAGACCAAATTCATACCAGGGGGACATGGGAAGGGAAGCAGAAGGCCAACGAGAGAGCTCACATGGTAAAGTTTAGAACCCTTTAGATAGAAAAAGAAAAAAGATATAATAGAAGGAACAAGGCAAAGAATCGTATAATGAAGTAACTTGTCAAGCAAAATAAAAATCGCTTTTGCAAAATTAAGCATTAAAGGCATCCTAAAAGCCATAATGACTGTCTAAAACATAAACTACATCACATATCTCTAACCTATTATAATATCATAGCAATATATTGCAGAAAAAAATTGTATATAAAAAAATATTAAAAGGAAGAACCAAATAGAGGTAAACAAGATATCATTAACAACCTATGGAAAGGGAATAATACTGAAAAACTCGTATAGATCATCAGCCAGGATAAAACTTGTAGGTAACTGAAGAGTACCATAATAACAATAATGCAATATATATAACATGGCAATGATTAAGGGATCAATAGAATTCACAAGAAAAATGAAAGAACTACACAAAGAGCCTAAGGAGAATAATCAAACAAAGAACAAATATTAAAATGTTACACTACAAGGACACAAATATGCAAAACATGACAATGGGTAATAAAGACCAACTGGACTCACAGAGCATCAATTGGAATTGAGGATATGGAAGAGAAACAATGATCAAGACCTGCAGAACAAGAAGCGAATCCAAAAAAAGGAAAGAAACGGTAGCCAAGTGACCAAGACAACAGTACCAAACGAAAAGACAGGGGGAACCTCAAGAAATACCCCGAAATGTTAGACAACACCCAAGACTACCAAAAGACAAAGAGTAATCCAAGCAGTGACTTAAAATATACAAGAAGAACAAACCAGCTTTGGTAAAGCAAAGATATGTAGAATAAAGAAACATCTAGGACGCCTAACAGGACGATCAATGAAGGCTAGAATGACAGCTAACAGCACAGCCAATAAAAGATAAGACGACAGCTAACAACACGAATAGTAACAGACAAGACGACATATTGTCCGAAACGTACGAACAGGGAGCAAAAAGAGAACATATGTGTCTAACAACCATGACTCAAGAAATCAGGAATGACGACATCAATATATGAGAAGATACGACATCTGAAGAGACGGGATGAGCGAAACACAACATGTAACACTGAAACAGTGGCACATATCGGAAGGCAAGATATGATACGTCACATGAACAAAATACAATCGGATTCAGGAACCAGAAGGACCAGGAGCAGAAGAAGAATCCATCTGTGATTCAGACTGGTTATCCAAAAAATCGGAAAGGTCAGAAGGTTCGTCAAAAATCTTAAAACGGCCTTTGAAAGTGATACGAAATTTGGAAGGACCAGTAAAAGAGAAAGGAATGTTCATGTCTGCAAGACGTTTCCGCAGGTTAAGAAAACCCTTTTGTCTAATCACAGTGTCTCTGGCAAAATCCTGAGAGATAGAGATGCGATGACCTTCCCAAGTCACGGATTTAATTTTCCTCATATGAGCCAAAATTTGTCCTGAATGTTGGTAACGTAACGGTTTAAAAATTACCGCTCTTGGACTTGTCGCTGATTTAGATCTGAAAAAAGGAACACGATGCGCTCTCTCAATCTCAAAGTCTTTTATAAATGAAATCTGTAGAGTAGCAGGAAGCCACTGAGAAATAAATTCAACCATCGAAGAGGCTGACTTCTCCGCCTCCTCAGGGAGAGCAAAAATTCGAAAATTACTTCTTCTATTACGATCTTCCTGCTCCGTGAGGTCTCTCCGTAGAGCAGCCATAGATCGTTCCATCTGATGAAGAGAACGTGACTGTTGACGGGAAACATCCTCCACACCACTAATCCTAGACTCCGCAGCATTAACTCTAATAGATAGTGCCTTAAAGTCATTTCTGATAGCCGACACTTCAACTTGTAATAAATCAGCGTTAGTCTTAGTTGATTGGGCAATATCATGAACCGCATTGAGGCGCAACAGAATGGTATCCAAAGTGGTAGAAGGGTCTTTCGGAGAAGATTCTGGAGTAGGAGATTGTTGTTTGGACCTCTTGAGGGCACCCTTGGAATCCTTATTAGTAGCAGGAGGACCCATGTTGTCCGCCATAGGAACAGCCCACGTTGAAAGGTCAAAAATGAGTCTCTGAATAAATATATGAAGATAATGAGAACAAGGCAGATGCGAGAAAAAGAATGACTGTATACAAAAAAAAATCCAAAAACACCGCTGAAGAGGCGTCAATTAGGAACCACTGACCGTGTGGGACATAAGATGGCCATTGGAATATATGACGAAAAAATCAGATATTGAATAATCTTCAAAAAGGCAGAGAGAGACATGACTCCATGTAGTCGACAACCTCGCAATCAGGTTGAACACACCTCATTTCAAAACAACTGTAAGGCTGGAGCAAAAGAGCCGAGGGAGACCATTGAGGCAAAGCATAAGGACTTCCCATATAAAAAGAGACATGGAAGTATCAGCATATGAATGAAACGCTGTTAAAATTACAGACACTTGAGAAAAGCCTTGTAAATAAAGTAAATGTCACCTCAAAGCATCAGAAGCACAGCCTGCAGATATGCACCACAGTTCCTGAGGGAGGAAACACGAACGACGCCACACAGGAGACAAAATGGCGGCCACTCGTGAAATCCAGTAAGCAGTGCTGCGAGTCGTTAAAAAAAGACTGTTCTGAGGCCGTCAGCGATATCCGCTCATTCCATCACGTTCTCGGCACCTTCCGATTCAAGATGCCACGTTCGGAAGAGAAAGGGACGCTGAAATGTGCCTCAGACTCGTCCCGATAGCCGCTGCCTCCCCGGAGCTCAAGCGCCGACCGCCATTTCGTAGCGGCGCGCAAGCCACGCCCCCGGGCTCTGACCAAACCTTTATTTGCCTCTTCCCCTGGGTAATGCTGGAGCACAACCTTACTTTGCATCCACCGGCAGCACAGTCCCTTTCCATTCTCAAAACGTTCCTGAAAAAAACAGTGGAAGAGCCACCAATTTATCCCTAGCAATGATCCTGCTCATATGTTCTTCACAGAGTTGACCTCACTGACTGTAAACAAACTCAGCATCAGGGAATCCACCCCACCAGTGCTACCTCTCCGATTGAGCTGCATCATAGGGCAGATAAATCACGGTCCATTCCCGGCAGCCTCCTAGGCTGTAGGACATGATATTTCATTCCAGAAGTTACAGTCTACGTGGGCATTTTAGGAACTGGCATAACATGGAGTGTATATTAGCCTTTGTCTAAAAGTTGTGTGATGAACAGAAACATGCACATTTTCATCTCTGCTTGCTTAGAATAATCTGGCTTAGGCAGGAGTTGAAAATTACACTCTACAGCGAAATCTCACAAATATACGACCCGTTAACCAGTAGAAATTATGAAACCTTATATTAGTACTACTGGTATTCCAATATTACCTCGGTTTCAAAAAAGAACTCCAAGCCAAACTCTGCTTATATATATATATGTGATCAAGCCTCCCTGGAGGCGAAACGCGTCATGGCGGCATCGCTGGCTTCACTGGATTAAATCTTACTTTGCACCAGCATTCTTTGGGTCGGCTCTTTGTTGTATATTACTGGAGGTGCACGTTTGTCCACCGGGAGCAACAACTTGTGGAATATATATATATATATATATATATATATATATATATATATATATATATTCACTGAAAAAACCATAGGTTATAGACCATATATAGTTAGGAATTAGCATTTAGAAAACCTTATTTTACTCACACAAAACCATTGAAATTCCATATATAGTTAGTTGCACTAACTATATATCGCGCACCCGCAATCCACTGCTGATGATGTCACATATTACATCATTCATGACATGGTCAGTGACATCACTGATGACATCACTGATGACATCTCAAATGACATCACTGATGACATCTCATTTTACATCAATGACCACATCACTGATGATATCATTCATGTGACAATACAATGCATCTCCTCACATTTTAATATAACCTCTGTTTCAACCAGTGTTAAATACAGAGTATAATTTTTGAAACCATTGACACACCAATACTAGTTACTACATACGTACTCACTGATTCCTACGTCTACACACACATTCACTCATTCACCCATACAATCATTCATACATACAATCACTCATCTTTACAACACTATCATATGCACTCATACACCTATACAGACACTCACACTCTGCCACTCATCCATGGAGTTACTCACACACCTAGTCAGTCCTGTAAAGAATCAATCACACTTCCATTTTCTTGTCTATACAGTTAAACATAGAGCACCTTACATTTGTAAACATATACTAACACATACTTACTTTCTTATACAATCATTGATACAAGTACACATTGATCTGCACAGAGTCACACACCTCCCAGCCAGCCACACACACACTCAGTCTCCCATACAAATACTTGGACAATCAATCAATAACCCATATAGTTAATCATATAGCTACTGATCAACACATGCAGCAGTTTACAGAACAACAGACATAATGATGCACAAATTAAGACAGTTTAGTCACTAACCCATGCACTCAGTGAGACACATTTAATCACTCACTCATACATTCAGTCATGCACCTACTAAATCCTTCGTCCAGACAGTTATACATCTACTCATTCTTCAATATGTAAAACATATTTAAACTTTACAGAAACACACAGTCACTGGATGATGTCATCAGTGATGTCATCAGTGATGTCATTTGAGATGTCATCAGTGATGTCATCAGTGATGTCACTGACCATGTCATGAATGATGTAATATGTGACATCATCAGCAGTGGATTGCGGGTGCGCGATATATAGTTAGTGCAACTAACTATATATGGAATTTCAATGGTTTTGTGTGAGTAAAATAAGGTTTTCTAAATGCTAATTCCTAACTATATATGGTCTATAACCTATGGTTTTTTCAGTGAATTTTCAAGGTTTTGTAAATGCTAATTCCTAACTATATATGGTCTATAACCTATGGTTTTTTCAGTGAATTTC
The DNA here is from genome assembly GCF_964261635.1 of Lissotriton helveticus. NCBI lineage: Eukaryota > Metazoa > Chordata > Amphibia > Caudata > Salamandridae > Lissotriton > Lissotriton helveticus. Next base: position 1,719,747,323 of record NC_136057.1, read on the forward strand.
AATGGTTTTTTAATAGCAAATATCATAAGCTGTCGAATGTCAAGTACGTGGTAAGTGAAAACATTTTCGTGTTTATGCACACTGATCTGCTTTGAATGGTGCCCCCCCCCCCTCATTTCTATTAGGAGTACTCTCTCTTTGCAGATAGTGAAAGGTAGTTAACGCAGGCCTTTGCCCCCGTTGTAATCCGTCGTGCCTGCTTCTCTCTCCATTTGATTGATTGTTATCCAAGTATTTACTGTTTTAGAATTAGTTCTCTTTGGTTCATTCTCTATTTACAAACAAACACAGAGTCGCAATACTCTGTTTAGTCTTTGCAGATAACGAAAAATCGTGTAAAAAAAAAGAAAAGGAATCGAGTAAAATCAGTAGGCCACTAATGGGATCTCTTTTTGACCTCGCTAAAATAGAAACATTAGGAACAACCCCTCATGACAAATACAAAACTAGTGAGATGAACTGAACTCCACACAATGATGGCTGCAAAACAGCTCGGCTCCGCCACCCACCCCGCCCAAAATAACGATAAAGAGCGGCTGCCATGATTGGTTGCGGAATGGCCACAACGGAGCTACGAAATGGTGGTGCTCTCATGCTAAGCCCAGCTTCAGTCTGAAACATCCAGAAACACTGTAGACTACCAATTCGATCAGTTCCGGTAGCGCCCCAATGTAACCCGGTAGAGAAGAACTAGCCCTCCCCTCTTTGACTGATGGTTCTTGTTGCCTGTCCCTTCTGTTGTCATTTAACAGAACTATTTAGCCTGCTGAAAGGGGTTGTGTTTCGACCGCTGGTTGGTGGAGACATTTTGACTATATTCTGGACCTGCGTTGTCGCGTAATGCGTCATATGACGCGCCGCGTTAGCGCATCCGGAAGTCATCCGGGGCGCGCAGCGCGTAACGTAAGCATAACAAGTCATGTGACTTGTTAATAAAACTTTTCATTGGTTCATTTTACTTTTCTTATTCTAATGATGAAAGCCTTGGTCATATCACCTAAAAATTACGCTTTTAACTACTTCCGAACATTATTTTTTCTTAAATATATGTTATAATGTTCCAGGCTAATGTACTTTCCCGGAAATTTTACAACTGTCCTGCAAGTAAAATATATTCTTTTTTCGAGAAAAAGAGCGTTTCTTCGTCCCATGACGGAGCCGTTGAGCAAAAGAGGGTCGACCTGCTGTCTTAGTCGCCGATACGCCTGAATATGAGATTCTTATCGATCACTTTATGTTGCAGGAATAGAAAACACAACAGCCCTTGACCATTTATCTTTACTGCGTTCCTTCGTATTATACCTTTTACCCTTCATGTAATTGGTCTGCTTTATTTCACTTGCCTTTTAATGATTCTAAAACAGTGACTATTATTAAAAACTTTACCAATGTATATACTACTACCATGTTTTCTTTTAAAAACCTTTATTGTGAAAATTTCATTATACAAATACGAGCCTATAACCACGTGGGCCTGCCACGGAGCAAACTGTAATCGTATATGATGAATAGACATTTACACTGTAGAGGAACGTAACGGGCGGGCCATTAGGTTGCAAGAACTAAGGTGTCTAACAGTTACGGAATCGGTGGACGTACATTTTATAATTAAAATACGACAGGGCCAGTTACAATAAAATTATCTAGATATACATTTGCGGGCAAGTACCATGGGTGACGTTAATTCGAATTTTCAACAGTACAGTAATCAATAACACATCAGAACTTAATATCAATAGGGATGTCGAAATATTCAATCAATTCTCGTCCCCGCCCGCCATGTGCTTCAAAACTGCATACGTATCTCGTGATTTCAAGGTTCTGCAACCAGTACACAACAAGGAGTTACGAGTCCCATTTATTCCGGCGCCATTTTGGGCGAGGACGGGCAGGTCCAGGATATAGTCAAAATGTCTCTACCAACCATCGACTATGATGATGTTCATATGCTGTATTTATTAGAGTAACACTCATCTGTCCACATGAAATTAATTTACCACAATCTAAACATGTCATTTTAATCTTTCCAAAGTTCTTCTAAATATTTGGGACCGTTTCCCTTGCCTCTGAAGCTCTCAGTGCCACTTCTTTGATGAATGTACTGGCAGGTCAGGGGTTCTCCTCCAAATCTCTCTTTTATGCAGCACTATAATTAATTGGTGCCACCTCTCCATATGACGATGCATGGTATAGTTACCACAACTATATTTTTTTTCGGTTCCTCTGGAGAGTTCATCGTGGCAGATGAAGCGTGTAACGTACCGGGCATTTACCTTTTTTTGCATGTACAGGAAAGGAAAAAAAAATCGAGCGTCCGAGTTCTAAGGTGTCCCAGGGCCATTTTAGTGGACCAGGCCCAAATCCAAAGAACAGGCCGCCATTTTGAGAGTCCTCTTGCAGCCGCCTGTCGCTGTAGCATCAAGAGCAGCCGAAACTCAGCTGAATGGCAACTGAAACGGTAAATGGGCGCCCCACTACATTTCAGCATTGTAGGATGACCACACCAGTACAGCAACTTGCTAGACATCACCTCGGTGCCATCCGGATCTCGGCGCCCCACTGCAGATGAAGTGCCTCTCAACTATGAAACCACCACGGTGACATCCGGATCTTGGCGCGTTGTGCTGCCTTCGGCCTATTCGCACATCGGTCCGCTACTGACGCCATCTCACAGGCTAATGGGGTGACCCACGCCGAGTTTCAGCATTGTAGGATGACCACACCAACTTGCTAGACATCACCTCGGTGCCATCCGAATCTTGGCATCTCAACGCCTAGTGGTATCTTCCATACAGAAAATATTGTTACGCTGCCTTTGGCCCCATTCGCACATCAGTCCGCAACTTAGACATCACCTCGGTGCCATCCGGATCTTGGCATCTCAGCGCCTTGTGGTGTCAGTCAGAAAATATTGTTGCGCTGCCTTTGGCCCCATTCGCACATCAGTCCGCTACTGACACCATCTCACAGGCCAATAGGGCGCCCCACGCCGACTTTTACCATTGTACGATGGCCACACCAGTGGCACAACTTGCTAGACATCACCTCGGTGCCATCCGAATCTTGGCATCTCAACGCCTAGTGGTATCTTCCATACAGAAAATCTTGTTACGCTACCTTTGGCCCCATTCGCACATCGGTCCGCAACTTAGACATCACCTCGGTGCCATCCGGATCTTGGCATCTCAGCGCCTTGTGGTGTATTCTCTTCAGAAAATATTGTTGAGCTGCCTTTGGCCCCATTCGCACATCGGTCCGCAAATTAGACATCACCTCGGTGCCATCCGGATCTTGGCATCTCAGCACCTTGTGGTGTCTTCTACTCCGAAAATATTGTAGAAAATATTGTTGCGCTGCCTTTGGCCCCATTCACACATCAGTCCACTACTGACACCATCTCACAGGCCAACAGGGCGCCCCACGCCGACTTTTACCATTGTACGATGGCCACACCAGTGCCACAACTTGCTAGACACCACCTCGGTGCCATCCGGATCTTGGCATCTCAGCGCCTTGTGGTGTCTTCAAATCAGAAAATATTGTTGCGCTGCCTTTGGCCCCATTCGCACATCGGTCCGCTACTGACGCCATCTCACAGGCCAACGGGGCGCCCCACGCCGACTTTCAACATTGTAGGATGGCCACAGAAGTGCGACAACTTACTAGACACCACCTCGGTGCCATCCGGATCTTGGCGCGTTGTGCTGCCTTCGGCCTATTCGCACATCGGTCCGCTACTGACGCAAACTCACAGGCCAACGGGGCGCCCCACGCCGACTTTCAGCATTGTAGGATGGCCACACCAGTGCGGCAACTTGCTACACACCACCTCGGTGCCATCCGGATCTTGGCATCTCAGCGCCTAGTGGTGTCTTCTATTCCGAAAATATTGTTGCGCTGCCTTCGGCCCCATTCACACATCGGTCCGCTACTGACGCCATCTCACAGTCCAACGGGGCGCCCCACGCCGACTTTCAGCATTGTAGGATGGCCACACCAGTGCGGCAACTTACTAGACACCACCTCGGTGCCATCCGGATCTTGGCGCGTTGTGCTGCCTTCGGCCTATTCGCACATCGGTCCGCTACTGACGCAAACTCACAGGCCAACGGGGCGCCCCACGCCGACTTTCAGCATTGTAGGATGGCCACACCAGTGCTGCAACTTGCTGGACACCACCTCGGTGCCATCCGGATCTTGGCGCGTTGTGTTGCCTTCGGCCTATTCGCACATCGGTCCGCTACTGACGCCGCCTCACGTGCCAACGTATTTTCTCCGCATTTTACACCCTATGCCGCATAACAGGTCATGTGACTTGTTTATAAAACTTTTCATTGGTTCATTTTACTTTTGGTTTCCTAATGATGGAAGGCTTGATCATGTGACCTAAAAACAACACTTTTCATTGGATGAAAACTTTTTTTTTTCCCAAACGATGAAAGCCCCACCTTGTTTCTGGATGTTTCAGACTGAAGCTGGCGTCAGCATGAGAGCACCACCATCTCGTAGCTCAGTCGTGGTCATTCCGCGAGCAATCATGGCAGCCGCTCCCCACCAGAAGCCTGCAGGAGTCGGAGCCCCCAAAACTTTTGATGAATTCTCAAGGCGGAGGGGACGCTTTCGAGAATGGGGTCCAAGACCTAGCAGACAAGCGTCCGATTTCCAAGGTGTCCCAGGGCCATTTCAGTGGACCAGGCCCAAAAAGGAAACAGCCTGCCGCCATTTTGAGAGTCCTGTGACAGCCGCCTATCGCTGCACCGCAAGAGTGGGCGCAACTCAGCTGAATTGCGGCTTTTGACACAGTGGACCAAAAACGGACGGAATGGCAACTGAAACGGTAAAGGGGCGCCCCACTACAACAGATGACACTCCACCTGGAGAGGCCCGTTCACGCCGCCTCCCCCGGAGCGCCCCACGCCGTTATTCGGAGCAGCATTGTAGGATACCAAAACCAGTGCGGCAACTTACTGGACATCACCTTGGTGCCATCGTTCTGCTGCCTTGGAACTATTCGCGCAACAGTTTGCTACTGATGACCCACCCCCCGCGATGCCCCATGCCGTTATTTGCTGGGTGGCAACTTACTAGACATCACTTTCGTGTCATCTAGATTTCAGCGCGTTCTGCTGCCTTGGAACTATTCGCACAACAGTTTGCTACTGATGACCCACCCCCCGCGACGCCCCACGCCGGAAATCTGGACGTTGTGCTGCGTTGGGACTATTCGCACAGCCGACCGCTACTTCGTTGTTTTTCCCTAAAAATGTTTATATGTTATTACTATTTTTGTTTTCTTGTATATATTTATAAATTATTAAAGTTTTATAATCTTACTACTTTGTCGGAGTGCTATATATTTTTAATGTGACACATAATTGTAAAAACTTTGATGTCCCCTCCCCAATCACAAGACAGGATGGTTTTCAGATAATAGCAACGCTTCTGCTGTGACGGATCTCATCGAGTGTGGGCCTTCATCTACTATAACTCCTTTGAAGAGGGGTGATTCTTTACAGCTGTGGCCATAAACTACATCTGCAGGGCTAGCTGATACCCTAGGACCAGCCTGGACAATCGGACACAGAGGAAAAGGAGTGTCAGAGGGTGCGGTAGTGAATAGGGCGAAAGGGAGGTGTCGGGCGGGCACAGGGTGTGATTCTCAGGGAAGAGCAGCGCAGATGGGGGGAGGTTTATTACCCATGCATACGACAGAGAGCGGGGGTGACCACTGCCTGGGGGAGATGCTTGCGAGGGTGGGGAGCCATGCTAAGGATCGACAGCGTGCACAGAGTGGGTCTGGTCAAGGCATCTAAAATGGCTGCCGTGCACGACAAAAGTGTGGCATTTGAAAAAAGACAAGATGGCGCAGACAATGTTTTTCAACACTTCCTGATTTCCTTCGAATCGAACGTTAACAGACGTTGGGGCATATTACCAAAGTTAAGCGATATTTATCCCTAACGATGCTTAGCAACGATTTTTTTACCGTCAGAAATTATCGCAGATAAACCTTGCTATTATCAAGGTTTATCGGAAATACGATAAAAAACGACCGCAATGCATTAATATCGCTGAAAACTCAGCGATATTCATGCATTACCGAGCTAATGCTCTTAGCCATGTTATCCACCTCCCATTGGATAACATGGCTAAGAACTGCTCAGGGCAGGTGGTAGCTTTTGGAGATATTCGCGCTTATCTCGAATATTTCCAAAAGTTGATAATAGGAGATAGCGATGTTAGCGACTGTTTCCAGTCGCTAACATCTTGGCATGCCCACTTTGCATGTCATTAGTGATAAATATCACTCACATGCAAAGTGGGGCCCAAGATGGTCGCTATCTTCTACTAGCCGTCGCTAACTGGTGTTAGCAACAGCTAGGTAATACACATATAATTTTATCTCCGCAAAGCGGAGCGCTGTTCCAGATATATATCTTGTTTCTGAACGTTAATTTCTCAAAATGCACTGAAGCACATATATTGAGACCTAGCAAAGGCACATCGGGCTACCAGTCCCTACAATTTTGCCAAGTTTCGTGCAAATCCATTCAGCTGTTCGATCCTACCGAGAGACAAGATGGCGGCCGCTACGGACTGTTTGGAATGTTTACAGACACCGGAGAGCCAATCAGCTTCGCTTCGCAAAGCTCCGTAACGCGAAAAGTAAGCGAAGCGGTGCGCTGTTACAGATATATATCTTTTTTTGAACGTTAATTTCTCAAAATCCACTGGAGCACATATATTGAGATCTAGCAAAGGCACATCGGGCTACCAGTCCCTACAATTTTGCCAAGTTTCGTGCAAATCCATTCAGCTGTTCGATTATTATTATTTTTATTTTTTTTTGCCCCGCGGGGCCCTTTTAAAACCTCCACATCAAACCTAGGGGGTCAGCGACAATGTACTATGCCCCCTTATGGTCATTTGCCCCTTCGCTTTGGCCTCCTCTTGTCTCTCGATCCTACCGAGAGACAAGATGGCGGCCGCTACGGACTGTTTGGAATGTTGACAGACGCCGGAGAACCAATCAGCTTCGCTTCACAAAGCTCCGTTGCGCGAAAAGTACGCGTCCTGGGGCGCTGCCCGGTCCGCTGTTACAGATATATATCTTTTTTTAAACGTTAATTTCTCAAAATCCACTGGAGCACATATATTGAGACCTACAAAAGGCACATCGGGCTACCAGTCCCTACAATTTTGCCAAGTTTCGTGCAAATCCATTCAGCCGTTCGGGCTAAAAGTGAGGCCAACCGCCCTATGGAAATTAACATGGGAAAAACGCGTTTTGGGACCCCCCTTTTTTCTCGGCCCCCCCTTGACGAACCCCCCCAAAATTTTCAGGGGCTGCTCAGGAACAAAATGTGCCATTTTCCTGAACATTTCAGCCAATTCCGTCCACAAACGCCAAAGTTATTAGACATAGAATTTTCAAAAATCCCATAGGGAAAAAATCCTAACTATATATACCTACTGGCGACCGCCAGTAGGTAATATATATATATATATATATATATATATATATATATATATATATATATATATAACATTTTAAGACCTGAACAAGTAGTTCAGGTATTTTTCTACTGGTGCCCATCATATTGTGTGATTGCGTGATCTGAAGGGCGCATACGTTTATACCCGTCACGTGTTTCTCTTTAGTATGATTATTATTGTATGATAGTGTGTTTCATAGTCACTAAGAATGTGCTTGTATATCGAATAGTACTTTAATATTAACCTAGATAGATTGCATGTGTAAAATTGAAAAACAATTCTCTTGTGCTTTTTCTTACGAAATAGCTCAAATGACAATAATATTTTTCTCACAGTGGTGTTGAGAATTCATATAAAAGCAGTGTTTTCTGTCCTCTCGGGGAGGGGAACATATCAGCTCCTGGGAAGTTTCTTGATTTCTATGATGGCAGATTGAGAGCATCATGGCATTTAAACATATAAACACTCCTAACAGGCGGCTCCGGGCTATTTGCCCTCAGCTTTCAGTTATGTGACTTCAGTTGTGCACCCCTCAAGATGGCAAATCTCTTCACTGCCAATTACCATTAACCAAGATTGAATACATCTAGTACATGTTTTATGTGCTAGCTCTGTGTGTTCATAACATTTACTCTTTGCTCAGGCATGCCTCTATGCATTTGACTTGCTCTTAATAAAACCTTCCCAAAAAAAGTTTCATATTTCTTGTGTGTGTGTACTATTGGTGGAGGAAGGAATGACATGTCCTACTTAAACCCTTATGCTTCTGACAGGTACATTTGTATTACCGGTACATTCCAAAACGTAAACCTACTTGGGGTATGTTCGTTAGAGATTTGTGGATCACCACATGCACATTTTTCTGCTTCGAAAGGTAAGTTGGAACAATTGTGCCTACCTTAGGGCCAAGGGAAATCTACTGGGTGTCATCAGGATTCACCCCTGACATGCAACAGTTGCACTCCAAAGTAAATCCTACTAATTTTCACTCCTTTGTTCCTCTTACCAATTTCTGTTTTACATTCTGTCACCCAAAAGCAGCTGTATGCGGTACATGGTGCCTAAAAGTTCCTCAAAATGGAAGCATGACAAAAGACTAGCTCCACTCTGCTTGACTCAGAAGGTACTGGAGGACGAAGACGTACATCAGTTTGTTTGCATTTTCTTGAGAGACCCTGCCTTTGAATGTTTTCAAGTATTTGCTATCTGCAGACCAGATCTAAGAATCCGAAGGGCAGTTTACATATAAAATTTTCAAGGAAGCATACGCATCTCATACATGAGGGGCGGCTCTGCATAGGACAATGGGGTGATTCTTAAGACTGGTCTGCAGAATCCAGAATAGGATGGGGACTGGCAGGCATTCAGGACACAAGCTGGGCAGTTCTTTTATAAAGGTATTTACAATCTAAGACATAGGCACATGAAGCTTATACATAGAGTCTCAATTTTGTTTGGTCCCGTCAGAAAGTAAGGGTTGGATCAGAACTCTAGTCGCCGTGCCCAAAGGTCAGCAATTTCACCACTGACTTGACAACATTTTCTCCTTTATGTCCCGTGAAACTAAAGAGGTTCTCAGCATGGACCTGATTGATTTTGTTTTTAATATCAGTGCAAACAGGTCATAGCAGTTTCTGATGCTGTGCTTTACAGTGGACGCCTGTTTACTATTGGTCGTGCTTCTAATGGTCTAGTAGATCATTCAGAATTCTGAAAGGACGGGTGCCATTCTGCATATTTATGATACCCCACGCTTGCTCTGGACAAGTAGATTTGAAGACGGTGTGAGCATCCCGTGGGATCCACTGATATAGCATCTGCTAGAACACGATTCATCGCAGCCTCAGTAAATGGCTGCGCTTCACTTATTGCAGCTATGTCATTAATATCTAGAAACAAAGCTTAGGGCTTACAATCAATTTTCCTCCATAATGGGCAGATGTCAGTTGATAAGCAAGTGTCAATTTCAAGATTGTAAGTTATGCATAGGTTGCACATTATCCAAGAGAGCGTAGTCTGTGAGCTCACTTGTGAGTGTACACTAGGGCCCTCCTTCCTAACTGTGTATTTGTTTTAGACATCCAGCATTTCCAGTGGAGTGAATTAAGTGGTGAAAGCCATCTAGTTTAATTCAACTTTATCCTACCTAACACAGGTGCCAACAATGAAGGCTGTGGATTTGACCTGTCCTTAAATGCCAAATACAGCTTAAATGTGAAATACCTATCCGGTGTTGAGATGCCTGTTCTTCTGGGAACAAGATGAACCTGTTTTGAGGACGACGCCGGCTGGCATCTTCTCTCTTTTTGTTTACAATGTAATCAGATCCTAAGCAACAGGGGAAGGAGTGGACCATTAGCTAATACCTGACAGAAGAGCAGTCATTTCATATAAGTATTTATCAATGCTTGGGTGTTTTTTAATGTGCGTTATGCAATGCATTCAGTTCGGCATACTTTTAGCCACCTCGTAGTGTGTTTGAGTCCTAAACAGGACCTTTGTCAGACAAGTGAATGCAACAGCGAATTGGAGTAAAAATGTGCAAAGTACTGCATGAACCCTGGTAGGATAAATATGGAGAGAGAAGGATCTGATTCAAGTTAAATATACACAGAGTGCAGATCACATAACAACACCTCAAGTGAACTAGCAAATGAATCAATTAATTGTTATTTCTTGCTTCATTGAACACAAATCCATTCATTTTGCAATTCAGTTTTTACACAGAGAGGAACATTAATATTTGGTTAAATACATATGAAACCTCTAAAAGTGAAATGTGTGAGTGCTCCACCACCGATGAATATGCATCGATAACAAATGAACAACAGAAACAGATTTATACGAAAGAAGAAAGAGCATCAGGAATAAAATGCAGGTTCTAAACTTTCAGGAATCAACAGATCATTGCTCTGTATATATAACTTCGAGGCTGTCATGAATAAAACAAATCCCCTGGGAGCTGGGCCAATGTTAATTTATTACTTAGGCGGCCATGGTTGTCTTAGTCATTTAATATGTGCCTTAAACGAATGGCCATCCAATGGAAGAGATGATTAAATGTAGTCCGTCTTATCCCTGGACACGAGTCGATATGTTTTGACTCCAATAGTTCTAAGGTTTCACCAGGACTAGAAACTGGGGAGCCTACATGGACTAAACACAAAGGAGTTGTTGGACACTTAAAAACAATTCTGTTAGTCATCCAATATGTGGAGTTCTCCTCGCAGGACACAACTGTAAGTGCAGTGCTTCTACTGTCTTAATCAGTGGTGTTCTGAAGACAGTATATAGTAAGGCTTATAGCTCCATTGTCGACAATTGCTAAATTAGCACGAGCTTCGCTGCCATGAGACTGCTTTTGCGCACAACACTGCAAGCATTTATTTTGCAAGACTTTGTTTGTGCCTGTTAGATCTGGGGGTCTCTAGTGGCAGAGGTAGGTACCCCTGTCCAAATAGGGACCCTTGCTTCTAGTCAGGGTAAGGAGGAAACACTCTTCAGATAACCCCTGCTCACCCCCTTGGTAGCTTGGCACGAGCAGTCAGGCTTATCGAAGACAATGTGCAAAGTATTTGTACCAACACTCACAGTAACACAGTGAAAACACCACAAACTGACTCCACAACAGTTTAGAAAAATAAAGGTATTTTAATCTAAACTAAACAAGACCAAAACGACAAAAATCCAACATACACAGTTCAAGAATATGGTTTCAAAAGAGTTCTTAAGGTTGCATTAAAATAATCCACATTGCGTCACATTTTAGCCAACAGTATCTTTAATAGCGACAAAAGTTCAAAGTGAAAGCTGTTGCGTTGAAAAGCAAACGATGCGTCACTCCTGAGACCCTGGGGAAGCGATGCGACAACCCAGCTGGATGCAGTGGGCTTGTTGTGGTGACTCCGGTCTGTACGGGGAGGGATGCGATACCTTGCGTGGATTCCGGTGCACAGGTTCGGTGGAAGCGGCTCGCAAAAGGTACTATGCGACGATCTCCGGTGCGGCGACGATGCACGGCTCAGCGTCGATCTTCTCCTCTCGTGGCCCCTCGATGCGATGGCTCTGCGACGACTCTCGCAGCGACGTGATGCGGTCCGCAAACAAGCGGTGCGACGATCTCACCCTGTGAAGACAGGCTCTGCTTCGATACTCGCAGCAATGGTACTCTTCCCGCACCGGACTGGTGCGTCCCGCAAACAAAGGATGCGATGACTCTGGCAGCAGCAACAGGCACTGTGACGATCTCGGCCTTCATAGCAATGGAATTTCTTCGCACTGACGGGAATGCGTTCCGCAAGCAAGCGATGCGATAAACTTTGCAGAAGGTTCTTTAAATCTTGGTATCCAGCTTCCCAACACAGGTACAACTTCCAGAGGCACCACAACTGGCCCAAGCACACTAGGAAAGACAGAACTCTCTCAGCAGAGTTCAGGGAAGCTGGGGGTGAAGTTCTTTTGTTTCTGGGACTTCTTAACAGGGAGCCAGCTCTTCTTCAGGCCCTTAGAGATTCCTTCAAGCAAGGGGACACAGCCCAAAGCAAAGTCCTTCCCCTCACCTTGGCAACAAAGCAACTGCAGGTCATTCCAGCAAAGCAACAGCAGGACAGTCTTCCTTCTTCAGTCTTCCAGCTTTCTCCTTGGCAGAGGTTCTTTCTTGATTCCAGGATGATCTAATTTTCTGTAGTCTGGGGTCCTGTACTTATACCCCTAAAAGTCTTTGTTCCCTTTGTGCAGGATGGCTCTGAGCCCGGTCTGAACCAGTTCTGGGTGTCCCTTGTGCACTTTGTATTCCTGGCCTCTCCTTTCCTTTCGGAGAGAGGGGCAGGGTTGTCAGCCACCTAGCAGGAGGTGGAGCCAGCATTGTGGAAGGCAGGCACATCCCTATTCAGGGTCAGGTGCTACCCCATTCCACCACTCTAGATGCAGATGGAGCTATTCAGCCCAATGGATGGACCACTCAGCCTCTGAGAGCTAGCCAGCCCCTCTCACTCACAAACCAGACAGTCAATTTACAAACAGGCCAAGGTACACAGAAAGGTCAGACAAGAGAACAGCAACTTTCTAAAAGTGCTGTTCTCAAACACAGGATCTAAAAACCACCTTTCCTAAAAGATGTGCTATTAAATTCTGAGTTCAGGGATACCAGACTATTATGTCCTATCTTGCTCCTGTGGGAAGATATGCAAGTAACCACTGTAGCCTGCATTCCCCATGATAGCCTATGGGCAAGATAGCCTTACAATAGTGAAACACAAAAATAGCTGTAATTCCTACCAGAGCATGTCACCTGCACTATTACATGCTCTACCTTTCACATACACTGCACCCTGGCCAAGGGGGTACCTTGGTCCTTCCATAGGGGTGACCAATGTGTACAGAAAGGGAAGGGTTAGGCCTGCCCAGTGGAGACACTGACCAGGTGGACATGGCAGTTCACAGACTGCACACAGACACTGTGGTGGCAGGTCTGAGACACCATTTTAGGGCTACTCAACTGGGAGGCACAATCAGTGCTGCAGGCCCAGTAGTAACACTTGGATCACCAGCCCTGGCACACTCAGTGCACTTCACTAGGGACTTCTTGGTGAGGCAAATATGCCAACCATAGATAACCAAATACAATCATAATTTACACAGGGAGCACTTGCACATTGACACTGATCAGCAGTGGCAAAGTGCCCAAAGCATCTAAACCAGCAAAAACGAAATCCAGCACAGCATCAAAAATACAGGAGGCAGAGGCAAAAAGACGGAAAACCACGCCAAAGATGCCAGGTCTAACAGTGCGCCTTTACACATGAGAACTGTCTGCCTTGCAGGTTCTTTGCTGTGCTCTGAGGTTTAGTCTTCACACAATGTTCAAGGTTAAACAACAATGCCCCTTGTTATTCTGTTCATATCTGTCCCTCATACCTAGACATAACATGCTACACGCAGCTGCACTTCTGGAAATCGTGTACTTAAATATGGTAAGCAGAACCTGTTTTTACATACACGGAGAGACACCTTTCCAGAGAGAAGACCTGTGTTTGTCCTGCGATGTGAACATTGCATCTAGGCCTTGAGCTATGGGGGTCTGCTGACAAAGCCCAGCGGTCTTCTGTTTTATAATAAACTATCTCTTGTCATGAGGAGGGTGGTTAGGATGTTCCGTCCTTTTCCATTGTTTTCTATAACATGACATCCCCGTTTGTATTATATGGAATTGTAACAATGCTGACTATATTGTGTTGATGCATTCTGCTGCTAGTATTGGCTCGTGTACTGCACCATGCAGTGCGTTAGTTGAAATAAACATTTTAAATTATACTGCATCCCTGAATACTCGCATTGTGGACAAGTATGAGTGGCTAAGCTAAAGAGTGTCTGGCTCCCGCGATTCCCAAGATAGAGTTACGTATTCTGGGTTGTCTAATCATTGGTAGCTCCGCTGTAGACGTAGAACGAATGAAAGACTATAGCTAGTTGGTAAGGGATTTTTGTACGGATGTGGTAGGTTGTTACACCACCTATTCACTGAAGTCCTGTTTTCCTGTGCATAGTTCTGTATATGTGCAGAATCCCCGCAACATGGCTCCACCATCGTTTGGTCGGGTTCTTATCTGCGAGACGCTTGAGTAGTGATTGTGCTTGTCCATGATACCTCACATCCGCATCCGGAGACGGCTGTGACGGGACAACCTCCTATATTTAACTTTTTATAGGTTCTTTCGAGCTTGAAGTTAAATAAAAAAGGTTACTCTCTCTTATTAGCCCTTGCTGTGCTGCCTGTCGTTAAGTTGTACATCCTACTTTTGTGATGGGACATGGGATTGCCGCACAGTAGTGCCATACTCAGGGACTGCTTAAGGAATTTTGGGGTCCCTGATGCAGAGCTCGATTTAATATTTGCAGGTGAAACGTATCCTTCGTATCTATTGGAAGTCTTTTATTCTTGGGTCACCTTTCTGGCAGTTGAAGCGGATGATAATCTGTTTCATGAGTATACCGCCTCGGCGGTTCCCGTCGCGTATATCATATCAGACCTTAGAGGTTCTGCTATCGGCTTGGCAACACCAAATTTGGTTTAATGGCACCCTTCCTCACACATTTACACCTCTCCAGTTAGGTCCTTTATCAATTGAAGTAGCGTCATGGCTGGTGTTAGTTGGGTATGCACCGCACCCGCGTGGGTTAACAACCGCTAATCTTGAGGAGTTGCGGGTGTTGCATACTTCCTTAATTGATGTTCATAGAGCTGTTATACAGTTTGTTTCCCATGCTTTTCGGGCAAGAACCTGGGCTTGTTGCACATCCTGCGGGAACTGGTGGTGTGACTATGAGTCCCGTTATGGTTAATTCGGTAATGGGCAAGCGTCCGACAAATAAGGATGAACTACCTTATTGGCTTGCTGAAAAATTTGGACAGCTCGAGGTTGTTTTTCCTAATACCTCTCCTGTAGAGAAACACCAAATCTTAACTATTAGTTTGCCTAAGGATTTGATTCCAGAGTTAGCTGATTGTAACAACTGGGGAAAGGTGTTTGCAGCTGTATACTCGAAGTGTTTCGGCACGCCATCCCTGACTGTTCTCCCCTCTGTGATAAAGGGCATTCAAGATGAACACGTGCTGAAGTGGCTGCGGAACTCGGAATGCGTCTGGTGGGAGTATTCAACGTGGTGCCTGATTTGATTCTTGCCAATGTCAAGGGCGATGCTGTAAGCTTCCAAGTCGCTAATGGCTTGGCGGCTGTCCCTGAACTGGACAAACCACATACATTACCAAGAATTATTGCACAGGCTTATAAAACAATTGGCCACAATAGTTTGGGCAACAAACATTTTAATCAAACGCAAACACAGGCACATCCTAAGGCTCCATCTAATACAGATGGACGCACAGTCTTTTCTAAAAAAAAGAACTGGAGAAATAAGAAAAAGGGGCAACAACAACAACAGAATCAAGGTTTGCGTACTAGTTCCCAAAAACATGAATCTTCTGAGCGTACTTAAGACTTGCGAGACCGCGCGAAAATTGAGACTCCTGATAGATTTCAAGTCCCTGATCAGCGTTCTCCTTGTTCTTCACAGGATATATCGGCCTCAAAAGCTGGTGGTGGGGATCGGCAGGATCGTGACAAGAGTCAACGGGTTGTAAGGGAATGTGAACAACCTCGTCAATTTGACTCCAAGGGGAAGCAGGAAGAGCAACCATGTTTCCGCACCCCTTTTCAAAAGAAAAAAGTTGCTGCTTTAATAGCGAGATATGCCTCAGACAGAGAGAACACGACTACTGGATTGAACTTGGGCGGTAACCCTGCTAGACAGCGCAGCGGAAGTTACAATAGTGCGGGAGGCACTGAGTCCTAGTCTGTAGGTGACAGCAACTGAAACATTCCTTACTTTGGAGACAGCTGACACACGGGTAGCCCCCCGGATCGTCTGTACAAAATAGTTTTTCATATAGAGGGTGACATTGAGCGTGTAATTACTGGGTCTTTGGGGAGAATCTGACCGGCTTCCTATGACATTTTGCTAGCGGAGGCGGACTGGCACCCATCTTTTGTTCTGGCCACGGCTCGCGAGGAGGACGTGATACTTCCTAATTTTTCACATTACGTTCCCAAAGAGCATGCAGATGTCTTTGCAGCTGAGTGGGATTTGGCCCTTGCTCCGGCTGTGTACCTTATTCAGTTTGGCTGGGATAAGGATACACAGCCACATGATATTCCATTACGGTCAATGCCTCAACCGCAACCCCGATATCCCATTAGAGAGGAATCTAAAGGTCCTGTGGCCGACATTATCACTCAGTGGGAATATCAAGGAATGATTGAGACGCGTATATCGCCAATGAATAATCCGCTCTTTACTGTATCCAAACCGAATGGGTCGTACCGCATAGTTTTTGATTACCGGCATTTGAACTCCCATTGCCGGACCGTTGCAGTACAGAATACCCATAGTTCTGCCTTGGTGGCGAAATGATACTTGGTATTTCAAATGGTTTTTACAGCCATATTCTGTCCCCTGAATGCAGCCAATGGACCACATTCACAAAAGGTGGAATACAAAAAAAATACAGCCGTTTGCCAATGGGTTACAAAAACAGCCCTGAAATAGACCCAGATGCATATTCGTATGTTGATGATATCTACCTCACAGACAACGAATTATGGCCTCATCAGTGAAATGAAATGAAATGAAAAAGAAATTTCTAGAGCGCACTGCGGCCAAGCGGCTTCCTGGCGCTAAGGAGCACATCAGTATCTGCCAAGGGACCCAGGGGGATTAGCCAGGGAAAGCTTGAAGAAAGAAAAAAGTTTTGAGGGCTTTACGGAAGTGTGAGAAGATAGGGATGGAGCGAATGGAGAGGGGGAGATTGTTCCAGATCTGGGGGGCCCGCACCGAGAAACGGGTGCCCCCGGTGCGGGATTTACGGAAGCGGGGGACATGAAGAAGAGAGAGGGAAGAAGAACGGAGAGAGCGACTGGGGGCATGAGAAGAGATTAAGGAATTGATAAAAAGAGGAGCAGAACGAGCATGCGCCCGAAAGGCCAAGCAAGCAAGTTTAAACTGGGACCTGAAATGAACGGGGAGCCAGTGAAGGGTTTTGAGGGCAGGAGTGATGTGGGAAAACTTAGGAAGGCGGAGGACAAGACGGGCCGCCTGGTTCTGGATGGCCTGGAGACGGCGAGTTTCGTAGGCGGGAATGCCTACGTACAGGCCGTTTCCATAATCCAGGCGGGATGTAATGAGGGCAGTGATAATGACTTTGAGGGCATCAACAGAAAAAAACCGGGAGATTTTGCGAATGAGGCAGAGGGAAAGGAAACAGGAGGAGACAACGGAACTGATATGAGCATGCATAGATAGATCGTTACTGATCTTGATGCCCAAAGTCCGGACAGAGGGAACTGGGGAGGGGGGAGGACCAAAGGAAAGGGGCCAGTGAACTGAAGACCAGGGATTAGAGGGGCCACCGGTGAGAACGAGCTCTGTCTTGTCGGGATTGAGCTTCAAATGATTGAAGCTCATCCACTGGGAAATGAAGACAAGAGTGGAGCTAAACTTAGAGAGAGAGTCAATAGGGGAAGAGAGATCGAAGACGAGCTGGAGGTCATCTGCGTAGTTATACACCGAGACCCCCAGCCCGAGAAGGGAAGAGATAAGGGGGCGGATATAGAGATTGAAAAGAAGGGGGGAGAGGGAAGAGCCTTGGGGTACCCCACAAGTGACCGGGAGGGGGGGTGCAGAAAAGTCAGAAAGGTGAACTGCCTGTGATCTGCCCTGAAGAAAGGACGCGATCCAGGAGAAGGCAGTGCCCTGGATGCCCGCTGTGCTGACCCGGTCGAGAAGAATGGCATGATCGACCGTATCAAACGCAGCGGACAGGTCCAAAAGGACTAAGTCCTGGGGAAGGTTACTATCGGCCTTCCCTTTCAATTCATCCAGGACCGCAAGGACCACACCCTGAGTAGAGTGGCCATGTCGAAAGCCAGCCTGGTGAGAGGCCAGGATGTTGTTCTCCTCAATGTAGATGGAAAGGCAAGATGTCACATAGCTCTCAAGAATCTTCCCTAGATAGGGAAGAAGGGAGATCGGCCTAAAGTTCGATGGAAGGGAGGGGTCCAGGCCAGCTTTCTTCAGGATAGGAAGAACAATGGCAGATTTAAAGGAAGAGGGGACAGAACCCAAAGCCAGGGAAGAATTGAGAAAAGTTAGGGGAGGGGTAGGACAGCTAGTGTATAGAGTTCTGAGGATCCGTGCAGGTGCACAATCCGCAGGGGAGCCGGACTTGACCTTGACAAGGAGGTCAAGGAAAAGCTCAGGTGAGATGGGTTCGAAGTGATCCAAAGCAGCGGGAGAAGGGTAAGAATGATCCGGCAAATCAGGTTGAGGCACGATCGGAATGTTGGCCTTGATGGTAATGATTTTATTGATGAAGTAATCATTCAAAGAGTGACAGAGAGATTGAGAGGGAGCAGGGGAAAGGCATGCTCGGTCAGAGGTGGCAAGACTGCGAACCAGTGAGAAGATCTCGCGAGATTTATTGGCCGAGAGGGCTACGCGCTCCGTAAAATATTTGGATTTGGCCGCTAAGATGGCCATTTTATAGTTATTGAGGTTGGCTTTGTAATTGAGGCGGAGGGTAGGGCAGTAGTTGCGGCGCCAACGCCGCTCAGACCGCCTAAGCTCTAATTTCAGGGATCTGAGGTCGTTGGAGAACCACTTGTGGGCGTCATGAAGACGGGCTGATCTGATCTTTTTGAGTGGAGCGGCCCGGTCACAAGCCGAGGAGAGCCAGATGTTAATGGCATCCGCCTGATTTTCCAAAGAGAGGTCGGTCAGGGTAGGAGCCGATGAAGACAGAGAGGAAGAAAGATCATTAAGATCAGTTTTGTTCCAGCTCCGAGCCCAGATGTTTTTGGGCAAGGGGGCTTTCTCGGTTTGACCTAGGTGGATGGAAAAGGAGATCAAGAAATGATCTGACCAAACACAAGGGGAGATAGAAGTGGCCGAGAGATTACAACGTAAGGACCAGATCTGGTCCAGAATATGACCGTGGGTGTGGGTAGGGGCCAAGACGTGGGGTAAGAAGTTGAGACAGCGAAGGGTGGCAGAAAAATCTTTAGAGGAGGAGTCCTCCCTCGGATCACCCGGCCAAAAATTGAAATCCCCGAGCAGGAGTAGCGAGGAGTTATTTACAGCCAAGGTGGCCAAGAGGTCCTGCAAGGTAGACACAAATGATGGCATATTTTGAGGGGGGCGGTACATGAGAATCACCGTGAGGGGTACCGGGAGGTTAACAGAGCGGGCCACCAGAAAATCAACACTAGAAATGCAAGGATGCGGGAGGAGCTGGAATTGCAAAGAGCGGCGAACTATCATAGCCACACCACCTCCAGTTTTTCCATCGGGGCGGTCAGCGCGAAGGGCATAATGGGTGCCAGGGAGAATAGCAAGAAGGTCCGGAAGTGAGTCAGAGGAAAGCCAAGTCTCAGTGAGGAAAAGGAAGTCAGGGGAATCGGTGTCCAAAAGGTTGAAAAGAGCAGTTTGATTTTTTACAGCAGAGCGAGTGTTGAGAAGAATAGCAGAGGCAGTGCCGAGTTGACCACATAATTCTGCATTTTGCAGATTACGGTTACAAGTTTAATTTTGCCAAGTCTCACATCCCATGTTATGCAGTGCTCTTCTAGGGCTATGAGCTCAACAATAAAGGTCGAGGCCTGGCTCCTCATTTCCTGGAGAAATGAGCATGGTTGCAATCTCCAACCACACTGAAAAAACTTCAGTCCTTGCTGGGACTTTTTAAATTTCGGACGTTCTTATATTGCCGAATATGCCCAGCCTATCAAGCCACTTTATGCCTTGATACAACCTACTTTTTCACAAGCCAGCTGGTTACTGGAATATTCTGCTATATTACTTTCTTTGCAATCTGATTTGCTTGAATCTAAATACTAACCTGGTGTTATAAATCATACCAAGCGCAGTGGGTTTCACTTACTTGACGTACAATGAAGGAGACACAGTGCCAATCGCATACAAATCACATTTGTACACTTCATCCGAAATGAGGTTTTCAACAGTCGAGAAGGTTTTGACAGCTGTCCAAATGGCAGTTCGGAAAGAACGAGCCCTGGCCCAGGGAAAACGCTTTTTGGTGGTTACACCTTACCCTGCCTTAGAGGCAATAACGAAGGCAAGTGAGCCAAATTTAAAAGCTTTACACCCCCATTGGATACAATGGGCTACTTCTTTGACATCCCCGGATTTCACCTTTATCTTTGACGCTTCTCTTCATACACAGGAGTTCTAGCGGTATGAACATGTTCATCCACCTCCTTTGTCTTTACTTCCTTTGGAAGATTATGCATGTATTATTTACACCAATGGTTCGGCGCAACCGTCCACAGATTAAAACATACTCAGCAGCTTGTGCTATTGTCACAGGTACGATGGTGAATGGAGCATTTGAATCTTCCGTAGTGCACACTCAGGCACTGGGAGACTGTACTGCGCAGTTGGCTGAGCTGTGTGCCTTGGTTCTTGCTCTCAAGTTTGCTGATCCAAACGTTTTTACTCTTATTGTTTGCGATTCTTATTACAGTGTTCAATCTTTCAATGACAACTTAGTCTTCTGGTCTCAAAATGATTATCGAGATTTTAAAGGCAGCACAATTAAGCATACAACGCTTTGGGCTCGAGTGGCAGATTATAAACAATGTTTGCCACTCACACATGTTATACATACTCTTGGCCATCAGCGTGTCTGGGCACACGCTGTTGGGAATTGTTTGGCTGATGAAGCAGCCAAATCTGCAGTAGCCACGTGTTCCGTAGCAGCCGTTACTAGATCTAAGATGAAGATTGATAATGTAATTTTGGCAGCGATAGCTGCAACAAAGGAGGGCCTTAATTACCCGCAGGGTTTCCCTTCAAAATATTCTTATCAGTTAACCCCCGAACAAGTTCTTTTTGCTAGAATACTAGACATTGGGGATCTGCTGATTCTCAACACGGACCGCAGGCACACTTTAATTAAAACCTCACACGAAAGCATGGCTTCGGAACATGCTGGAGGGTCTGCTACTGTCTCTATTTTGCAGCAGCGGTACTGGTGGCGTGGTTTATATAAACAGACCCGCAATTATGTGCTTTCTTGTGATATTTGTCAGCGGATTAAGCCATCTGTGTTAAAACGTCCTCCACAAAAACCTCTTAGCATTGCTAATCGGCCTTTTGCTTGTGTGTACCTTGATCACTGTGGTCCTTTCTCTTCAGATACTGCATATAAATATATTTTAGTTGCAGTGGAATCGTGCACCAGATTTCTTTGGGTGTGGCCACAACGCAGCGCTGATGCTCGAACTTTCATCAGGGATTTGCATGTCTTTGTAGGGATTTTTGTCTGTGGCACCTTTCATTCTGACCAGGGTCCAGTGTTCGCCTCTAAGGCGTACAAGGATGCTATCAGGTCTTTAGGGGTGCTGGTGCAATTTTCGTCTCTATACAGGCCTGAGGGCAACTTAATTGTTGAGCGAATGAACCATGACTTAAAACAATCCTTGACAGCTAGAGTCTTAGGTACTGGCAGGAACTGGCTAGCCCATTTGTATGACGTGCACTTAATAATCTCCCTAGAAGACCTCTCGGTGGGCGGACCCTATACGAAATGCTCTTTAGCATCATAATGTTTGTGCCAGACCTTGATGGTCTAGACCAGGGGTCTCCAAACCGGTCCTGGAGGGCCGGATCCATGCCAGAGTTTTAAAATAACGACATGTATCTCAATGGGGATATCCCAAAAATCTGTCATGGATCCGGCCCTCCAGGACCGGTTTGGAGACCCCTGGTCTAGACGTTGCGGCAGCTGCCGCAACCTTTGATGTAGATAACAATTCTGCTATGTTACAAAATCTACAAGAGACCCATGCCAGCCTTGCTACTGAACATTT
Source organism: Lissotriton helveticus (assembly GCF_964261635.1). Lineage (NCBI taxonomy): Eukaryota > Metazoa > Chordata > Amphibia > Caudata > Salamandridae > Lissotriton > Lissotriton helveticus. Next base: position 1,719,769,264 of record NC_136057.1, read on the forward strand.
GTCTACAGCAAATGACGCAGCGCTACAGAATCCAGTGATCGTCTGGCTTCCAAAAGTTGGAGATCTGGTCCGAGAAAAGGTGGAGAACAAAAAAGAATTTGGTCCCTTTTATCGTGCACCGGTTCCAATGCTTGCCCAGAAGGGTACTCGAACAGTATTTTTACATCCTCTACCCAGTCGCAAAGACAACAGATACATCTCAGTGGACAATGTCAAGTTACAACATCTGGCCGATTCTGAATTGTGTGACACCTGCTGTTTCCTGTCCCACAATTTTCAAGAACTTGAGAGACTATAACATCTTCTAATTTGCCAAATGACACTGTCATCAAGATGGTCACTGTTACTGAGCCTCCTACCATCCCTCGTGTATCAACAGATAAGACAGATGCTGAATACACATATCCCACAAGTGACTCTTTGCATGATTTGCCGGATACTCCTTTACACCGTGGCAGATTGTCATTTGACGCATCTTCCACATCATCAGGTGACCCGACAAAATTGTCCATTTTTTTAATCTTATTTTAACAAGACTTATGAACGCTCTGCTGCAAACTTTGTTGTTGGGATTTTGGCCCCACATTCATCTTCACACATCATGAAGCATGACCAGACTCGTGTTTATATTTCAGCATTCCCTGTTTCGGATGATATTGTTTGGCATAAAGTGGGTTTTCAAATTCACGGTCCGACAGAGCTGATTAACATACCGTAAGTTTTTAGAGCCTCTATGGGTGATGTGGTTACACAAAGCATTTGTTCAGATGATTGGGATGTGCATGCGATACAAGCTTTGTTTTCAGATTTAAAATATTATGCAGCTTTTAATGCTGAAGACTTGTATTTTAATTCTGCTAATTATGCTGATCTCATCTGTTATCAACATTATGGGCATCATTTCATACACAAGACTAGTACATTACATCCTGTCATAAATTACACTCAGTGGGAGCATTGCCCTGTGCCAGTAAAGGGCAGCTCGAACACGTTAAAGAAAAAGTTTACCTACTTTACAGAATTTGACCCATACAATCCTGAGTCTTTCTATTTCAAAATGAATAGCCCCTCCTCTCAGAAATTCATGCTGACACATAGTAAGTTAATATATTCTTCTTCCTTTCACCATAATCTGGCCTTAAAGGGTTATGAACATTGGAAAGAAACCATTGATTTAAAATCAATTTGTGGTTCTAAACACTGGCAGGTGCAAGGCTCCGATGCCCTACATCATTCGTGCCTCATCCGCACTCAAATGCTATTTTTAAATAATAGTTTTTACCAAACCACATGTTTTGGTGTGGCGACTACTAAACAAAGGAACGCCCCAGCCATTCCGTTTTTAGGTGAGTATAATAATTGGCGCTCACACACAAATTATACCATTGAAGATTTACAGAGTTTATTGAAAAGTAATTCATTTAATGAATTTGCCATTGATCCACTAAGTTGGTTAATCTGTTCTACTAGTTCGAATACCTGCCAACTCTGTTTTCTTAACTCTAGTTTAGATTATAAACAAGACAGGCCCGACCCTAGATTTTCTGATTCACATACTGTCACGACCAACTCTGTTGGTAAACTGTGTCAACAATGGTTACAGCACTCAAAACTGTTGTCTGTTAAACAACATGTATCCTTGCTGTCCAATAATATTAATTTGGTCCACTTTGTGTTAGGACTGTGAGCACCTAGAACAAAGAGATGGATATATGCTGCTTACAATGAAATTTGGAAACTGTCACAAATAGAAGCAGCATCCCGTTTATGGGAATAAGACCAAGCAAACTTGGAAAAAGTTTTAGCTGTTGTCGACAACAGCATTAATACACTGTCTTCCCGCATTTATACATTAGAAAATATTGTTTCCTCTGTTATTGACATTGTGCAAGAAGATGTTTCTCTGTTATATCATGGTAAAAATCAACTACGTTCAGTAATGCAAGTTTGTTAGAAATGGGTGTCTCGAGTTGGCAATGGCTGGCCACTGTCCAAGTAGGGACCCTTCTTCCTAAGTCAGAGTACCCTTTGATAACCCTGATGATCTTTGGTTTGCAAGCGCTCGGCGGCAGCAGCGTGATCATTTTTCTTACGCTCTTCAACTGTGGCGGCTCGCAAACGGGCGCTAGCGGCGATTTCAGCACTCTCTTCTCTGTAGTAGAACTAGAGGCCCTGGAACTCTCAGGAGCCTCACCTGCAGATACAAATCCTCGCTGGGAGGGATCGGGAGGCTGGTGGGGAAGTCAGATGTGCCTGTGACTCCAGCTGGAGGCTAGCTCTCTTCTGGCCCGTGGGTGATTGCTTTAGCAAAATAAAAGTTCTCGCAAAAGTCCTTTCCCCTCCTCTTCCAAGTCCAAGTCCAGGGGAGACTACTGCAGGCCAGCCCAAGAAATAGCACACAAGCACAAGGACAGTCCTCTCCTGCAGAGCCCTTCAGTGAAACAGACAGAGGTTTTTCTTGACATCCAGGAGCAATACAAAAATCAGGGGTTAAGGCACAGATATTTATACCCTAAAAGTCTTTGTTCTCAAAAGTTTATAGTCACTGAACCCAGCCAGAACCAGTTCTGCTCAGGCCTGGAGCACTTTGTTTACCAGGCTGCATCCTTCCTTTCAGAAAGAGGGGGTCTGCCATCAGACGCACAGTAGGAGGTGGAGCCCACATTCACCTTGCCAGGCACAGCCCTATCAGGTCAAGAAGCTACTCCTCCCCAGTACTCAATGCAGATCTCTCTATTCAACCCAGGTCTGACTCAGCCTGCCTTGCCCCTCTAAACCCAGACAGTCCATACACATAACAGCAGAGCACACTGGAAGGCTTAGGCAAGAAAAGACCTACTTTCTAAAAGTGGTATTTTTAAACACAGAATATTAAAACAAACTTTGCTAAAAGATGTATTTTATTATTCTGAGCTCAGGCATACCTAACTCGAATTTCTACCATGTTCCCTGTGACAGTTTGGACTATAAGATGTAATATCCAGCCTGCCCATTCTAACTTATGGAGAACAGTTGGCCTTGCAGCAGTGAAAAACAAAATGGAGGGTAATTCACTACCAGGACATGCTACACATATCAAGCCATGTCCTGCCTTACACACACAATGCACCTATCATAGGGGTGACTAACATGATGCTAAGGGAAGGTTCAGGGGCTGGGAAGTGTGGGCACTTCACAGCCAATATGGCAGTTCTGAACTGCACACAGACACTGCAGTGACAGGTCTGAGGTACCATTTACAAGCTGCTTCTGTGGGTGGCATAAACCAGCGTTGCAGGCCCACCAGCAGCATTTGGGTTACCAGCCCTGGGCACACACAGGCCACACTACTAGGGACTAACAGGCAACCCAAATACGCCAATCAGAGGAATACCAATTCACAGTCATATTTACACCGGGAGCATTTGCATTGTGGCACTGAATGGCAGTGGCACAGCACCCAGAGCATCTAATACCAGCAAAAACAGAGGAGAAAACAGCAAAAAATGGAAGGTAGGCCCACGCCAATGATGCCAGGTCTAACATGTGTCCCCCCCAGCTGAAATGTGGGGAGAACTACCCATCTCCTTGGGGGTTCTCTTCACTAAGGCGGAAAAAACTGGACAGACCATCAGCATTGGCGTGTTCTATACCAGGGCGGTGTTACACCGTGAAGTCCATACCCTGTAGGGAAATGGACCACCTCAACAACTTGGGATTCTCACCCCTCATCTGCATCAGTCATCTGAGGGGCCTGTGGTCTGTCTGAACCCGGAAGTGAGTCCCAAACAGGTATGGTCTCAGCTTCTTCAGTGACCAGACCACAGCAAATGCCTCACGCTCAATTGCACTCCACCTCTGTTTCCGGGAAAGCAACCTCCTACTGATGTAGGCTGCAGGTTGGTCTAGTCCCTCCTCATTGAACTGTGACAGAATAGCCCCACCCATGCTCTAAAGCATCTGTCTAGACAAGAAATTCCTTAGGAAATTTGGGCACCTGGAGGACGGGTGCTGTACACAAGGCAGTCTTGAGGGCATCAAAAGCTTTCTGACAGGTGTCAGTCCAATTTACAACCTTTGGATGCTTCGTGGAAGTCAGCTTAGACAAGTGGGCAACGATGTTGCTATATCCCTTGACAACCCTCCTGTAATAACCCATGAGACCTAGGAAGGCTCTCACCTGGGTCTGGGTCCTGGGGGGCTCCCATGCCAGGATGGCTTCAATCTTAGGTTGTAGGGGTGCCACCTGGCCACTCCCAACCTGGTGTCCCAAATACACCATAGAACCCTACCCAATCTGGCACTTACTGGCCTTGATTGTGAGGCATGCTATGTGCAGTGCCATCAATACTTCCCAGAGGTGGCGAAAGTGGTCCTCCCAGGAGGAACTAAACACTGCAATGTCATCCAGGTAGGCGGCACTGAAATCCTTCAGCCCAGCCAACACCTGGTTGACCAACCTCTGAAAGTTGGCAGGGGCATTCTTCATTCCAAAGGGCATCACACGGAACTGGTTGTGCCCATCTGGTGTGGAGAATGCTGACCTCTCCTTGGCCCCATCAGTTAAGGCAATCTGCCAGTACCCAGACGTTAGATCAAACATGCTGAGGTATCGGGCAGCCCCCAACCGATGGGGATGGGGTGTGCGTTGGTCTTCGTGACCAAATTGAAAACTCGGTAGTCCACACAGAATCTGAATACAGGGGTGGCACCAGGCGCGGCAGCTTTTGGTACCAAGACCACGGGGCTGGACCATGGGCTGCTAGAGGACTCAATCACCCCTAGGGCAAACATTTTGGAGACCTCCTCCTTAATGTAGACCCTGACCCGGTCAGTCACTCGGTAAGCCTTGTACTTGACAGGAGGACTGTCTCCGATGTTCAAATCATGGACGCACCGCTCAGTGACACCAGACAACAGGGAAAACAAATCAGAAAATTGCCCCAACAGCTAGTGGCAATCTCTCTGCTGCTCAGGGGTCAGTGTGGTGGAGAGGACCACACCCTCCACTGACCCATCCTTCTCTCGGCACATAGGAGGTCAGGAAGATGGCAGTATCTGTGGCAAGAAGCATGCCCACTTCAGACCTCACAAAGTGGGGCTTCAGGCAGTTCAACATGCTGGACCTGCAAGGGGTTTCAGGGAAACTGAAAGTCCACCAAGTAGGTAACTGGACTTTTGCGCTCCACCACCTCAAAGGGATCGGTCCACTTATCTTGGAGCGCATCAGGCTCCACTGGGGCCAGTACCCAAACCTTCTGACCAGGTTGAAGCTCGACCAGATTGGTGTTCTGGTCGTGCCAGCGTTTCATTTCCTCCTGGCTGCCTTCCAGATTTGCCTAAGCAATTTTTCGGAAATGCCGAGTCTGGTTCCTCAAGGCCAAGATGTAGTTGAATACATCTTGAGGGGGTTTCCTGGGAGAATGCTCCCACCCTTCCTTGACCAGACTCAGAGGCTCTCTTACCGAATGGCCATAGAGCAGTTCAAAGGGACTGAACCCTAAGGAATTCTGTGGCACCTCGCGGTAGGCAAACAACAAGCATGGCAAGAGGACGTCCCACTTACGCCTCAGGGGCTCTTCTAGGCCCATAATCATGCCCTTCAAGGTCCGGTTGAACCTTTAATGTACTGGGAGATGAAATTGGCCCCCCTGTCAGACACCACCTCTCTGGGGAACCCCACGTGAGAGAAAATCCCCATCAGTGCACGTCTCACCACGGGGGCCATCACCGTCCTGAGTGGGATAGCTTCTGGGTACCGGGTGGCATGGTCCACCAGGACCAGGATAAACCTGTTGCCCATGGCTGTCCTGGGATCCAGAGGCCCCATAATGTCAATGCCCACTCGCTCGAATGGGGTACTAACAACTGGAAAGGGCTGGAGTGGGGCCTTGATCTTCTCTCCACTCTTCCCACTTGCCTGGCAAGTCTCACAAGTCCTACAATGAGTGTCTGAACTCTTGCGCATCTGGGGCCAATAAAAGTGGGTGACCGGCCTTTCAAAGTTCTTGGTCTGCCCCACATGTCCTGCCAAAGGAATATCATGAGCCAACCCCAGTAGGAAGGCTCTGTAGCATGCGGGCACCACCAGCACACGGGCTGACCCCAGCTCAGCAGCCTTAGGCTCACTATACAGGAGACCGTTCTCCCAATAAATCAGATGTGAACCATACTGGCCACCTGCTGCCTGGGCTGCAGCCTGTTGCTGCATACCCTCAAGAGAAGGGCAAACTCTCTGCTGCTCACAAAACTCCTCCCTGGTGGGCCCTCCTTCCTGCTGTCAATGGGTCAGCTCAGGAGAACAACACAGGTTCTTGACTCCTAACCAGCAAGGCTAAGTCAAATATATGTGAACAACAACACAACTGCCAATACTGGACTTGGCTTAAATCCTTTTAACAAAAGAACCTGTTATGAATGAAACATACCGGTCCATTTTTACTAACGTCACTAGTTTATTAAGTAATTTTTTCTGACTGCTCTAATTCTTTTTCATTTCTCTCAAAGACATTTTTTGGTGCATATACAAAATATGTACAAATCAATACAATTTGTACAAAAACATCAATATCTGTACAAATTTACACCACATCCACAACACACCTTGCTCACTCCATACAATCTACTCACATTCACAACCATACAACATATACCTCTGAGGTCTGGCCCTTTGTCAACAAGAATACTTAATTGTACATATACATGAACCCTAGTTATTTCTTCATAGAGATTATGTAATAAAACGAAGTCAGTTGGAATAACTCCTGTATTTTCCTAATACAGTCCTTCTAATGTTTGGTATTGACAATACGCCAGGAGAGGCCGACGCGTTTCGAACCCCCTATTGCGGGGTTCTCCTCAGGACCAACATGTATTCTACAAAACAAAAAACACATAAACCAAATTAAGATCCCTATTCAATCAGTAAACGTGTTATCTAACACATAGCCACCATCCGACTTTACATCGCCTACCTTCAAAATCCTGTAAAGGTGTCTCAAGGGCGGGGTTTTGTGGTGTTGTCCCAATCTTCTACACACAAAGACACAATCAAGCAGACTCGATACAAACAGTGCCTATGACTCCTTAACTACCTGTCTAGAGCTAGGAAAGAGAGCTCAAACTGACCTGATCTGCATTGGGCGTGAGCCGGGAGTGCCTGGAAAATAAGCATTAGAAAGAGATGGTTGGTTGCCATAGGCTCAAAGGGATGCTGCGTCTACAAAGTTAAACTCGACTGTAGTCAGCTTACCCGGTCTGTATTTTGTTGACGCCCACCGGGGCTGAAAGTTCCTGCCGGCGTATCCTTTCGTCTGGAAACCAAGTCCGGTAACTTTTGTACTGCGATCAGAGATCTGTGAAGATTAAAAACAACGGGGTCTTAAAGTTGATCGGCAACGCGTTATAAAGCTTTCCTTGGCAGTCCATAAAATTAAGCTGCAGCCTTACGTTTTCAAGCAGCGTCTTTAGAGCACATCGAAACCGCAAGTTTGGTTGTCTTGCAGTCTTCCTCACTTTCTGCATCTCGTTGCGATCACGTGACCGCGAAGTTATTAAAGGGATAGGAACACTTGTCAATCTCCTAACTTTGTTGGTTACAATGTGCGAATGCTATTCAAATAGTGACATTGGCCACCGGGATCTGTACCTTAGCCCCCAGTTGCAAGCCCATTTGTAGTTAGATAGAAAGCCGGCTTCTGACCAAGTCATGTAGTGGATTGTGGTAACGCTAGTTCTCCAAGGCATCAAGCAGTTCGAATATCTCCCACTTGGGCTGTCGCCGATAGCACTTGTGGTATAGATTATCGATCAATAAAAATGGCTCCAAATAATGCTGTTTATATTAAAACCATAGCTGAAAGCCTCTAAGCTGGTCATATCGGTCAGCATCAGAGGGTGCCTTTAAAGATTTCAGAAATTTAAGTTAAACCAGTCATGGCAGTGTTGTATTTCATTATGAGCAAAGCTTCCCATTGGCTCGATTTGCACTCAATATCACCCCCTCGTGGATCCTGTTCCATTTCAGAGATAATAGTCCAGCGTAAATCCTCTTCTTTATGTTTGTGTGATATCCAGTGTTGTACTAATGGTGCATTGGGTACTTGTCTCCTTATCCTAGACTTGTGCTGCGTGATCCTCTGCCGTGCTTCCTGCGTAGTTTTGCCAATATATAATTTGGGGGAACGGGCACCAAATCCCATAGATTATATTCCTGGTTTGACAATTCGTAAATGTGTCATGTTTCCAGTGCGTTCTGTCAAAGGTGAACACCGCACTTTCCTCTGTTGATTCGCAGCACGTGCAGTTCCCGCACTTGTGGTGTTCAACCACTGGAGGCAATCCCATCATACTTCTTAGTGTCGATTTTGGTCCAACTGGCAACGCTGCCCGCACAATGTGATTTGCCACACTTCTTTCTTTTTTAAATGCAAAAAGTGGCGGTTCTTGTAAGTCACAGTGTAGGTCCTTCACCAAATGCCAATTTTGTGTTACCATCTTACGCAGTTGGTGTGTGCTTGGACCAAAGGTGGTCACACAAACAATCCTTTTCTGATCATGTCGTACTTTCTGTTGTAACAATGTTTCTCTCGGGACCCACCATGCCCTTCTTAGTGAGTTTTTAGAAGTTTTTTAGGATAGCCTCTTACCTGTAACCGCTCCTTAAGCTCATTAGCATGTTTAAAATATTCCTCCTTACTGGAGCAGTTTCAGTCACGTCCCCCAGGTTGGCACTTTACTCCCCGGTAGACTCCAGGGCATCCCCCACTGGGTCTGCTCCCGCCTGGGCCATGGGAACTAAGGGGGCCGGCTTCCCATGTCCCCTGCCCCTTCTCCCTAAGGCAGGGATCTGGGCCACACTCTCAGATCTCAGATCCTTCTCAACACCCTCCTTGGCTGCCATGGACCTAATGGTACCACACGCCCACTCAGGCAGACCCAACATATGAAAGTGAGCTCTCCTCTCCACCGTAGCCCATGGGGAGTACTCTACATCATTGCCCAACAGACAGTCTACAGGCATGGCGGGCCTCACAGCTACCTGAAGAGTTCCTGAAACCTCCCCATTCAAAGGGAACCTGAGCCACCTCACATTGGCTCTCTGAGTTGTCTGCTGACACCACAGGGTAGAATGCATGAGGGACAACCTGCTCTTTGGACACCAACCGGGAGCTGACAGAGGTTACACTGGCTCCTGTGTCCCTTAGAGCCTCCACTCTATGGCCATTGATGGTCACCCACTGCCTAATCTTCTTAGTATTTTGAGGCAGTGCAGGTTTAGGGACCATCTCAAAGTCTCCTAATGAAACAAGGGTCAACTCTACGGGATCCCACCCTTCTGTGGCGCCCATCTCTTCCTCTCCCAGCGCTACACTAGCAAGTTGGCGGGGTGGTGCATGGGTTGGTGCAGGGTGGTCCCCCAGTGGACACTGGGGATCAAAATACCGGTGGCCCACTTGACCATACTTAAAACAAGTAAGGGGCCCCATCTGAACAGGCCTACCTGTCGAGGGCACTGACTTCTGCTCTTGAGGAGGCTGGGATACCACTGCTTGGTTCCCTTGGGAATTACTTTGGGGCCCTCTTGGAAACTCTCTTGGTTTACCAATGCCCCCGACTTCTCTGCTGGGGACCCTGCCCTCCTTTGGCGAAGTCTCCCACTGGACCCTTGTGAACCCGGGTGCTCAACCAGTGGTCCGCCTCCTCACAAGCTTCCTAGGGTTAGTTAGCTTGCAATCAATCAGGTGCTGGTGTAGCTCAGAAAAACAGTTACTAGATAAATGCTCCCATGCAATCAAATCATACAGTTGCTCAAAAGTTTCTACTTTGCTACCTTTTACCCAGCGCTCCATTGCTCTGCAAAAAAGACACATTTTCAACCCACGTGGTACCCTCTAACTTCTTGCAGGTCCTAAACCTCTGCCTATACATTTCAGCGGGGTAAATCATAGCGGGTCATCAAAGTTTCCTTCATGTGGGCATAAACCGTTCTACTTTCCTGGGGTAGGTCCAACAAGGTATCCCTCCCCTCACTAACAAAGCGCCCCACAACCCAGCTCCCCAATCCTTTTTAGGGACCCGGTGGGACACCATGGCTAATTCATATGCTGCAAACCACTGTCCAATATCTTCACTTTTGTGGAAATCCTTAATAACCTCTTTAGGTATATAAACCCTACCCTCAGTATGCACTACAGGTATGCTGCCACCAGAGGGGGAGATCCCTACACTCTTTGCCTTAATCTCCAACTGACACAATACTCTCTCATGTTCAAATTTCATTTTCATAATCTCAACATCTAACTTCTTGTTCTCTAGGTCCCTCTGACCCTCCATCTTGAGCTTAGCCATCTCCATATTATGCCGCCTATCTCTCTTTCTTTCCTCCATCTCTTCTGGAGACAGGCCCCTTGAGGACACACTAGTGGCCGGGCTGGAAAACGCTTTTCCACCTACAAAATCTACTACTTCCACCTGCTGCTCTCCTGTATTCTCTCCCTCCTCCCCAGGCTCTCCCACATTCTTAGGGGCATCCCTGGCTTCTAGTCAGGTCTTCAGTGCTTTGTAAAACTCCTTCCTCTTAGTGAGGTCTGTGATAGGGACCGTGAAATGTGAATCTTTTGCAAAAATACGTAAGCTGCTTGACATTGTAGATATCTAATCTCTCTTCTTCCCAGGAGAGATCCTCTGAGGCATTGGATCTGGGCTTGCCGATTGTAGAAATAACTAGCGATATCAATCAAAAATAGAATCAAAAACCTAAAAAATGTATGTGGTTGCGTTATGGTCTGCACTCACTAGTAGTGTACACTATAATTACTGTATGCGATCACAAATGCAAGTCCAGATCCTCACCGCTGACCACCCATGTTAGAAATGGGGGTCTCTAGTTGGCAATGGCTGGCCACTGTCCAAGTAGGGACCTTTCTTCCTAAGTCAGAGTAATGGGGCTACACCCTTTGATAACCCCTGTTCAACATTGTGGTAACATAGTATGAGCAGCTAGGCTTATATCAGAGGCAGTGTCTAAAGCATTTATGATCATACACAGTAACACAGTGAAGGACACAACAAAGGGATACCACACAAGTAGTTATAAAAAATAAGTATCTCTATATATAGACTTAACACAAGACCAATAGCGGTAAAAAACCACAATATTGAAAAATGGAGGGTTCTCTTAAAAAGCTGGAAAAAGAGTTCAAAGTGTTCAAATAGGGGTTCAGTTCAAAGCAGGGGTCTCTGCGACCCTTTTACTTACAAAGTACCTGGATTTCGTAGCAAAACAGACAAAATGTCGCAAACGGGCTGTAGCGATGATTTTCGCCATGCTAGGCTAACGATGCATTGAATCCTTGCCCGAAGGGAGGATGATGCGCCGATCAGCGACAGACTTCTTCACGCTAGGCCAGCGATGCGTTGAATCCTTGCCGCAAGGGAGGATGATGCGCTGGTCCGGCTGCATGTGCAACCTTGTTGCGATGAAAGAAAATGGCGCCCCGTGAGGGAGCGATGATCCGGGTGCGACGTGAGGAAAATGGCAGACGCACGGCGTCCGCACTGTGATGTCGTGATGCAATGATCTCGATGCGATGATCCGAGATTAGGGAGCCTCCGAAAAAGCACGCAAACATGCGATGCGATGATCTTTGGGGTTAGCGAGCACTTTGTGGCCCACAAGCGTGAGATGCGATGATCTTTGGTTTGCGAGCGCTCGGCGGCAGCAGCGCGATGATTTTTCTTATGCTCTTCAACTGCGGCAGCTCGCAAACGGGCTTTAGCGGCGATTTCAGCACTCTCTTCTCTGTAGTAGAACTAGAGGCCCTGGAACTCACAGGAGCCTCACCTGCAGATAGAAATCCTCGCTGGGAGGAATCAGGAGGCTGGTGGGGGAGTCAGATGTGCCTTTGACTCCAGCAGGAGGCTAGCTCTCTTCTAGCCCTTGGGTGATTGCTTTAGCAAAATAAAAGTTCTCCTAAAAGTCCTTTCCCCTCTTCTTCCAAGTCCAGGGGAGACTACTGCAGGCCAGCCCAAGAAATAGCACACAAGCACAAGGACAGTCCTCTCCTGCAGAACCCTTAAGTGAAACGGACAGAGGTTCTTCTTGTAATCCAGGAGCAAAACAAAAATCAGGGGTTTGGGTACAGATATTTATACCCCAAAAGTCTTTGTTCTCAAAAGTCTCTTGTCACTGAACCCAGTCACAACCAGTTCTGCTCAGGCCTGGAGCACTTTGTTTACCAGGCTGCATCCTTCCTTTCAGAAAGAGGGGGTCTGCCATCAGACGCATAGTAGGAGGTGGATCCAGCATTCACCTTGCCAGGCAAAGTCCTTTTCAGGTCAAGGAGCTACTCCTGCCCAGTACTCAATGCAGATCTCTCTATTCAACCCAGGTCTGACTCAGCCTGCCTTGCCCCTCTAAACCCGGACAGTCAATACACATAACAGCAGAGCACACTGGAAGGCTTAGGCAAGAAAATATCTACTTTCTAAAAGTGGCATTTTCAAACACAGAATATTAAAACCAACTTTGCTAAAATATATATTTTACTATTCTGAGCTCAGGTATACTAAACTTGAATTTCTACCATGTTCTTTGGGACAGTTAGGACTATAAGATATAATAGCCAGCCTGCCCATTCTAACCTATGGAAAACAGGTAGCCTTGCAGCAGTGAAAAACAAAATGGAAGGTAATTCACTACCAGAACATGCTACACATATCAAGCCATGTCCTGCCTTACACACCCAATGCACCTACCATAGGGGTGACTGACATGATGCTAAGGGAAGGTTCAGGCGCTGGGAAGTGTGGGCACTTCACAGCCAAGATGGCAGTTCTGGACTGCACACAGACACGGCAGTGGCAGGTCTGAGGTACCATTTACAAGCTGCTTCTGTGGGTGGGGCAAACCACTGCTGCAGGCCCACCAGCAGCATTTGGGTTACCAGCCCTGGCCACACACAGGCCACACTACTAGGGACTAACAGGCAACCCAAATAAGCCAATCAGGGATATACCAAATCACAGTTATATTTAAACAGTGAGCATTTGCGCTGTGGCACTGAATGGCAGTGGCAGAGCGCCCAGAGCATCTAATACCAGCAAAAACAGAGGAGACAACAGCGAAAAATGGAAGGGAGACCCACGCCAATGGTGCCAGGTCTAACAAAGTTGCATGGACTTTGCAGACATTGAAATTAGGAAAAGTGGCATGGGATTTTTTTGATGCTACCACTTTATTTTCCCCGTTTAATTTGACAGACAAACAGCAATTTGGTCATTGAACGATGCAACTTATAATCTTTTGCACATTGAAAAAATAGACTTTTTACCCTTTTCTGTAGCGGAATCAGATTCTGTGGTTTGGTTAATCCATGGGGTTATACATTTATCATTCTCACTGTTTCAATTTAAATCCTGTATGAAACATTACCCTGTGGGCCATTTTGAACCTCTTAGAGGTGCTTTTTTACATGAACTATGGTTTCTGCCTTTCACTTAGCGATGTTTAAGGGACAACACCTAGGTTTACCTAACCGGGGAGGATTGTGATTCCACTGTAGGACACTCCTTGGTATGTAAAAACATACAGTTGCACAGGGCTTGTAATCTTTCAGCTCCGAATCTTGCATATGTTTTAAAAGGTAAACCAGCTCCAGCCATAATTCCCAAGTTCACACTGCTTACTAACGGTAGCTATCTTATTTTAAATAACCAAAAATGCTGCGGCTTGCAGGTTAGCATTCCTTACATTGTAACTGTTTCCCAGCGCGTAATTTGTTGCAATAATGTGCTTTTCCCACTCCTACATGGGCTGCTGGATAGTCCAGTTTGGCCTCCAATTTCAACTTTGATGGCAGATTTCAACAAGCTGAGCAGATTAAAGGCACTTTTAACGCAACAAGAAGTTGCATTGACTTCTTCACATGAAACCTTCACGCTCTAGGTGGCTAGTGCGGCGTCTGAGATTCAAACTCGTTTAAACACAAACCTCCCACTACATTTTGGGGAGTTGATTCTTCGCATTTTCAATGCGTCTCATACACAAAGCCTGGCTCATTTTTTAAACATGTGTGTTCTGGCCTCGTTACTTCTTTTCAGACTATATTTGGTGTGATTCCAGCATTCATTCATTCTATCTTTTCCAGCGTCTTTGGCGGTGTACACGTTACTTTTGGCATTGGCAGCAGGTATCCTGCTTCTGTTGTGCCTGTTACGCAATGGCTGCTTCACTTGTGGTACTGCGCAGGCCAGGCTGGCTGCAACCGCTTTGTGACCGGATGCATGAATGCTTCGGTACACTGCTTCTTGCGACACTCAACGTGTCTTATGGATTGTCATTTTGTTTTGCCTACTTTACTTGTGTGCAACCTGTGTTTCAGTGCCTCCGCTGTGACTTTACGTGGGCATTGAAATTATATCTCACCAATACATTGGGTCCAGTCCCGGATTTCGATCAGCTAATGGGCCCCTTAGTTGCCCATGAGCAGGAGTGTACTGGGATTGGCTTGATGGCGCGTGCTGCTGCACTTGGCATTTTGGCACAATGGGATATCTGTGGGGCTTCACAGAATCTCCTACTACAGTTACATTAAATATCACGCAAGTTACCCATCAATGTTAATGGAGGCACCAGACTGTGAAGAACATTCTTGTTCCTTCAGCTTACTAAATTGGATGGCATCTCACGTTTCCACCGACCAAAATGATGTCCTTCTGGAGGGTATTGCATTCTTTTGCACTTACACCTTAATGGATTAATCAGCCACATTTTGCCAGTAGACATCAGCTGGGTTTCTGCATGCCTTGCTTTCAACAATTTATTAACTATCACTTCCTCCTCTCTTTCTCGTCTTTTGACTTCTTCCAGGACTGGGGTTTTTTTTGTATTTTTTTTTGCATGAACTTTAGTTTTTGCTTTTTCCAAATTTTATGGACACGCCGATTGACATCTTCTCAGGCTTTTTGAACTTTGCTTTCTTGTATGATCTATATACGATGGCCATATCAGGGGAAGGGTGTAGTGAGGCTTATAGGTCCATTGTCGACAATTGCTAAATTAGCATGAGCTTCACTGCCATGAGGCTGCTTTTGCGCAATACACTGCAAGCATCTATTTCACAAGACTTTGTTTGTGCCCCTTTACACATGAGAACTGTCTGCCTTGCAGGTTCTTTGCTGTGCTCTGAGGTTTATTCTGCACACGATATTCAAAGTTAAACAACAATGCCCCTTGTTATTCTGTTCTGATCTGTCCCTTGCACCTACACATAACATTCTACACAGAGCTGCACATCTGGAATTCGTGTACACAACCTGTTTTTATACACATGGAGAGACACCTTTCCAGAGAGAAGACCTGTGTTTGTCCTGTGATGTGAACATTGCATCTAGGCCTTGGGGTATGGGGTCTATTGACAAAGCCCAGAGGTCTTCTGTTTTATAATAAACTATCTCATGTCATGGGGAGGGTTGTTAGGACGTTCCGTCCTTTTCGATTGTTTTCTATAACATGACATCCCAGTTTGTATTCTATGGGATTGTAACAATGCTTACTATATTGTGTTTATGTATTCTGCTGCTAGTATTGGCTCGTGTACTACACCATAGAGCACGTTAAGTGAAATAAACATTTTAAACTATTCCGCATCTCTGATTACTTGCACTGTGGACAAGTATGAGTGGCTAAGCGAAAGAGTGTCTGGCTCGCGCGATTCTCAAGATATAGTTATGTGTTCTGGGTTGTCTAATCAGTGGTAGCTTCGCTGTACACGGAGACAATTGAGACACTTTAGCTAGTCGGTAAGGGATTTTTGGTACGGATGTGGTAGGTTGGTACACCACCTATTCAATGAGGTCCTGTTTTGCTGTGCATGGTTCTGTGTATGTGCAGAATCCCCACAAAAAGTACTAGGGTGCCAGTTTATGCCCAGTGCCAGACCGTGGGTTGAGGAAACTCCTGGCCACTTCCTAACCGTTAGGGTAATGGTTTCCAGTGGTGACCCTGCCCACTTTTGCTGTTTTACTGTAAGCTGTCTCACAGTACCCGTCTCTACCTAAAACCAAGATGGGAGTGCTTCCCTCCCGTACAGAGCTCCCTGTGCCACCCAGAGGTGTTGCTATGATAATGGACAAACTCTCCTTTGTGGGCATTCCAAACCAGTTTTGTGGGCAGCTCCACTCCCAGTGGAATTGGTGCCTGACTGACTAGCAGGATAATAGAGTGTGCAGGCCCAAGTGTGAACTATATCTGCCTGTAATAGGGTAAGCTCTGTCAAATTTTAATTAAGTTCCTGGGAAGTGTCCAGATTGGCATCCTGACATGGGAAGGGTTACTCCTTTCCCTTTGTTTCAGTTCTGAGAGCCACTTTACATCTAATCAAAGAGCCATTTAGCTCCTGGGTGGCAATGGACACTGGCAGAAAGGCACACTTGGTTCAAACAGGAAAATTACAACTGTCTAAATGTGTCATTTTCAAAATTGTCATATAAAAATCTGCTGTGACCATTAACTTGAATGTTAAATTACTAGTAGAATGAGCCCTCAAATTATTTTACTCCCAGTAAAATTAGGCACTATATGGTGTTATAATGTAATCCAGTATTTCCCTCTGGGAGAGCAAGACTTTCCACTGTAAAAAATAACTTTGGAGGTTTTTCACGACCAGGGCACAAAAAAAATAGAAGATGCATGCCCTACTTTTTCAATACCATGCACTCACCCAACCCTACGGGTGACCCATACGTATTAAAAAGGAAGGTTTCTTTTGCCAGGTCGAATTGGCAGTTTTAAAATTACATACCCAGACTAAAGAAGCAGGCCTGGAGACATGTTTTGCATTGTCACTTTAGTGGTGGCCCAATATGTGCTGCAGTCCACTAGTGACATTTAACTTACAGGCCTAGGTACACATTTATACCATATACTAAGAACTTATAGGTATCTTAAGAATGCCAATCAGGAGTGTAGCTGAAAATTACATATTTTAGCAGTCAGAGAACATGCAGTAGGGCCTGGTTAGCAGTGTCCCAGGGTGCAGTGTCAAATCCTAATTGGGACGCTGATGACCAGGAGCATCATCCATAAATAATAACTGTCAACTTACAAAAAAAGGCATTTTCTTACAAGTACATAAAAATATACATTGAAGTATGCAAATAAAGGTATACAATTTTGCCCCACTTCAACAACTAAATTGAGAACTGCACGGACTCCCTCACACCCATAAAACCCAACAAGCATAGTAGATCAAACAGGCACGCCGACTGGTACACAGAAGACCTTTGAGATACCAAACAACACTGTGAACAGCTAGAAAGGAAATGAGAGCCAGCCACAATACAGCCAACTGAATTACCTTCAAGCACGCCCTCAGATGCTATCACCAGCAAATTAGAAACACTAAAAAAAAGCACTAGTTGACCACATTAAAGGAAGCTCCAACAGCTGCAAGGAGATCTTCTCGATCATCAAAGATTTCACCTCGCCCTCAGCCACTGTCAACAACATTGGTGCCTCCCAAACAATTCTGAGATAACCTCTCCCACTTCTTCCAAGCAACATCTACATTAACTTCACTCACCAACCCAATCCCTGAGAACTCTTTCTTAACCTACCCACCACCAACGAAGACGGTCACCTGACCAAATGGAAAAGTCTCACCAGAAACAACTCAGCAGCAAACATGCAGACCATCCACTGTGGGGCCCCAATGCACCCATGCCCCCACCACATCTACAACCTGGGAATATCACCAATCAGCACCACCCTTAGCCACACCATCACCACCTCCATCATGTCGGCCACTTTCCAGTGGCTCAAAACTTGCAGAAATCAACGCCCTCCTCAAGCAGAAAATCAACACCCTCCTCAAGAAGCCATCAGATAACCTAAATCAACTGATAAACTTCTGACCCATCTACCTGCACCCCTATCCAGCCAAAGTGATTGAGAAGGCCATCAACAAGCAACTCACAACCCACCTTCAACTTCACCATCTTGTATACAACACTTACTCAGGATTAAGAAAGAACCACAGCAATGAAATAGCACTCATTGTGGCCACCGATGACATTCAAAACATCCTGGACCGAGGAGAAACAGTGGCCCTCATCTTGCTTGACCTTTCTGCGGCCTTCAATACTGTGACCCACACCACCCTCATCAGAAGGCTCCACAAGATTGACCTACAAGGAACCGCTCTCAAATGTATCTGTTCCTCCATCCTTGCATGAACCCAAAGGGTCAGGGTGTTATCCCTCACATCAGAGACCAAGAAACTGATATGCTATGTCCCACCGGGATCATCCTTCAACCCCACATCTCCTACACTGTCAATTCCTAACTCCTCCTCTCCCTGGCAGACAAGACAAAAACCACCAGAACAAACTTCACTAACTGCATGACTATGGTAGCAGACTGGATGTGAACCAACTGCCTGAAGCTCATCTCCAACTAGACGGAAGTGCTAGTCTTTGGCAATAAGACCTCTGCATGTGATTCCACTTGGTGGGCGTCAGAGCTAAGACCAACAGCCATACCTACAGACCACTCTAGAAATCTAG
Source organism: Lissotriton helveticus (assembly GCF_964261635.1). NCBI lineage: Eukaryota > Metazoa > Chordata > Amphibia > Caudata > Salamandridae > Lissotriton > Lissotriton helveticus. Next base: position 1,719,787,810 of record NC_136057.1, read on the forward strand.
GGATCATCCTAGACAATAAGCTCAGCATGAAGGCTTAAGTCACGTAGTGGGCACCTCCTGCTTCAACATCCATGCATGGTTGCGTCACAACACCAGATGGACTGCTATCACCAGCAGGCTGGACTTCGGCAACACTCCTTACATCAGACTCTCCAAACAACTCCTACACAGACTTAATACCATCCAGAACATAGTTGCAAGACTCATACTTAGCCTCCCACACCACACCCCATTAATACTGCACATCAAGAAGCTTCACTGGCTCCCCATTCACAAGAGCAGCTAATTCAAACTTCTCACACATACATACAAAGCCTTGCCCAACCCAGGACCAGAATACCTGATGAGCCACTTACACTTTCACCAACCCACCAGACACCTACGTTCTGCCTCTCACTCGCACACACTCCCTGCATCCACAAAAGCAAAACTGGAGGTCGCTCATTCCCATACATCACACCCAAGACATGGAACAACCTCCCTCAGCACATCAGAGCCTCCTACTCACTGCTTGAATTCCACAAGAAGCTGAAAACCTGTCTCTTCATATAAGCACCTTGGGACCAAACACCTACACACATTGCTCAAGCGCCTGGATACTCTCTTGGTTGATTAATGCGCTATACAAATCAACATAACATAACATACCATAAGATAACATAGCATGGTAAAGAATGATTGTGATATTGAAAGCAGTGTGGCATACTTGTGTGGGTGGTAGAGATGTTTTTAGATATTGGGCCTCGTTTTTAACCTCCCACATTATGGGCAACTCCATCTTTAGTTATTCTGGTTAATGTACTTGATACATGGACTGTTTAAAAAAAGTTAGATTGCCTACAATTAGTATAATGAATTTACACCCTAACGACGGGACTACATCTAAGAATGAGGGACATATGTGATATATGTGCCTATTTTTTGGGGAGTACAGTGTGATATGAGTTTAATTTTGTGTAAAGATTAAAAAGTTTTGGATCTTATCTGTTTTGAAATTGGGGGGCATATTTACAAGGAACAGGCGGAGCACGTCGTTAGCCTCCTTAGCTTAACGCAGCGCACCGCCACTTCTGAAATGCAGGGCTGCATCGTATTTCAGTCTGCCCTCAAAGCGGTGCGGGCTGGATGGCGAACAATCGATTACAACTCAATGCCTCTAAGACTGAGGTCATCATCTTTGGTAGGGAAGGTGGACTTTGGGGCGATCAATGGTGGCCATCTGAATTGGGCCCTGTTCCCACCCCTGTTGTCGAAGTCAGAAATATCGGAGTGTGGCTTGATGACAAACTCTCTTTCTCCGCCCATACCAAACGTGTAGCTGGTACTTGTTTTGGTGCTCTGCACTGCCTACGACCCATCTTTAAGTTTTTCGATGCCGACACCAGACAGATCATAGTCCAAGCTCTGGTTCTTACCAGACTGGACTATGCCAGCTCTCTGTTTTTGGGTGTGAACCAAGCTGAACTGGCCCGCCTTCAGAGGGTACAAAATGAGGCGGCCAGGATGCTTGTCGGTCTTCCGAAGTTTGTCTCTGCCCGCAGTACTATCCGAGATTTACACTGGCTGCCAGTAAGGCAAAGAATTCAGTTTAAAGCACTGTGTCTAACTTTTAAAATTCTTAAAACTGCTTCTCCTCCTATTTTATCGCAGATTATCCAACACTATGTCCCGTCCAGAACCCTCCGATCCTCAGGCTCTAATCTTGCCATTGTGCCCCGCTTTAAAAGAGCCAGAATGGGCGGTCGTTCATTTTCAGTGTTGGCGGCGGCTCTCTGGAATTCTTTACCCCCCACTCTTCGTGACATTCCTGATTTGCTTCCTTTTAGGAAGACATTAAAAACCTTCCTATTTTCTTCAGTTTAATTTTCTCTGATCCCATTCACCTTTGCTGTGTTGTGTTTACCATCTCTGGAAAGCGCCGGGACGCCTCTTGGCTGCGGCATCTGAGCGCTATATAAATTAAAATAACATAACATAACATTTACAAGAATACGTGCAGCCTTACATTTCCCCCAGCACTGGCGCTAAATTAGCTGCTAGTGCCAACCCAGGCACCCTTACACGATATTGCAAGGGTGCCTGTGTTGAGGGGAATGATTGTTTATGTGCAGGAAGGTATCCCTTCCTGCAGATAAACAATCTGAAATGGTGTTTTGGCTTAAGGCAGCACACATAGAAATAGCAACACATTCTTTTTTTTAAATGATAGTTTATGTCCAGGAAGGGACACCTTCCTGAACATAAACAATCAATCATGTTTTGCTGTTTCTATGTGTGCTGCACAATGCAGCACACATGGAAACAGCAAAAACGAAGAGAAATCAAACATTTCTCCTTGTGGCGTCATGGTAAGGCCAGGTTTTCCCTAGTCTTAGTTTTGGCACTGCCCCATATTTAAGCCACCTTAGCAAATATGGGGCAGCGTAAAAATCGATGGATGCTGCAGTGGGACACCAACCACAACTCCCATTGCGTGCCCCTTTCACGTATAGCGGGAAAGGATGCCTTATTCACAAGGCGACATTAAGTCATGTTAAGTGGCTTAACTCTGCCTTGTGAATAAGGTGAAGCCCCTTTCACCACCACAATGTTGAGAAAAGTGACATTATGGTGGCAATAGGGCTTGTAAAAATGCCCCTGGGATTTTCTGGAATAGGCAGGCCATGTAGCATGCCAGGATGCATAGTGGAGAGGATACATCAATCAAGGGTGGAGAGACAGGTGGGATTTGGTTCTGAGAGAGGGACCAATTTTGCCACATAATATCCTGGGACATTCTTATCACTCAGCCAGCATGAACCCCTATGTAGGCTCTTCTGTTAAAAATGTAGGCCTTGGTTAGATTGGCCAGAGTACCACCACTTTTCTATTTAGCAAGTTGAAGGCATGTCTGATCAAGATTTTATTCTGCTCCACTCTCTGTGAGTCCTCTTGCTCCATGAGCCCCCACCCTATCCGTGTGCTAAGTTCACGAACGTTAAAGTTCAACATCCCCCCTGGTCTTTCTACATATAATGGACCAGATCCTGAGACTGTGCATGAGAAAAGGGGAACTTGCCCACCACAGCTACGTCAAACTTGAGTGATGGATGTGGCAACAGGACGTACAGATTTGTGTATGCATATAAATAAAATACCTTTACACAATAACACATTTTTCTGCTGTCCGATGCAGATTTATGACAGGCACCCAGTCTAAGAGGCACGACCTTTCACCTAGCTTATGTGTCACAGTTATAGGAAGGGCTGCACAAATGTATGGAGAAAGAAGTACAAAGCACAATCCCATAAGTGACGCAGGTAGGAGAAGTGGCATGGGGTGGCCTGAGATGACGTTACCATAGACTTCTCACCACCTTAAAGAATATAAAAAGGGGTCCACAAAGACATCTTCGAACTATTCCTCGTCTGTACATAAGTGACAGGCAGTGAGTTTTTCCCAAGGGCCACTTGAGAGCCCTTATTCATGTATTTTAAATGTGCTGCTCTATTTTATACTCTGCAATATGAAATGTTATATTTGCTAGGTTCTCTGTAACCTTGTTTTTTCCTTTTTACATTTAAAAGTGTTCAAATTGTAATTGCAGGATTTCTGACTTATAGGCACATGTGAGTATTCCCAGATAAAATATGCTTTGCTTTTTTAATGTATTTTACCTCGAATTATAAATGTGTCTTCAAGGTTTAGACTCTCTCTAACTATTTATGAGCAACTGTTCGGTAAATGCAATTTCAGTATATGCAATCTGATCCATGTGGCTATCTGAGAATGTGGAGCACTGGATTCAGAACTTTGTGATTTTTATGCCTTTATATTGAAGTTTCTTGAAGTTGCATCTTCTTAATAAAACAGTTATACTTTCAGCCTCAGTTTCCATGGCTCACATATCTGTTTTCTCTATTTTTAGAGCAAGCGTTCCTGGACACCCCGGTACAAATTAAGGTGCCCCTTTGTCCCTAACTCACTCCCCTCGATCATTTCAGCGCAGGCTCTCAGAGCCCTGCACCCAGCCCCTTGCCCTCTTGCCCCGTAATAAATCTCCCTCTATCAGATCCACCCCAGAAACAACCTTTCACATCTGTATCCTGGAAAATGTCACATTCACTCAATTTCTTATAGTCTTGTAAATCTTTTTAGGTCCCACTAGTTGTATCACCCTATTCAATGGACTGACAGAGCCTGTCTGTTCCAGACACATGCTGCCTGTACACTCCACTCAGGATGTATAAAGGCATACCATGTCTGTTTAGTGATCTGCACAGAAGGTGACTACAAAGTATGTTTCCTCTGTAAAGTTCCTCTTTCTCTTGAGTGGGTGGACTGCATCCTGGAGGCTGCAACAGATCACTGTCATTAAGAAAGTGATACAGTTCAAGGAGTACAATGGGCACCTAATGGTATGGGCTGTATTCCTTAACTTGCAGGGTTCGTGTTTGTTAGGCGTGTGTGATTTAGGTCAGGTGAATGCGATTTCACTATTTTCCATTCAGAGTATCCCTTGTATTTGGTAGAGATATCCAGCTCCGCCTGTAGGTGCACACCTGAAAGTATGTCATGAATTTACTAGTAGTAGGTTTAATCAATCAATCAATCATATCATTTGTAAAGCGCACTACTCACCCGTGAGGTTCTCAAGGCGCTGGGGTGGGGAATGCTGCTATTGCGTGAAAAGCCAGGTCTTGAAGAGTTTTCTGAAGGTCAGCAGATCTTGGGTCTGCCATAGGTGGATGGGGAGGGTGTTCCAGGTCTTGGCGGTGAGGTGGGAGAATGATCTGCCGCCGGAGGTCGCTCTTCGGAAGCGGGGGACTGTGGCGAGGGTGAGGTCGACGGAGCAGAGTTGGCGGGTGGGGGTGTAGAAGCTGAGTCGTCTGTTGAGGTATGTTGGTCCGGTGTTGTGGCGTGCCTTGGGTGCATGGGTAAGGAGCCTTAAGGTTATCCTCTTGTTGACCGGGAGTCAGTTCAGGTCTCTCAGGTGGGCTGTGATGTGGCTGCAGCAAGGGATGTCGAGGATCAGGCATGCAGAGGCATTCTGGATGCGTTGGAGCTGTCTCAGGAGTTTGTCCGAGGCTCCTGCGTAGAGGGAGTTTCCGTAGTCCAACCTGCTGCTGACGAGGGCCTAGGTGACCGTTCTTCTCGTTTCAGTGGGGATCCACTTGTAGATCCTGCGGTGCATGCAGAGGGTGTTGAAGCAGGAGGAGGAGACGGCGTTGACTTGTTTAGTCATGGAGAGGGTGGAGTCGAGGATGACCCCTAGGTTGCGTGCGTGGACGGTGGGTGTTGGGGCGGTTTACAGTCATAAATTTACTTGAAATGGCCCCCAACCCCTTATGAAGGAAGAAGAAACTTGTATCCTACTAATGGTAAAAAATCATTAATGAAGCTGTCAGTAAAACCAGAACATTCTTCAAGACAGTCAATCAATGTTTCAATCCCTTGCCTGACCAACCCATCCAATACTCAAAAGACAATTGCAATGCCATCAACCTGTTCTTCAGTGAAAAAATGCATATGATTCGACAGCTAATTAACAACTCCAAGCCTGCTGCTCCTTTTGGATCAACCCCTTTTCGTAGCATCCCGCAATGGCACAAAGAAGGTTACCTTACACATGATAGATGACACCTACCTGACAACAGATGAAGATGACTCATATGTCCTGAGATTGATGAACCTCTTTGTCACCTTCGAAATCGCTGAATCGAATTCACTGGCTATATCCTTATCTGGTTCTCCTGCTGCCTTTCAAACAGCCTTACAAACTAGTCTGGAGATATTTTTATGATGGATGCAAAGTGTTTCCTTGGATAGAAAAACTATATATGCCCACAGTTTTTGGGTTGTTGAACATACCTTATCTGGTGTACCCAGCTGTTTACTACTTGAAAAGAGCACTTTAGAATTAGGCAAGCTTACTATTTTGATTTGCGTAGGCCTCCTAAAGAGCCACTTCAGCGTTTGCACTGCAACAGTTTTGCAAAGAGGGGGTTCATATTAGGGTACTGTGGGGCACATGGAGATCATGGAAACTAGCTCCAATGATATTTACAAGTAGATATCTGCACATATCAATGTTTGCTACTTTGTGACGCACTCATGTATCATTCCACAAATGCACAGGTGAGTTTATCTGACTTGAGTTTTTTTGTTTTCTCATTTTTCTTATAAATGACTTATGGTGTCATCATTCTCTTGAGCCTAGTTCTAGCTAGTGCTGGTACTCATGCAGTTAATGCATGAGTGTTTTCGCCGATTGCTGATAAGAATAAACGTCTTCACATTTTGTGATAAAACAAGCATGGAATGTGGGTGCAGCACAGTTTAAGATAATAAAAAGAAGCAATGTTCAGAGCATTGGGAGAATGTCAAGCTGTTTTCATAAAGGGGGCTACTATGGTGGAGGTTGGTCACCTTTAACATATTATTAAAAGTGGCCTGTGAGCTCAGTATGTGTGTGTGCCCTTTTCTGCACCCATGGGACACTTTGGTAATTCAAAATGGGCTGTAGACACTTGTGGGACCCCTTCTGTAATACAGATTGCACCTGAGGGGCATTCCCTCATTTTCAAAGAGGTGTGGCCTTGTGCAATGAAGGAAACACGTTTCTCCTGGACGTGTTTCGTATTATAGACACATTCAAAGTGGAAGAGGCCATGAGGAGGTACACCGAAGTCTAGTGCACCCCACAAGGGTGAGCTGTGCAAGTGGGCAAAGGGGTTCCATTGTCCACAACACCGCACCTGCTTGGAGAGGGATCTCTTTCCCCTCTGTAAATTGCAGGTCAGGGCATTGTCATAGAGAGCTCTGCTGCCTCAGCGCTGAGTGCCTGTTTTTATGCCAGTGCATGAATTCAATTTAATTTACCCAGTTGTTTTTCGAGTTAGTGCATTATTTTAGATGGCACTGCTCAGAAGCAGAAAGAGGCAATCCTTGCTCGCTGTTTCCAAGCTGTACTGTCAGAAAATTAAGCTCTAACTCCGACAAATATCCTTTTAAATTAATTGACTTTACACATTGTGGGTGCAAAACATGCACACATCTCTGCCACCTGCACAATAAAAGGCAGAGCGGCTTCTTCAAAGACCTGCTCCGCCTTTCATTAATGCTCTGCTCGTAGGGCAGCTCCGAGTTCGCTTCTGCCCTGGGAGAATCAAATGGTCTGTAATAATTAGGCAAAAAAGGTGTGCCTGGTACATACAAGGACACTGCATCTATTACATAATGAGGGACCTTGTTGGTTACCTGTGTTCAGTCAGTGTTAAACAACAGTGTTTGTGTGCATTTTCTGCTTGCTCCGCATATTTTACTTCCATGAGTGCATTCGTGAATTGTTTTATGTATATTATCTTTACAGACTTCAGATATTATTATTTTCATTATTCTGTGATGAGAGATGTACGAAGAAAAAATGCTGATGTATTCTCTTATGTGTCACTCGTCTTTGGTATAGATTGGCTGAAGGCCATAGAGTGCTGTTTCCAAGGTAGTTTCTTGGTTTTCTAATGTTATCTTATGTTGTAATGTATGTATGGATACCATGCTGCTGAAATGGGAAACAGATGTGTTGCAAAGGTGTTTTCTCCCAAACTACATAATTGGATAGACTGTCGGGTGCGGAGACTCCAGGGGTGTCAGTCGGTGTCCGGTGGCATACAAACTTATTTGTGTCTATCCAGTCTTTGTACCCCTTCTTCACTGCAGTGCCAACTTTGAAATTGGCACACTGGTGCTTTCGAATTTTAGAGGCGCGTTGTATTGTTTGGCAGACTTGTCCGCATTGGGGTGGGCTCAGTATGTCACACCCACCACAGAAACGTTGGAAAAGAGCAAGAGTGCTGGGAGTAATAACTGAGCACCTCATAGAAGTGCCTTGACTGCAACATCTACTCAGGATGGAGACACCAGCAGTCCTGGTCCTGGCATTCAACTCTAAGAGGCTACGCCACCCTTAGCCCAGAGGTTATGATCGTGCTCTTCAGACATGGTGATAATAGACCGACTGAATGAGTGAGCATTCTGAGTTCACTGTGGCTTGGATGTTGGGTAGATATTCTGACTGAGGTGCTGTTACCTGCTGTCAGATGCTACTCAGAAAGTAATGGACAAGATGCTGTCTGAAAGGTCTGGAATGAAAGACTACTATACCGGCGTGGACTCAGGTCTGTATCGCTTCCTGTGTTCCATTTGGGTCCTTGAATTTGTAGTTGAATGCCCAAAGATGACAAATTTCACAAGTCATCATCTGGCATGGCACCAAGTAAAACTTGTGAAAAAAAGCAAGGACCCCCTGTTATGGATAAATATCCTGGGACAGGGCAAACAATATATGTGAGATAACAATCCCAGGCATACAATATAAAGAAGTGGCACACTAGACAATGGCAAACACACAACTAATTCAATATGAAAAAATACATATTTAATATGATAAAGACATATAATAAAAATCAATACATTGATCCAAATTGATAAAATAACATTGTACTAATACATATGTTGTCACAGTAAAAAATTATTATTTGAAGAATTGATGGTTTCCTGTCGACGCGTTTCGACATACACACTATGCCTTCATCAGGACTCTAACCATCATATTTCTGTGAAAAAAGAGGATTATAAAAATGTTTTATTCCATAATTCCTTCAATCTGTAGCAAGATAATTGAATTAGTAATTAGATTTGCCAAACAACATTCTAGTGCCACTTATTCTGTTCAACAAGCTGATGTACTGCTTCTTCATTTAATACATTGTCAAAAAATACCTATGCCTTACTAGTTATTCAAACAAAGAGAGACACAAATGGAGAATGCATGTATATAGCATTTAAACACATATACTATCATACAAACATTGAATATGTATAGATCTCTTTCTTATTCGTACATATATTTGACATTTATCCATTGATACATGATAGTTGAAAATAAAAATTGCTGCATAAGTCAATGATGTTCCATCACTATCCTAGGTGATCTATTAATTACCAACCTACAAAGAGAGACAGTAAGATGAAAAAGTTTTAGCGAGGAGACCAGAGCATAGAAAATAGAAAAAGGATAAAAGAAAAGATATTAGTCAACCTATTAGGAGAGGAAAATAGTCCTATATTCTATTAATGAACCGGAAATGATGTCCATAATGAAAGCTCAAAACTAGGTGGGGCCCTAATTTAGAAATAAGTGTTCTATCAACCTAAGCCCTACTCGTTACTTATTCCCTTCAGACCAGATGTGCATAAGTTTGAAGTAAATATATTATCTAGTTTGAAGATGATCATTCTCAGCCCAGTATAAGAGCACATAGCACAAATAGCACAAATAAGGACCTCACTACAGAATGAGTATATTGTCGCAAAGTACCTCCCATTACAGGATCTTACCTTATATTAAAAAGATTCTTCGTATGATGAACACGTAATTTGGCTGGTATAGGGTTAGATGAACAAAATTCAAACTATCAAAAATGGTCTCTTGAACATCTAAACTAACCAAGGTTCAGGTCTATTCTAATATATTAGACCATTAGAATAGACCTGAACCTTGGTTAGTTTAAATAATAATAATGAGTTAAAGCAAGCTTAAAATCTGAATATGTAATAGTTATGGCCCTGAATTATCATCTTTTTACCCGCAGATGTTCAAGAGACCATTTTTGATAGTTTGAATTTTGTTCATCTAACCCTATACCAGCCAAATTACGTGTTCATCATACGAAAAATCTTTTTAATATAAGGTAAGATCCTGTAATGGGAGGTACTTTGCGACAATATACTCATTCTGTAGTGAGGTCCTTATTTGTGCTATTTGTGCTATGTGCTCTTATACTGGGCTGAGAATGATCATCTTCAAACTAGATAATATATTTACTTCAAACTTATGCACATCTGGTCTGAAGGGAATAAGTAACGAGTAGGGCTTAGGTTGATAAAACACTTATTTCTAAATGAGGGCCCCACCTAGTTTTGAGCTTTCATTATGGACATCATTTCCGGTTCATTAATAGAATATAGGACTATTTTCCTCTCCTAATAGGTTGACTAATATCTTTTCTTTTATCCTTTTTCTATTTTCTATGCTCTGGTCTCCTCGCTAAAACTTTTTCATCTTACTGTCTCTCTTTGTAGGTTGGTAATTAATAGATCACCTAGGATAGTAATGGAACATCATTGACTTATGCAGCAATTTTTATTTTCAACTATCATGTATCAATGGATAAATGTCAAATATATGTACGAATAAGAAAGAGATCTATACATATTCAATGTTTGTATGATAGTATATGTGTTTAAATGCTATATACATGCATTCTCCATTTGTGTCTCTCTTTGTTTGAATAACTAGTAAGGCATAGGTATTTTTTGACAATGTATTAAATGAAGAAGCAGTACATCAGCTTGTTGAACAGAATAAGTGGCACTAGAATGTTGTTTGGCAAATCTAATTACTAATTCAATTATCTTGCTACAGATTGAAGGAATTATGGAATAAAACATTTTTATAATCCTCTTTTTTCACAGAAATATGATGGTTAGAGTCCTGATGAAGGCATAGTGTGTATGTCGAAATGCGTCGACAGGAAACCATCAATTCTTCAAATAATAATTTTTTACTGTGACAACATATGTATTAGTACAATGTTATTTTATCAATTTGGATCAATGTATTGATTTTTATTATATGTCTTTATCATATTAAATATGTATTTTTTCATATTGAATTAGTTGTGTGTTTGCCATTGTCTAGTGTGCCACTTCTTTATATTGTATGCCTGGGATTGTTATCTCACATATATGGCACCAAGTAAAATCACAATTTTCTACAACTAGTCATAAAGACACATGGTTCTGTTATTATCATTTTATTTTTCCGTTGGCAGGCAGGCTTAAGGGGTGGGGCAGGGTGGGGCTTGGCTGTTATCACAGCCAGCAGGGGAGGAGTGTTTGGAGCACTTAAGTGCGCATGACGGTTGAAAGCCCCAAGATGAAAAATTTCACAAATCATCATCTGGCATGACACCAAGGGTGGTTGAGCTAGCTGCTACTGCTGCTTCATTGCTGAATATGAAGTAGTAAGGCCTTGATTTACAACCTACGAGCACCATCCACATAGTCCTATCACCCTAACCCAGAGAGATCAGTCCCGCACTTTGCAACTACCAGGTAAGGCTGAATACTTTCCTAGCAAAACTTATATAGATAGTGACTATGTACTGATGTAATTTGACATCTGTATAAAATACATATTTCCCAAGCAAGCCACTAAAGCTTACTCAGTCCATACTGATTCTCAGATGGAAGCAGGTAACTTGACATCATCCCATAGTTATGCTTCAAGATTGTAAGTAAAATCACAATTTTCTACAACTAGTCATAAAGACACATGGTTCTGTTATTATCATTTTATTTTTCCGTTGTCAGGCAGGCTTAAGGGGCGGGGCAGGGTCGGGCTTGGCTGTTATCACAGCCAGCAGGGGAGGAGTGTTTGGGGCACTTAAGTGCGCATGACAGTTTGACCGACCATCTTGGGCCAGCCAAACCGTTATGCACACTTTGCATGTTCCTCACCAGGCTGTAATACACAGCCTAGTAAGGAACATGCATAGCCTCCAAGTCCCCATCTAAGCACCAAACCATGGCGCTCTGACCAATCACAACGCTGCATTTCAGTGTTGTGATTGGCTTAGGGCAGCCTGTTTGTGCTTCTTGCTTCAAGCAGGAACAGAAGGGGATAGAGGCGAGGTGGTAGCGTCAGCATGATCAGTAACTTTGGTATTTAATTTTCTAAACACTCCCTGCCCAGTCATGCTACTCGGTGACAGCCGCAGCTGCTTAACACCATCATTGCCAACAATTTTATCCACTTCTGCCTCGCGACTTACTTTAAGCCTGTAGAGACAAAAATTCATCCACCGGATGAACAGAACAACAGTCCTCCCCATTCTTTGCCAATCCAACTATAGTGAAACTATTTGAAAACTAAGATAATACCTGAACCTCGGTCATAGGCCTGTACTATACTCTGCAGCTCCAGGCACTCCGTCGCTGCCACTGAGCCCTAAGCCAGGGTGTTCGAGGCTGCTGTGGTCCATCTACCGCATCACGGTAACTGTTGACTCTGCTGTATTGATGCACTCTTGCTCATATTGTGCTTTTTCTGCCCCTTTCACCGCAATAATTTCCTGCTCATTCCATGCATTGTTCACCCCTTTCCCCCTGTGTATTCCCCTGCTAGTCTTGACTCTGCTGTATTGTCCTAATCGTGCTCATATTGTGCTTCCTTGCCCCTTTTCACTGCATATTTTCCTGCTCATTCTGTGCATCTGTTGCCCTTTTACTGTGTTCTCTCTAGCGTTTTTCCCTCTACCCATTCATCCTCTGTAGCCACTGCCCCCCTCTCCCCTCACCGTTCCCTCTCCCGGATTCCCGCCGCTGCTGACCTGCGGCCCCTCCCCCCTGCCATTTCCTGTTTCTCCCCTCCCAGCTGAGCATCCTTCCCCTCCCCTCCCCTACAAAATAACGACCACTGCGGGGGAGTGCTGGTAATACCTGTACCTCTGTCACAGACCAGCACTCTCCCCTGCAGCTCCAGGCGCTCTGTCGCTGCCGCTGAGCCCCCAGCCAGGGTGTTCGAGGCTGCTGTGGCCAGCCTGCTGCATCGCGGTAACTGTTGACTCTGCTGTATTGTTGTACTCATGCTCATATTGTGCTTTTCCTGCCCCTTTCACTGCGTTATTTTCCTGCTGTTTCCGTGCATTGTTCACCCCTTTCAACTGTGTATTCCCCTGCTAGTCTTGACTCTGCTGTATTGTCTGAAGTTTGAAGTTTATTTTATTATGCTTGAATAATTAAAACCATTGCATACGCTAATTATTTCTAAATAGAATATCTTACTCTTTTAGAATAAAAATATTGTTGAAAATTCACGATATTTATCAAAAATAAGTAATAAGAATAAATAAAGTCATTCAGGTCATTGGAGGAAATGCTCAAATTATTAAAACTTTCTGCGCATTGTTCATGTTAGACTATGTTTCAACTGTATCCATTCTTGTAGAAATGATGTCTGTTCTTGTAGTAATTAGTGCTGTATTGTCATAATCCTGCTCATATTGTGCTTCCTTGCCCCTTTTCACATCGTATTTTCCTGCTCATTCTGTGCATCTGTTGCCCTTTTACTGTGTTCTCTCTTGTGTTTTTTCCTCTACCCATTCATCCTCTGTACCCACTGCCCCTCTCTCCCCTCGCCGTTCCCTCTCCCGGATTCCTCCCGCTGCTGGTCTGTGACCCTTCCCCTCTGCTATTTCCTGTTTCCCTACAAAGCAATACAACTGCCAGTACTGGAAAGATTTTTTCTTTTTTACCTAAATAACAGCTATGAATTAAACATAGCAGTCTGTTCTTATTTTTTAATCCTTATTTATTATGAAAAAAATTTTTCAATCAGTTTTAACAATCTATTAATTCTGTTGACAATTGTCAACAGAATTAATAGATTGTTAAAACTGGATTAAGACTGAATATAAACATTCTAACTGCTTGAATTTTTGTAAATCTGGAATTCATTTCATGTTTTCAAATTTTCTTAAATGTAAACATTTTGTGTTGACATTGAGCTATACCTCAGAGGTATTATTTAGTTTTTAGTTTTTTGTTTTTTCATGTTTGTGATTACGAATTGAGTGACTGTAGTGAGAAAGATTGGTGTGGCTGTGTGTTCATATTTCAGAATTTGTCTTGTATATGGTGTTTGTGAATTTTGTATAAAGTTGTATATTTTGTATATTTAAATCTGTAGATGCACAGAAATGTCTTTAAAAAATGAAAAAGCTTTCTGATTGAAAAAAAATGTTCATAATAAATAAGGATTATTAAATAAGAACAGACTGCTATGTTTAATTCATAGCTGTTGTTTAGGTAAAAAAGAAAAAATCTTTCCAGTACTGGCAGTTGTATTGCTTTGTAGTTAAGTTTGGTTCAGCCTTACTGTTGAGGAGCCAAGACCCTGTTTAGTTCCTACAATTTCCTGTTTCCCGCCTCCCAGCTGAGCATCCAGCCCTTCCCCTACAAAATGCCGACTGCTGCGGGGAGCGCTGGTAATACCTGTACCTCTGTCACATGCCTGCACTCTCCCCAGGCCTTGTTTGAAAGTACGAGGCAGCTAGTTTCTTGCTTTTGGTGTTTTGCATTTCCCCTGCTTACCTGCCTCTATTTTGTCAGGGGTCCCCCTTCTTATTACCAGACCTCACCCATGATCATGCTCCACGGCACCCTCGCCTACAGACCCCTGGGACCCGGCGCCCTTGCCACAACATTAATCACCGACCTCATCATACCCCATGCCATCGCCTCCACGGACTACATCCTACTCGGAGACCTGAACTTCCACCTTGACAACCGCAGCGACCCCGACTCCACCGCCCTCCTCGGCAACCTCTCCAACCTCGGACTGAAGCAGCTCGTCAACACCTCCACGCACAGAGCTGGACACACCCTCGACCCCATATTCGCAGGAGTGTCAAACGTCCATTTCATCCACACCGCGCAGCCCCCCTGTTGTAATTTAACAGCGATTAGATTGAGCATTAGCGAAAGACATCTTAGTTCTGGCTGTTATCCTGACATTTAACAGACTCCATTTTGTATTCATGGCAGCCATTTTGACTGCCACATGCTACCTCGTGCCGACCATGTGCTAAGTCCTATCTTCCTGTCCATGGCACTTGAATCTGCCCAGCAACAGGCTATTATTAGAGTCCTCTTGTTTTGCCGCTGACAATTAGGGTTCACATCTGGTAGTGATTAGTCCTAGATTGGAATGTGTTAGCCGAACCCCCCAGACTGTTAGCTCCACCCACTGATCGATTGTGCTTCTCAACATTACCTTAAATGTACATAAAATGTACTCTTGTGCTTTGTACCGCCTTCTTCTGAGCCCCTGTGTCGGTATAAATAAAGCATGCGTTCTTAACTCGTGGTGCTACTTCTTGCAATACCGGAGGGTACTGTTTGAACTGTAGCACCACCTCATGATGTGTAATAAATGTTACGTTTTCTATTTCCAGTTTCTGTGCCAACTTCTTTCAATTGGGTCTGAGGACTTTGTGCAGAGAAGGGCGAACCCCTTGCACTAGCGGATCTGGCTGAGGCCTGCACGACAAATTGGCGCCCCACGTGGGGCTCATCGGCGACTCGGATGCCCGAAGGATTGGTCATGACGAAGGTTTGGAACCTCGCTGAGGACTCGATCGCTGCCAGAGAAGACCCGAGTCTTGGCACCCGAGGCGTTTTTTCCCTTCTTTCCGATCTGACCATCCAGGCGGCGCCGGTCCTCGACTGAGATCTCTTCTGTTGGTTTGCCGTGCAGTGACCGTTTGGTTGAATTTAGAACTTGGCAGTTGGAAACTGGACACCCTATGATTGGTAAGAGCCGTTTTACGGTACTTGCTGTGGGTTTTGGATGCCCTTGTATGGTAAGGTAGTTTTAGGAACACTTACTGTGGCATATTTGTATTTGGAAAAGACTAGTCTAATTTGTATTTGAAATCTAGGTATGTTTATGAATATATGTCTTGCAACACATATAGACAGGCAATGTGAAGATTTTTCTTCAACCATTTGAATTAAACGGCGCAATGTACTAAAGGTACCTTAATCGCTACTTTTTGTATAATACTGCATATTTTGCATTATTTCAGGCATGCCTGTTTTTAGCGCACTTCAAAGGTTGTGCTGCTTTTGTAATGGTACCAGTTTACGACTTGAGGAATCACAGCCGGCTCCCCCGGAAGGGACGCCTAATAGAGATATGTACGTTAAGTTTGGTCTTTCTGCCATAATGTACAGCACGTTGTGGCACAAATATACCAAAAAGGATCCTGAGTTACGGTGGCCACTGAATTGGTCATTTGATTCACGAAAGGTTGAGTATGTGGAGCGATGTATGTTTGAGCGAAGGTCTAGACGTGATATGTTAGAATGTGTGCGTATGTGGGAAAAAGAAGTACGACAGCAAGAGAAACGTGAGCAAGCGTTGATTGAGAAAGAACAGCGAAAGAATGTGTATGAGAAAGCGCTGGAGTTGACAAAGAAAGAAGTGAAAGAGTTAAAAGAGAGAGAGCAGAAAGAACATAGGTTGCAGGTATCTGGCCAGTATCCTGTCCGACAGCCTCTCTATCCTGTCTTTAATAAACCGCAAGATGATTTTTTGTTATTAGATCGACCTCCACCTCCGTATGCCGTTCCGTCCGCTCCGACCGAAAGCAGTGAGGATTCTGACACAGAGCAACAAAAAGCGTGGGATACTCGATCCATGTTGACTGCTGAGCGTTCAGTCGAAATTAGACACGCTGCTCGTAAAGCATTACCTAGTACTGATCCTGTTTCCGATCTTTTAGCAAGTATACAGGGATGGTCGGAAATGGAGCAGATATATTTCACTGCGACATTTGCTGCAGAAGTTATAGAATATTTTTGAAAAATCTCTCCAATAATAGAGCCTTATGATGTGGCAGCTGATTGTAAATCCATGCGTGATGCTCTTTTTCTTTTCTCTCAGGTGCCTGACATGATTAGACGGTTGGTTAAATTACGAACTGATGCGGTTCACCTGAAGGAGCAGAAAAAGAGTATGGACGAAGCTGCACAGCCCAATCCGTCCGGAGTGTCACAGTCTCCTATCTTCCTAACAGATAAGATAATACCAGTCGAAATGAGACCTATGCTGGAAGCCGCACCCTTGTATGTTCCTCCTAAAGGAGCGGGTGATAGTGATGATAAAAATTCTACTGATGCTAAAGGATATTTCATTTATAATTGGGTGTACACTCCTTGGAATAGAGCAGATGTAATGGCGCTTAAAGCAGCGTTACCCGATCCGCGTAAAAATCCAGCCGCTTTTTATGAGGAAGTTGAAGGCGCTTTAAATTCCTGTACTGTGACCCTATGTGATATGGATTTGTTTTTCGGTTTAATTTTGCCGCCAGATATGTGGAGGACTGTTCGTAAAATTGATGACCGTGCTACCTTTGATGCCAAATGGAAAGATTTAGAACGATTTGATGTGGATAGAGAGCCCGCCCAAAAACCACATCGGTTAATATTAGATCTCCCTGCAGCTATTTTAACTAAGCTTAAAACAGTTATTCCCCCTAAAAAGATTGACTGGACTGTCTTAGCAATGTGTAAACAAAAGGCAGATGAATCAGTTTCTGATTTCTTTACGCGCTTTGAGGAAGCTTTTCATGATTTTAGCGGTCAGTCTTTGACAGATTTCACCGGCAGACGTCTGTTTGTCGATAAGTATGTCACAAATCTGTTGCCAGGGATAGCCAGCCATTTCAAAGCTAGTGAAAGTTCTTGGACTACATCCTCTGCGGTATCTGTTTTGACAATGGCTCAATATTATGAGCGTCAAGAATTAGAAGCGAAAGGTAACGAGGAAAAGAAATCCAAAGATTTGAAAACGAAAATTATGTTAGCCCAGGTCTATGGTCCGCCCTCTAGAGGTTATGATAGAAGCTATGATAGAGGTTATGATAGAGGCAGACGTGGTTCTTTCAATGCCCCCTATACTCGTGCGAATCTGTCTATAAATCAATGTGCGTATTGTAAGCAGTTTGGTCAGTGGATGGCTGATTGCCCAGTGTTGCGTGCCCAACAGAATTCGCGGGGACGGAGACAAATGAGAAATCGTTCCGGTTTTTCAGGGCCTAGGGGAAATACGAATGATCGAGCTCGATTTGATACTAATGTACGAGCACAGAATGGTCAAAACACTTTTGACAGGCGAAACCAATATCAGATGGCAGATTATGTTCAGCCTGACCTTTACGATTCGGCTCATGCATAGGATTGCCTAGGATGGGTAAGGAATCAGTTGAAGTTCCAGTAGATCAGACAGGTCCCTATGTTACAGCACATGCTTTGGGTTCTAATGATCGGTTTCTGGTTGATACAGGAGCTACTCGTAGCGCTTTGTCTAAACAGTTGGTTCCGAGGGCTCCCCTGTCTGGCGTAACTATTACTTCGATAGGTTTCGATGGAACACCTTCCCTTAGCCAATTGTCACAACCACTTGCATTCCATGTCGATAAATTTAGTGCTCCATGTCCATTTTTGCTTTCTCCAAACACACCAGATAATATTGTGGGTCTTGATATGCTGAAGTATTTCAGAACCACAATACGATGTTCTCCTGAAGGAGTGCGTGTCATTTTGAATGATAACTATTCCAAGCCTGCAAGAATTTTTTTTGTTAAAGAGGATATTGCATTGGCTTCGCTTCCTGACACTTTGTGGGCTACCTCCGACACTGATGTGGGCCAAATGGTTATCCCACCAGTTCAGATTGGTGTCAAGGAGGGAGCTCTGTTACCTCATTTGCCACAATATAGGATTTCACAGGAGCGTGAAGAAGCGCTCATACGAATTGTACATGATTTGATTCAAGTTGGGGTTGTTGAGGAAGTCCCATTTAATGTTTGCAACAGCCCAATTCTTCCAATTCTGAAAAGAGATACTGATACACGAGTCTACGGATTCATCATAGACTTGAGGGAGGTAAACAAGATTGTCGTACCACAGTATCCTGTGGTCTCTGACATCACCACACTCCTTACTTTGGTTCCCCTGACTGCCACTACATTCTCAGTAATAGACATGAAGAATGCTTTCTTTTCGATCCCTATTCATCCTGATAGCCGATATTTGTTTGGTTTCACTTTGAATAATCGATCATATAGATTTTGTAGAGTTCCTCAAGGTTTTACTGCAAGTCTGAGTATTTACAGTCAAGCATTGAAAAGAGAACTTGATTCTTTTGCATTGCCTGAAGGTGTAGCTCTCATACAATATGTCGATGACATCTTGTTGGCAGCGGATACCCCAGAACAGTGTGAAAAATATACTTTATCTTTGCTTTCTTTTCTTGCTTCACATCATCACAAAGTGTCTCGGAAGAAGTTGCAATATTGTAGACCAAAGGTGCTATTTGCATATTCTCGCATTACCTTTTTCAAAGGATTTCACTGCTAGCTTCCCACTCTTCATCTCGGAAATACGTAACCACTATGTTCATTACAACGAATATTCTATAACAAGAGTAAATTTTAGAACATACCTGGCTAAAGAAAACCCCAAAAAAAGAAACTCAATTAAATAAGAAAAGAGTGCACCCAATCACTGTAACACAATCTACTATATGTTTAGAAAAGCTAAAAAATGTTTGTTCTTTTTAGAAAATTTGGCTGCAAAAAATATTGTCCTGAGGAAGACACTACGACGTGACAGACTACAGCCACGCTAATACTATCTAGGACGACAATACTGTCCCTCGAGTTTTTTATTATTAGAATAAATGTTTCATTTTTATCATTATCAAAAAATATTTTTATTGAATCAAATCATCATGTATACGTGATTTATGTGTTTAATCTCTTTTATCAATATAATTAAAAAATATTTTTATATCAGTATAGTTTTTTGTGCTATAGTTTGTGTATAATCTGTCTCTTTGAATAGCCAGTGTTTGTCCTTAGTATTTTTGGCCTGGGTTTATACCTTTGCATTGAACTATTTTCCCTGACCCAGGAACTTTATCCTAACCAGGGGGTCCTTGATACACTACAACATTGTCAGTTTTGGTTCAGTTACATGGCGATAAGCAACGTCCTTGTGCTTATTTTTCAGCAGTTCTTGATCCTGTTGCTAGAGCATTACCTGGGTGTTTTCGCTCAGTTGCAGCAACATTTGTGTCAATACGACAGAGTGAAGGAATAGTTTTGTCACATAAGCTGTTAGTGTTGGTGCCCCATGCAGTTGATGCCCTTTTGAACCAGACAAAGACACAGCACTTAACAAGCGCTCGTCTTACAGGATATGAACTGACATTGCTAGCTCCTCACATTACATTGAAGAGATGTGCAACTTTGAACCCAGCTACTTTGTTACCGTATCCGGTGACTCAGCCTCAGTCACAAGAAACACATGGCTGTATATTCTTGACTGAGGAACAGACAAAGGGTCGCATTGACTTGCAAGATACTCCCCTTCCAGATGTGGACGGTGAACTATGGGTTGATGGGTCTTGTTTGAGATTACCAGATGGTACGACCTCAGCCGCATACGCAATCACCACGCTTGAAACAATAGTGGAGACAGCTCGCATACCACAGAAATCGGCTCAAGCAGCTGAATTGATAGCTTTGACACGAGCATGTGAGCTTAGTACTGAATTGTGTGAACATTTATACAGATAGCCGCTATGCTTTTGGAGTAGCGCATGATTTTGGCCTACTCTGGAAGGAAAGAGGCTTTCTTACATCTCACGGAATGCAAATAATGCACGGAGAATTAGTGCATAATCTTTTGATTGCATTGACATGCCCGAAGAAAGTAGCCATAGTGAAGTGTAGCGCGCATAAGAAAGTGACAGACAAGATTGGACAAGGAAATGCCTTTGCAGACCACGTGGCACGTGAAACTGCGATGAAAAGAAATACTACTCCTATGTATGTAGTGAAGTCACAAGCTGAGAGATGGCATGATGCTAGGCAAGAAGTACGAGAGATACAGAGGACAGCCTCTGATAAAGAATGTGAACAGTGGTCTAAAGAAGGAGAGTTAGATGACGAAGGTTGTTGGAGGAATAAGCAGATGGATAAATGGAAGCTGCCTATAGCTTTCATACAGCCTATGGTTCAGATGGCACATGGGCGATCACATGTTGGAGCCTCCGCAATAGCGAAAATGCTTACGCAAGTTTGGGAGCATCCAGAAATTGTTAGCACAGCTGAGAGAGTAGTACAGTTCTGCTTGATCTGTTTACAATATAATCCTGGAAAGGGAACGCGAGTTCCATCTGGAGGTTTTGCTACACCGACTGCACCTTTTGAAGTCCTGCAAATGGACTACATCCAGCTTGAGCATTGTAATAACTTAAAGTATGTTCTAGTGGTGGTTTGTGCTTTCAGAAAATGGATTGAGGCATACCCCACAAAGGATAATACTGCTATTACTACTGCTAAGGTGCTACTGAAGGAGTTTTTCCCGAGGTTTGGTGTTTGCAGACTTTTATGGAATGATAACGGGCCTCATTTTGTTGGGGAAGTGATCAAATATGTCTTGACAGGATTAGGAATTAAGCAGAAGTTCCATGCAGTGTTCCATCCACAATCAGCAGGATTGGTGGAAAGGTATAATGCTACTCTGAAGTTGAAATTTGTGAAAATTCAAGCTTCTACACACTTGACTTGGCCAGATGCATTGTCATTGGCATTTTTGTCCATCAGATCAGTACCGCATTCTAGGACGGGTCTTTACGAGGTGGTATTTGGACGACCTATGAATATTTGGGGAGTTCCGAAACCGAGTTCTGTGTATGATGTACCTTGTGTCTTGATGAGTGACTATTTGGCACAGTTAACCGACAGTTTGGTTCCTATTCATCAACAGGTTCGAGAAGCACTTCCTGACAGATCTAAAGGTGAAGGCCATGAGCTCCGTCCTGGTGACCTTGTAATGGTCAAGGCGTTCGAGAGGTCAAGCAGCTTGGAACCGAGATGGCGTGGGCCAGAACAACTGCTCCTTGCCACGAGAACAGCGGTTCGAGTCACCAACAAGAAAAATTGGGTGCATAGTGCTCATTGTCGGAAGGTATTGTCAACCTTTGTGGAACCTGCTGTCCTGTCCGATCACGAGAGATCTTGAACACAGAGAAAGGCCCTGCTGCATCACCAGACGAATCTGCGGAGTTCTTCCCGGACCAGACGATTCCTGGAGCAACGCAATACAACTTGAGACCGAGGAAAGAGTCTAAAGTTTTTTGAGAGAGATAGGTTGAGCAACCGCCCTGGGTAGTGGAAACGGAATGCCGATATGACAAGGGAGGGGGATCAGCCCTGCGTAGTGTAGTGACACCTGTCTTGATCTGCGGTGAAGAAATCAATGTCTACCCACGGGAGAAGAGCTCCAACAATTATTATTTTTTTTTTAATTTTGTTCCGTTTTTTGAGAAAGCTGATTTTGCTGCTATGATAACCACTAAGAAAAAGGTATTAGGAGTTATAGGTGTTTTTGCTGCTTTGACAATAATAGCAGTGATCACCTGGTCTATTGAGATGATGATTCCTGCTCATGAGTTCTTTGTGGTTCCTACTACTCCAGTCCCAGAGGAGCATCAGCATTTCACTCTTCCGTATCATGAGCAAAAGCATCGAGAATCCTATCTTAATAATACGTTTGTTCAGATGCTCCATCACACCCATAATGCCACAAATGTCACTAATTGTTGGATATGTGGTATGCTTCCAGCACATCAAAAGAAAGGTGGAACGCCATTTATTCCGCTTCCTTTTTCGCATAATGGTTCTTGTCGAGCCTGGTACACTCTTCTATTTGCGACTAGGAAACCTACAGTAGGTGGACTTCTTTTCCGTCTGAATAAAGAGTGTTATCAAGATGAACATGGGTATCCTCAAGCGAATGGAACTATATGGGAATGGGAGGAATACCGACTGGACAATGCTTCTACCCCATATGTTTTCACCTATACAAGAGACTCTACTACGAGCAACCAGTCTGTAATTACTGTTACAAGGACGAAGGCAGACCTATGTGTACAAAGTACTGGACACATTTCAGTTGGAACTAGTGATTGTGTTACTGTACTAAATATAGATGGATTGAATGACAGTTCGTTCTTGGCGTCACATAACAAGTATCTAGTATGTGGGAGTCATGGATATCATAGACTACCAATAGGGCAGTCAGGTATATGTTATGTTTCTTTTCTATTGCCTCCCATTTTCTTGGCACCTGCTTCATACCACCGAGATTTTAAATTGTTCAGAAATATTTCGATGAATCGTAATAAAAGAGCGCTAAGAATTGATGATGTAGACCAAACAGATACTAGTCGACAGCAATATGTTGGTTTTAATTTGGGTTTGTTTCCTTTTGTGGGTGCTGCATTAAATAGCAAGAAAATACGATGATTGACTAGAGTTGTGGAAGCTGTCACTAATCAAACTGCTATAGCTCTTGGCAATATTACTGAGGAGTTGCAAATTGCTAGAATTGTGACTCTTTAAAATAGGATGGTATTAGACGTTATGTTAGCAGATAGAGGAGGTGCATGTAAAGTTATCGGTAGTAGTTGTTGCGTGTTTATTCCTGACAATTCGCCCTCAGTGTATGAAGCAATTCTTAAACTGCATAAGATAGCTACAGATATTCATGTTAAAAATGGCACCTGGACTTTTGAGGGTTGGTTTTGGGCTCTAGTTTCTACCTGGGGATGGAAATTACTTACTGGTCTCTGTATTGCAAATGCAGTGATTTTCACCTGTTGTATGTGCATCCACTGTGGCCCAATGCTATGTTCAATGTGCATAACTGCTTGTATACCATCAAAAAGGAATACTGTAAAAGCACAACACATGCTGGATAAGGAAGTGATTGAAATGATGCATATAGATATACGAGATGAGTGTTTAGATTACCCTAAAAGAGCGTATGTCTTTAGCTAATGCTAAAAGGGTCGTCTGTTGTAATTTAACAGCGATTAGATTGAGCATTAGCGAAAGACATCTTAGTTCTGGCTGTTATCTTGACATTTAATGGACTCCATTTTGTATTCATGGCAGCCATTTAGACAGCCGCATGCTACCTCGTGCCGACCATGTGCTATGTCCTATCTTCCTGTCCATGGCACTTGAATCTGCCCAGCAACAGGCTATTATTAGCGTCCCCTTGTTTTGCCGCTGACCATTAGGGTTCACATCTGGTAGTGATTAGTCCTAGATTGAAATGTGTTAGCCGAACCCCCAGACTGTTAGCTCCACCCACTGATCGATTGTGCTTCTCAACATTACCTTAAATGTACATAAAATGTGCTCTTGTGCTTTGTACCGCCTTCTTCTGAGCCCCTGTGTGGGTATAAATAAACCATGCGTTCTTAACTCGTGGTGCTACTTCTTGCAATACCGGAGGGTACTGTTTGAACTGTAGCACCACCTCATGAGGTGTAATAAATGATACGTTTTCTATTTCCAGTTTCTGTGCCAACTTCTTTCAATTGGGTCAGAGGACTTCGTGCAGAGAAGGGCGAATCCTTTACACTAGCGGGTCAGGCTGAGGCCTGCACGACACCCCTGGACCAACCACCACTGCGTACATTTCACCCTCAACACCACCACCGCCCCCAAACTGGTCCCAGGCCCACCATGAAGGAACTGGAGCAAAATCGTGGAGGAACACTTCAACTCCACCCTCCTCCTAGACCCCCCTCCGCCACACCTGACGCCAATTCTGCAGCCAAAGAACTCCATCGATGAATCTCCAGATGCACTGACAAGATTGCCCCGCTCCGCAACCCTGCCAAATAACGCCCCCTGAAGGCCATTTGGCTCACCACTGAACTCCAAGTTGCCAGGCGCATCCTCAGACACCTCAAGAAAATATGGCAAAGCGGAAAAACCACAGAAGACCTAAACAACCATAGGAGCGCCCTGAAGAACTATCACCAGCTCATAAGGGACACCAAACGGACCTTCATTATGAGCAAACTCGACACCAACGTAATGAATGCCAGAGACCTCTTCAATGTCATATAGCAATTCACCAAACCCGCCAGCGAGGCCATGGATATCACACCTTCCCAGGAACTCTGCAACAAGTTCAGCATCTACTTCCATCAGAAGATCAAGACCCTCTACGATCACTTCAACGACCAAACGCCGTTCACCTCCCCTCCCCCTCCCCCTCCGCGGACCACCAGCCGACGATCACCACCTGGACCCCACAACGGTGGAACTCATCACCACGACCATGAGGAAAACACGGTCTGGAGCCCCCACGGACCCCTGCCCACCTCACATCTACCAGAAGGCTTCCAACGCCATTGCCCCCGAACTAGGACTGACTATCAACACCTCCCTCCAATCCGGCACCTTCCCTGATGACTGGAAGCTGGCAGAAGTCAAAACCCTCCTTAAGATGCCCACAGCCGACCCCATGGACCTGAAGAACTACCGACCCATCTCTCTACTCCCGTTCTCTGCCAAAATCGATGAAAGAGTCATAAATGCCCAGCTGCCCGCATTTATCGTAGAGCACGCCATCCTAGACTACTCCCAGTCCGGATTCCGCAGCAAGCACAGCACTGAAACCTCCCTCCTTGCCACCACTGACGACATCCACATGCTACTGGACCAGGGACACACCACAGCCCTCCTCTTACTTGACCTCTCCGCGGCCTTCGACACTGTCTCACACCACACCCTCGCAGTCAGACAGCACGATGACGGGATAAAAGGAACCGCCCTCAACTGGAACCGATCCTTTCTCTCTGGCAGAACTCAGAGGATCAAACTCCCCTCTTTACTCTCTGAACCCACAGAGATCAACTGCAGAGTACCACAGGGATCATCGCTCAGCCCCATGCTCTTCAACATCTACATGGCCCCCGTCGCCGCCATCGTCAGACAGCATGGGCTCAACATAGTATCTTACGCCGTTGACACCCAACTCATCCTCTCCCTCACAAAGGATCCTGAGGACACCAGGCTCAGCTTCCAGGAAGGAATGACCGATGTCGCAGCCTGGATGAAGGACAGCTGCCTGAAGCTCAACACTGAGAAAACTGAGTTTCTCATCCTGAGACCCTTGACCTCCGCCTGGGACAACAAATGGTGGCGCCCCACCTTAGGGAGTCCTCCCACCCCAACAGACCACGCTCGGAACCTGAGCATCATCCTTGACTCCTCTCTCACCATGACACACCAGATCAACGCCGTCGCATCCACCAGTTTCAACTGCCTCCGCATCCTCCGAAAGACCTTCAAATGGATCCCCCCATAACACAGAAAACCGTCACCAACGCACTCATAACCAGCAGATTGGATTAGAGAAACACCCTCCACGCTAGCATCAACAAGACCCTCCTACACAAGCTCCAAACCATCCAAAATGCCACGGCCAGACTCGTCCTCAGGACCCCGCGGCACAAACGCATGACACAACACCTGCGAGACCTACACTGGCTCCCTGTCGAGAAGAGAATAACCTACAAGCATCTCACCCATGCCTACAAATCCCTCCACAACATTGGACCCAAATACCTCAACAACAGAGCCTGTTTCCTCTCACCCAAAAGAACACTCCGATCCGCCGACCTCGCCCTAGCAGAGACACAACGCATTTGCAGAAGCAGAGCAGGATGGAGGTCCTTCTCCTACACCGCAGCCAAAACCTGGAATGAGCTCTCAGTCAGCATCAGACGCTCCCCCAACCTGCACATCTTAGGGTAGGACCTCAAGACCTTGCTCTTCTACTGAGCTGGAGCTGCCAACCCCCCCTTGCCCCATCACCTTGAGACCCTCACGGGTGAGTAGCGTGCTTTATAAACCCCCCGATTGATTGATGATAGCAATGCAATACAGTGCCCTGGTGGATGTAAAAAGATGATGGAAGATCACCTTGGAGCAGTGGGCATCAGTGTTGGAGTGCACTATGGGCCAATCAGGCAGTGCCTGACAGTCTGGTCTGACAGGTCAGTGTGTGAGTCATTTTTTCGGCTATTTGGGGACCTGTTTATTGGTCTGGTGTGCCAGTTTTTTACTGTTGTTTTCCCTTACAGTGCCACAAACATTGCTTGCAGCAAGCACAAATGCATGCAGTCACAGCTACCTTTCTAAACACCTCTAAAGCGTGTCTTTACAAGTTCAAAACCGCCTGATTTGCAAATGTGGGCTAATTTTTTAGCTATCTGATTCCCTAATGGGCTGCACTTTTATTTTGGTGCCCAGGCCTATTTTCTGCCCCATTCTAACCTTAGTGGGCGTGGCAGAATATCTAGTCAGGCACGTCATTATTTTGCAGGGAGCAGCCATTTGTCCACTCATGCCTACTCCCTCCACACTAAACATCTTAATGAAAGAACTTCAGGCCTTTATTGAGCAAGTAATCCCTAAAATAATAAAAGAAGGAAGCTGCTTCCTCGGTACCACGAAAGAAGTGTATGACCGCACATTCTAGATACTGTTTCTTTGAAAAAACTGAATTACATTTCAAGGTGTTTATGTTTCTACTAGTTCTGCAGAGCCTTGACATTTAGGACTACTTGATATCTCTAGACCACCAGGGTGCATATTTTCATATTTCCTTTCGAAGATCCCACAGCATGTTTCTGAAGACTCTAATGAAAGGCCAACATTTTCAATTCTCAGTTATCCTTCACAATCCCATCAGCTCCAAAAGTATTTCTCAAAGTCATGGAAGCCATGACAGCTCACAGTCAACAGAGCCATATATTTTCTGTCTGTGGACCACTGCCTCACCAAAGTGAAATCATCCAAGAAGTGTGAGACCCACCTTTATTGTAAGGCCAATCGTAATCCCATATTTCGATTGTTCTTAAATATAGAAAAAATGCAAAATCACACTCCTCCACCAAAAGCAGCATTCACAGGGATGCCTTCCTAGACATCCATAAAGAAGACCTTTATGAAACGCAAACTGACAAACTTTTACTTGGACCGTCCCCTGACCAACGTTGTTAAAGGCAGTTTTCACATTTTTAAATTTACTTGGCATAGATTGATCAATATTTTCCTCTCCAAAGGCATTTTTTATAACTCTTTAAAGACCGACCAAACTCACCCTAAAAAACAAAAACACATCTTACATCAATTTCTGCCCAGTTTTAAATCTCCCTCAGTTAGGGAAACCATCATCATTCAATCTCATTCCTTCTTTGAATTTAACCATATCACCCCCATCCTCCGTGGACTCTGTTGTCTGCCTCTATAATGCAAGGATCATTTTCAAACATTTCTGCCTTGATTCCTAAGCAATGCACCAAAACCAATCTCCTTAAACTATATGAACTCTGCATTGCAGGCGTTCTAACAGCACTCGAAAGTGAGATCTGAGACTGAGGCATCCAGATTTAAGAAGAGCTCTCTCCTAAGTGATCTTAACTACTGAAAAGAACTCACTACAGCTGAACATCAGAGCTCATTCCATCCTCCTTGTCTTCGGGAAAAACCTAAAGACTGATATTACTACGTCTTTGTGAACTAATACAGTTACTTCCTAACTACATTCCATGTTGTGTTTAGTCCTTCATAAGTGCCCAGTTTTCTTCTGTTGTCCCTGTTACTCCTCGCTGAAGAATCCACTTTGTGCTACTTACTACTGCTTTCCTTTACACAGATTACATTGTTACAACATGTTCAGCTTTTTTTCTAAAGCACCTAAAATATGCAGACAGAAGAAAATTCCTTCTGTGCCTTAATCTACTGTTTTTCCATGCAATCTGTGAAGTGTTGTTTTTTTGTTTGTATTTAAAGTCCCTTATAAATTGGGCACACCCCTCAGTCCAACTAATGCAAAATTCTATGCTCAAAAAGCCATAATGTAGCATG
The DNA here is from genome assembly GCF_964261635.1 of Lissotriton helveticus. Lineage (NCBI taxonomy): Eukaryota > Metazoa > Chordata > Amphibia > Caudata > Salamandridae > Lissotriton > Lissotriton helveticus. The sequence goes on from NC_136057.1 coordinate 1,719,816,232, forward strand.
CGATTTAGAAACTGATGTGTGCATTTTTAAAACTGTCAGAGCTCCTACCGTTTGCAGTTGTTCTATATATTCCTCTAACATTGCAAGGATGGTCCAATTTAAATAAACGCTGGAATGCACTAGGCTACACAAGTTGTCATGGCTATATTGGTGGCCCAACTATGTGCAAAGGTAGCTCCAATAAATTGCAATGAACTAGGTAATTGTTGACTTACCTATATTGATCTATCTATAACAATGAGAAGCCGACCTATTTGAATTGACCATTGAATAGCTTTATGGGTGATCTTCTACCATTGAAAAGCTGGTCCGGCTTAAACTTATCATTGAGATGTATCATATCTAGCATTCGTATAGTGAGTTGCTTTGAACTCGAGGCATTATCGGTGGCTGTAAGTCTGCAAGCTAGGATTGAACAACAGTTTGGTAGAGTGTATGTTTATTAATTAATTAATTAACATGTTTATTTATCGAGTGCACAATCACCAAAAAGCTACCATGGCACAAGAAGCCAACAGAAAGAACGGTCATCAACATGAGAAAGGTAAAAGCATACAGAAAGCGTTGCCACAGCCTAAAGGATCCAGTTCAATAAAACATTAGCATTTTTTGCCTTTCATAAACGATATGGGGCATATTTACCAAACTTTCATGCCACGCCGGATAGCAAGGGTGCCTGCGTTATGAGCAGGCTTGTTTTTGTGAAGGAGGGGACACCTTCCTCCACAAAAACAATCCAAAGAGGTAAATTCCTCTTCCTGTGTTGCTGCAGACTATAGCACACATTTAAAGCAAAAGCAATGAGGACAAAAATAAAGATATATCGTCTTGTTATGCCTCATTGGGGAGCTCATAACATTTTAATGCATTCACTGGTTCACCAGCTTTAGCAAATCTGGGAATGTGCCAAAATCCATCAGGTGATGCACAGATATGTCCATTCTCCACCCATAGAATGCCGCCCAGCTTAAAATGTAGCATAACGCAGCGCAAGCAGCTCCATTGAGTTACATTTCTTTACAAAGCCACACTAGGCCGTGCCAATCACCATTTGCGTGGCTTTGTAAACATTACTGAAGTAGTTGCGCTGTCCTTGCATCAGCGTGCGCGAAGCAAGGACAAGACAAAGGCTTGATAAATCTGGTCCTCAATGTTTAGTTGTGGAAGCAAAAGCATCAACTCATTTTTGATCTTGGACCCCAGGACACAAATGTCAAGATTTTCTGGGACTTGCATTGACCTTGTGTAGTATTTTATATGAAGAAGGATATCCAAGATAAACGGTTTCCAAAGGATTTATTCTCAGGTAATAAAGCACGTCTGGTTAGATCCGCAGCCAACAGGAAACTAACCAACAGTAAAACATAGAATAGGAACATTCAATGACAGCATGAGTGGAATATGGAACATGACAGAAAAGAATACACAAGTCTTAAAGGGAAAGAGATACTAACTACTAAAGGCTAATAGATACTTTTAGCTAAATAATAAATAATAAACTAACATACTACACCTTGCAAGACGCAAGTTGTTCCAAGGCAACAAATGTCCTTCCCTGGGATGTACTACACCAATCAGAGACACTTTGGGCCTTATTAGAGTTTGGCGGTCCTCCTGCAGCACTATCACCGTTGCACTGCCAGAAGGACTGGCAAGTCTGTGGTGCATCCGCCCGCCAGATTCCAACTTGAATCCAGGGTGGGCGGGCATGGCAACAGCGGTCTCACAGCGGCAGCTGTGTTAGGCTCACAGGAGAGGCTTAACAGCAGAGCGCCACTGTGACAGTGCCTGCAGCACGATCCTACATGGTGTGGTATGCACCCTTTTGTGGATGCCACACCATGCAGGAATTGGGATGCAATTCCAGGGGGGCACAACGTGTGCCCCCTCGCATACACCCCCAGACCGTAAGGTGGCAGGGGGCTTTGGCAGGGCCTCTATACTTGCATGTCTGCCACCTTTTTCATGGCAACCTCACTGCCATGAAATGGGCGGTGGATTTCCAAGACAGAATACGCTTGGCGGTGCTGCATTTGCACCGCCAGCATATTACTGCCACTTACCGCTGCACCACTGCAGCGGTATCCTGAATCCCGGCAGAGGCGGCAGTCCTGTGGCTGTCCGTCCCAAACACTTGAGATACGGTGTGCAGAGCAGCATTTCTGGCAGTGGTTGGACTGCCACCACGAGTACGTCATAATAAGAGACTTTGTTGTTCCTTGCTGGGTTTAGTAAATACAAATTAACGCAAGGCAGTGCATGGCACGCTCACTTGCAGCATGGTACAAGGGTGCCTGTCTTGGGGCTTGTCAGCACACATTGTAATTGCCCAAGAGGGAGCAGAAGTGTGCCATATCTTAGTCCGTGCTTAATGTACAAAAATAAATGGCACAGCCCTTGTCAGGAGGTCACTGCATCTTGCACCACCCAGTGCCTCCACCAGCACTGCTGATAGTACCAACACAACTACTACCTACCACACTCCTACAGGTCAGACAATTCAGACTATTCCAGGCCCCCAAAGCTATGAGAATGGCTTTGGAGGCAGCGTAGTAATTTTTAATGTATGCTAGATTGGTAAACAGTTGTTGTTGTACTAATCTCTAAATTAGACAAACAGCACCACCATGTGCCAAACTGTCTTAAGTGCTAGTGTTGACAAGTGCCCGTGCTGAGCACCGGAAACCACCGACTCAAATTAAGCGCTGGTCTTAGTAGATATGGCACATTCCTGCTGTCGCGTTTGAATGCAGAGCTGCACATTGCCTTGCTGCTTTATGTGAAAAATGATTTGTAAATACGCCCAGTAATGTTTAAAGCTACAATGGGCACTTTTGGATACCAGAATTTGTAGAAAGCCATGAAAGCTGGAATACCCGATAGAAGCAATAGCCACCTGGAAATCAGACATAAAGAATGGCCCTGTTTATAATATGCCTAGTGAATCAGGCATAATGCCTTAAAGTTGAGCATCTGATTCATAGGGAGTTAATTTAGAGGGGGTCTCACCTATGATACATGGGTGTATTTCTGGATCACACAATCTTGCCTGTCTACTATGCTGTGGAACTGTCGAAGCTTCTGCATCCCACTATCTGGTAGTCCAAGGTAGATGGCATTCCCTTAGTTCAAAAAGAGAGAATTAAAGGTTTAAGCATCTCAGACCTCCATTTTATCAGAATGGAGGGAATGTTTTTCTGTAGGAACTTGGGTTGCAAAAATAATAGGTCCAATTCTTCTGCAAACAAGAGGTCGCACTCAAAGGAGATGCCAAGATCCTTTACCATCTTTATATTACAGAATATGTGCTTGAGTAGGGTTTCATCCCCCATTAACCAGTAACCACATTTCCTACACAAGTGATTTTAGAGCTTTTTCTTTTATTATCGCTGGCATGAAGCTTAGGATTTTGAAAACCTGTCCCAAAAAGAGGCCGAACCAATGGTGGACTTTCTGCAGAGGTGCTGCTCTGGATCTGAAATTCCTTCTGGGAAGTCATAGGCAAATCTTTCATTGAAGAAACGCTGGAGCAACACTATGAATTGCTCAATGTACAATACAGAGGCCTTGAGAAGACATTATGTCAACAGAAGCAAGTGAAGTAATAGATGGGCTTGTGCTAGGTGATATGGAGTATGGAGCTGTAGTAGACGTTTTTCAGCAGTACACTAGAACAGTTCTAGTCTGTGCAGGAGAAATTATTGTGCCTGATGGTACAGAGTGTTGGGGTAGACTAGCTGACACAGTACTAGATTGATAGTAGCCTGAAAGCAACGGTGGCTGGCACGGGTCAGAGGTAGGGGGGCCAAGGCAGGGGGAAGCGGGTATAAAAAATTAATTAAAAATATACCTTTTCGCTGCTTCCTCGCCGAGTCTCTCCTCAGTGGTCCTCCCCTGCTCGGCCACAGGAAACACACCCAGGCTCCCAGTCAGCCAATCACAACGCAGCCTTAGTAGCTTTGTGATTGGTCTGAATTCCATGTTTCGGTGCTCAGACGTTGACTGAAGACCTGGGCAACTTCTCCATGTAGGCTGCGATGCAGCCAGCATAGAAAACATATGAAGTGCGCAAGACTGCTTTGGGCAGCCAGGGAGAGCCGGCCAAGTGGTCAGTGCACACTTCGGAGGGTGCTGCCTACCACTTCTCCCCTGCTCCCGCCCCTCACACAAAGCTGCACACATAGGAGAAAATAAAATGATAATAACACAAGTTATCATTTAATTTTCCTTCTGTTTCATTGCAAAAAAGCAGTGGGGCGACCCTCCTTCACCGTAGCAGAGGAGCCGCCACTGCCTGAATGTATTGTAGCAACTTCACGAAAGTGGAAATGCATCTCAGGATCCTCAAGGTGCAGTAAGAGTACTGGATTGCTTTTGAACTAGGTAAACGTTGACATAACTGCATTCCTGAAATTTTGACATTAGAGAAATGGTCCAATTTGAATTTGCCATTCAAATGCATGGGTCTAAATAATTGTGTTATAACTCTATTGATGACGCCACGTGTGGAAAAGCCACTCTAATTTGAACTTACATTGAATTACATTGGACTGGGTGAAAATATTGGATAGTTGCTCGGGGAAAGGGTTATGTTTTGACAGAAAAATATTTAGGGTGATTATTTGCAAATTAAGGTCATTTGAGAGCTATGGGCACATTGTGCAATCTGGGCGTTTTATCATGCTCATTTTTAACTCAGCAGTGTGCTATGTGATTATAGAATCGTATACACTCACCAGCATATGGACATTGGAGACAACGAGCTTATGGCATGGTATAGTGCACATAAGCTCTGATATGGATTTGCTTGGTTGTGGCTTTGTAAAAACAGGCCAGTCTGTGATCACCTGCATCTGGCTGTCTGCAATAGTCATGGAAGTATTTCCCGGCCCTTTGCAAACAGGTTAATACCTGCTTCACTTCTTTGTACATAATGAAACACTGGCAACACGTGACTGGGTCATTGTGTAAACTGGGCAATGCGTGCCAAGCTCATTATCTTGTTTCATTTAATAGTAGGTTGTGTACCTCATTAACAGATACAGGATGTAATTAGGGCCATACAGATCACAAAGCCAGTAAGAGTCCATTCACTGCCACTCAAAGTCTATGTCTCTTAATAACTTGTAATTCGGTGTACCTGCAAGAGGCTTTAATAATTTGATTTTATCTCGCAATAACTGCGGCTATATGCTATGCCTATTTTGAGATGTAGACATCGAAAAGGGGGGTTAATGCACTCTAGAACTCGGAGCCTCATTTATGAAAACTGTTGCATCGCTACGTGAAAACAGCGATGTAACAGTTTTCACTGTGTCCTCCTTGTGGCAGGATGGATGTGCCGTATTTAATGTACAGCACTCCATGTCACAAGGAGTTACAGATACGTCTGTATTTCTGGCGTATCTTAGGTGCAAAAGTGGCTCATTGCTGGGGTGTGTCTGAAAACAGATGCAACTCCAGCAATGTGTCCTTTCACATGGGGCAAACCCCATGTGAAAGGGCCTGCATCAGTCTTACGCCTGCTGTAAGGCAGGCGTAAGATATTGACAAAGTAGTGTCCTAGAAGTGGCACTCTAGATTTCAATGTGCTACTTCTCAAAGGCTTTTTGCGGGGGTAACGCCCACCCTACATACATTACACCAGGCACAGGTATAATGTAGCACAGGGTTTTACAAAATGACACATCTGCCTAGATGCGTCACTTTGTAAATAGGGTGCATTTTTTACGCCGCCGGTGAGTCACAAAAAATTGACGCAACGGCTTCGCAAAAGTGTAGCAAGGCCTCATAAATAAGGCCCTCAGTGTTTGCTGTGAAATTCTGCATTTTAAAGCGACAATCAGATTCAATACAATGAAATGTGTTACCATCAGAGGTGTAACGTACCCCAATACACCTCACAAACACCTTCATTCTAGGTTGAGTGAAAAGTAGAAAATAAGGCACAAATGATTTTTAATGTTCATTTCTTTACTTGCGCTCTTGTCAGTTCCACCGTTTATTGATCATGCATAGGGCTCCCGGTTTTCTGGTATTTATTTTTTGACATGTCCGTCTCTATTTATCCATTTTAATTTTTTGCTAATGTTATCTGTACTTATCCATATTTACACTGTGGCGGGTGCATCCTAATGCTGGGGACGGGACCCACGCCCTTAAGGCAGGCTGTCCCTTTTAGCACAAGGATGGCGGGCTGGCAAAGCCCGTCCGCCATCCTAATGGACCCCTTAATGTCAGAATCAACTCACAAAATCAAAGTATGGTGCGCGCGCGCACCTGCTAATTATTCATCCAGGAAATGGCTAAAATCAACCATGGCTGACATATCCAACCAAGCAGGATGCCGTAGACTGACTGGCTCAGACCACGCTCTGGTATTGCACTGGTGCTTGTGTGCGTGGGGCGTGGCAGTCCATCCAGATCTGAGAGCAGCCCACCGGAGAAATGCCAGAGAGGCACAGTAGCCAGTCCGGCCACGATTCTGCGCTGCCATTTACCATTAAATTGTACATGCTGGTAACGGTCCGTGTAATACTGTGCGCACATGTAATCTGCATGGCGAAATGTATACATTCACTAGTACACAGATGTGCATCTGACCCTCCAGCGGTCGGACCGCCAAGAGATGGATTTGTTGTATCCCATATGTTAAATATGATGGGGCAGATTTATGTCGGACTTGTGCCACGTTTACGCCGCTGTTGGGTGACGCAACGGTGCAGAAACGTGGCGCATCCCTGCGACCTATTTACAACATGACGCATCTAGGCAGATGCGTCACGTTGTAAAGCCCTGCGCCACATGAAACCTGCGTCAGGTTTCATGTGGGCGTTCTGTCGCAGGGTGGGCGTTCCCTCGTAGGAAAGCCCCGTAAAACTGACGCAGTGAAATCTACAAGATTTCACTGAGTCAGTTTTACGACGCTGCTGCGTCAAATCCTAGTGACGCACCACGTTATGTATGGGTGGCCTCTGTACATTGCAGGAGTTGCGTCGCACTTGCGACGCTACTCCAGCAATGCGCCGCCCGTACACCACAAGATGCGTCACGCATCTGCTCTTCCTTGCACCATGGTGCGCCGCATTGTAAATGCGGCGCATCTGTGGTGCCGCAAGGAGGGAATTGCGTGACGCATCAGTTCTGGCGCATCCCTGCTGATTTGCAGAGATGCGCCAGAACTCATAAATATGCCCCGATATGTATAGCAAAAGCCTTCCATGCTGTAGTTCTATTTCAGTTTCTTTTCCAATGAGAACTCATTCCTCTTGCGGTGAAGTGGTTAAGGCATGTAACGAGCAGTATATAATAGTGATTGAAAGGTCAGGAGCACAGGAATCATGTGCCGAGTGAAGTGCCAAAATATGCGGCATGATTGACTAGAATTATGTGGCAGGCAAATTCAAATGTTACATCAGCTAACTCGGGTTTTTTCTTCCTTCTACAGACAAGAGCCCTTCCCCAGAGTCCGTTAATTTGAAATTGTTAAACATTCGGGCAACATTGTCACCTCTTCAGCAATTAACAACCAAACGTGACTGATTAACATTCGCTATGGCACGGCATTGCACCACGTGTTTAACAATTTTAATCACTTTAATAACTTTTGAACCACATATGCAGCAGATGACTGATTATTTGCCAGGTGTGACAAATTCATACTTACGTGGCTAGCGCACATTCATGTTTTCCAGCGGCTTTGTTGAGTGAAACCGCTGTCCTTGCAAACTAGGAAGAAGTTGGACTCAGTAAATAAAGATTTTGAGGTTAGTCATACGCATGCAGGGGTACGGCTTAGCTCATCGTGACCCTTAATTAGAAGGCGTGTATTGTCTGGAACCATAGAAGGGCAAAATAGCTTCTACATTCATTTTTTGCTACAAAGTGTGTCTACACATGCGCTGTTGAACAAAGCATGTCCTCATGTTTATTTGTATGTGTTCGTATTTAAGTAATTGTAGTGTATAAGAGCTAGGCCATACTAGCCTCCATTAATAACTTTTGACTAAGTCAACAAATGTATTCTTATTCAGTAGGTTCTTCATTACTGCACTCATCTTTTCTGTTTTAAAATGTGATAGGGTACACATTGGGGGGCTCATTTTTGTTCCCTTGTTACACTTTTGCGCTGCCGGTGCATCACTTTTTGTGATGCACCGGAGAGGTAAAAAATGCGCCCGTTGCACCCTTTTTCCAAAGTGACGTATCTACGCAGATGTGTCACTATGTAAACCCCTGCGCTACATTATACCTGCGTCAGGTATAATGTATGCAGGGTGGGCATTCCCCCACATCCAAGCCTCGTAGAGGTGGTGCAGTGAAATCTATCAGATTTTCCTTCGCCACTTCTAGGAAGCTACTGCGTCAATATCTTACTCCTGCCTCACAGAAGACGAAAGACTGACGCAGGCCCTTTCACATGGTGCTTGCCCCATGTGAAAGGACACATTGCTGGAGTTGGGTCTGTTTTCAGACACTCCCCAGCAATGCGTCAGTTTTGCGCTGACCGATATGTCGGTAATACTGATACACTTGTAATCCCGTGCGACATTATGCTTCATACAGTAAATATGACACATCCATCATATCGCAAGGACGGCACACTGAGAAGTGACACATCGCTATTTTCACGCAGCGATGCGTCACTTCTCATAAGTTAGGCCCTGGATTCAGAGGGCTCTATTTATGCGGTTTGGCGCAGGGAAGCGCAGCAAGGAATCTTGCTGCACTGCTCTACGTCAAAACAAAAGGGTAGGAATGCGCCCTATCCATAAGATACATGCATTTCTGTCCTTTTGCCCTGTGCTGGCACACAATGGGCAGCCATGCTCCAACGCAGGCACCCTTGCACTATGGTGAAGGGTGCCTGTGTTGCAGGGCTGATTTATTTTGTGCACAAAAGAACACTTCCTGCACAAAATCAATAAATTCAGGTGATTTACCCTTTCTATGTGTGCTGCAGAATGCAGCACACATAGAAAAAGGAAAAAACAAGGAGACATGAACATTTTTCTCCTCATTGCGTTGCACCTCCCTAACGCCAGCCCTGGAGTGGCATTAGATTCTGACGCATTCTCAGGTGTACGATTTCTCGTAAGCCTGGGAATGCTTTGGATTCCATGGGTGTTGCGTGGGAACATCCGAAGCAACTCCATGGAACACCCCTTTCATGCAGTGTTCTGCGTGAAAGGGGCACATATTTACAAGGCAATGAAAAGCCACGTAAACTGGCTTTATGTGACATTGTAAAAATGCTGCAACACCGGAACATCAAGTAATGTTCTGGCGGCTCAAAAGTGCTGCAAAGGCCTCATAAATGAGGCCCAGAGTTCTTAGGGGACTAGGCAGTCATTCAGTCAAAATACTTTATTCAGCCTAAAAGCCATGACAGTGCGCACAATAAATGACAAGCATTTACAATGCAACGGTTTCGCCTTTGGAAAAGTGTGAGTTATTGGCATTGTAAATGACAACATTTGTATTTATGTGTTGGTTTTGAAAACAGATAAATAAATGGCATTGTCATTTACATTGCAAATAGCTTTAACATTTCCAAAGGCGAAACCGTTGCATTGTAAATGCTTGTTGTTCCCTATGAGGTTTAGGCGAGTTGGGCACCAAGTCTCTTCCTCACGCAGGAGGGCATGGGAATAGTCTGAAAAATGAAAATTACCCCCTCATTGAACCATTGCAATTGGCATTAAGTGAACGAGCGCAATGAGCAAGCCCAGTAGTCATTCCCTTGAAGGAATTCTGATACGTCCTTACTGTCCTCCATTCCTTTTCAGTATTTTCTTTTCGTAATCTTTATGTCCTTTCCACCCTTCCATTCACCGTCTTTTCGCTTCTCCATCCCTCTGTCTTTATCTTATCATCCACCCATATCTGCAGCCATCTTGCCACCATCCATCCCTCAATCTATCAATTTTTCGGTCCGTTCATCTTTCCCTCATCCACACCTCCATTTTTATCATGCTTTGTTTCATTTGTTCTTCCGCCCCATAGTTCATTTATACTATCCACTTACACTATAGTGATATTTATTTACAAGCTCCTGTTTGGAGGCTAGCGCTTCTCCCTCATTGTAGGAATGGGAGCTATAAACAAATAGTTTAATGTTTCATGTTAATCAGAACTGTCCAGTGGCACCCGCCCCCACTCAAGCTGCTAAGAGGAGGAGGGTTATTGACGCCCCTGCAGGTATGTCATGCGTTCTTCTAAGGCAGTAATATCTCTGTTTTTCCCAAAATGTTATTACTTTCCTCTATTGAGGGCACCCTACCTTCCATCTGTCATACAAGTCTCCCAATCCCCATGTACAGTGACGACGCTGGGAGGTGGTTCTTGACATAGTTGTCCTGAGCCTATCCAATCAGTGTTTAGAACCAAATACCTTCTGCTCCTATTCTTTTGAGGGGGTGGGGGGGGATTAGAACGTAAATATCTGCCTACTGGGATAATTATTGGGCTGTTTAAAGCATTCCCACAGCCTGTCAACAGTGTTGTTGAAAAGAGAACTGAGGTACACAGGAGAGGCAGCGCAGCTGCCACACCCTGGGACACAAGAGGCGCTTCCCAACAGTGACAGCGTGGGAAATGTGTTTGGGGGAACCGGCTTGGCAACTACGATAAAAGAAAATCTGCAGAGAAAACATTCAAAATGAAAAGTCTATGTATCGACTCACTGAGGCGAAAACGGAATTTTTGCGGTGTCTTTCGTAATCTCTACCGAGAAGCCTCCTGCATTTTTCTTTCACCATCTCCGTTCTCTCTCCTCGGCCATCTCTGTGCCCGAAAGCCCCTGCACCCCACAGCTCTAAGAGAACCCCTCTCCTTCTCTAGTAGATAAGGTCCACGAATCCCTACCACAGCATAAGTGATGATCCCTAAACAATGCTCCTTCTCTGCCGTATTAATGGGAAGAATCGTGCTCCTCCTCCCAGTCTCTGTCAGAGAAGGACCATAAAAAGCACTCATCCTGCGCTATCTTTGAGCAGCCACTGCATCTACTCGGCTCTCCAAAGTGCAGTCCTCTGAACACTTCTCTTTCTTCCCTATACCATCAGGAAAGGTCCTGTATACTTCTCGTCCTCCACTAAACTCTGAGAGAAGAATAATACATGCCAGCTGTCCTCTGAACACGTCCCCTCCTCAAAACTAAGAGGGAAGTTCCCTGCATCTCCCGCCTGTTACCTGCGGTCTATAGGTTGATACCTCTCCTCCTCGACTACTTAAGAAGCACCCTGCAACCTCCAGCCCGCCCCAAGCTGCTGCCCATGGAAGACCCTGTCTGAACACACCTGCTCCGCTACCTCCGAGCCCACCTCGAACTCTCATGCCATTGCAAGAGAAACTCTTATGAGTGCAGCCCACCGCTATCGCTGCGAGAACAGGGGGTGCAGCAGGTGCAGTGGCACCGGAGCCTTAAAGCCCGAGGGGCTCGCTCAACCCCGACAAACCTCCATTTTACTACATCAACAGCAGTCAAAGGGACCACACTCCTTGCTACGCCACAGCGTGAGAGATGTCGCCCTAGCGCTGGCCGTTCTTCCCCGTGTCTTCCCGCTCCCAGGAGGCGCGCGAGGCTGCTGACAGATAGTGAATAAAGTTGAAACGCGCCAGACTCACCAGTAACATTCTTAGGAGCACAACCCCAACGGCCCGACCGCCCTCACTGCTGTTAGGGGTGGGGCAGGTCCTGCAGGCGGTACCTGTTGCTGGACAGTCCTCAGCCTGCCCGCGCCATGTCCGGTGCTCCCGAGGCTCAGAAGGCGTAGTCCCGCTCCTGGGGTCACTCCTTGCTCGGCGGCTGCTCAGAATCCTGGCTCTAGGTCTGCTTGTTCTTTGTCCGAGTGCTGGTCCTGTGATTTACCCCTGCTCCGTGCTTGTCCCCGACCAGAGACGACACTACTCCCCGTCCACCAGCACTCCGTGCGATTCTGGCCGACGGCGTAGACTCCACCCCGCTGCACTTGTTCGCAGACCGAGTTGTTTGGCTGCCCCGCTTTCCACCCTGCACTTGTTCCCAGGATCACATTCCGCCAGTATCGTTCCGGCCCCCGGGGCTCAGCTCCACTCTCACCAGAGCCCAGTTTTGTGACGTGAAAATGGAGGGGGTGGGGGGCGAACAAGAGTGAAAGCTGCCGCCCCGCCCCTGGAACAGGAGAGGGGGGGAGAAACTATCTGAGAGGGAGGATCGAGTCTGAGGAGAGAAAGGAGAGGCGGGGCGGCAACATTGGCAAAGGGATGAACAAGCACCTACGAGGACACAGGGGGCGGGAGGGGGCGGGAGAGGACACGGACGGCGGGAGGGGGCGGGAGAGGACACGGACGGCGGGAGGGGGCGGGAGTGGACACGGATGGCGGGAGGGGGCGGGAGTGGACACGGACGGCGGGAGGGGGCGGGAGAGGACACGGACGGCGGGAGGGGGCGGGAGAGGACACGGACGGCGGGAAACATGCGCAGGACAGCGAGGGGGGGCGGAAAGGCACACGGAGGGGGCGGGAATGGACAGACTTTCAGTGAAAGGGGAGGGAACGGGAAAAAACGTAACTCCGCCCTGGGAAAAAATCTCGGGAACGCCCCCGAATCTGGTCCGGCCTTGACGGACAGATCCGGCACTCAATGGCTAGCCTCCATTTATGGAGCTAGCCAATGAGAGCCGGGGGACGTTCCCGAAGTACTTATGGTCAACATAGGATTTCACCTGCGCTGAAAAGCTGCGCAGAGCGCAGCCTTCGGCAGGCGAAACCCAAAAAACAGACAAGGAATAATCAGAAAAATCCCAAATAAGTTTTGCAAAGGAATACATATCTGATCATGACAATCAGCTTTGTGCATAACATTTAAAACACACAGTTTTAAAAAAGAAACTTGAAGAGACCCTAAAACAGTGTAACAAAGAGTACGAGCTCTATTTATACATCATTAAAAAGCGGATTTTTAAAATATTGGTGGTTATGAGTAAGATGCCCCTTATATTTCCCAAATTGCTAAAGCATAATTGATGTTATTAGTAATAGCAAAACAAATGTGGGGAGTCCCTAATTGCTGTAAACATAGTATCCAATCTTACTTTGTCTAATATTATCCGAGGCTGAACAAAGTACAGAAAAGCATAAAGTGTATAGTGCTCTGAGCTGATACAGTATCGTATGGACAATTGGAAGGTTCGAAAACCAAGTACCCTGCAGAGGAAAAGCTAGCAGAAAGTGCTGTGTGCAAGATTATATCTATATTGTGTGTCACTTACTGAAATCAAATAAGATTCCAACATCTGTGAAGGGCAAAATTCTAGATATTTAGCTACAAACTACATAGTTTAAACGTTATTACAATGGGTGGTGAAGCAGTATTGAAAAAACAAGGATTTTACTCATTCTTAAGAAGAAACATCTATGAGAGAACACTCAACTGTATAAATGTCTGTCTCACGTACGAGAATCAATGGATCTGAGCCATATTATTTAGTAATAAAAAATCCATAAGCATTTTTTTGTAAAACCAGCCTCAGGAGTATACTATATCTTAAGCCAGAGTATCAAAGGGGCTGGTTTTGATTACATCTTCCAAAAAAGTAATTCATGTTAGACATGGCCCTTTTTGCAGGTTTATCTCCACAATTTTGCCTTTACCCTCCTATTTTTCTGACCCTGTTTTCGTTGGCTATAGGAGTCTAGGCACTTTGTCACTGCTGATCAGTGCTAAAGTGCATATGCTGTCTGTAGGAATTGTGATATGATTGGTGATCCATGATTGGCATATTTGATTTACTGGTAAGTCCCTTGTAAGGTGCACTGAGTGTGCCAGGGCCTGCAAATCAAATGCTACTAGTGGGCTTGCAGCACTGGTTGTGCACCCACATGAGTAGCCCTATAAATGTATCTCAGACCTGCCACTGCAGTGCCTGTGACCGTCCTGACCTGGTCAGAACCGGTCGCTCCACCCGCCGCGCGGCCCTCCTTGGTGTGCCTTGGTGTGCCTGATATCGTATTCGCACTGTATCTCCTGCATTCTGTGCCATTGTGCCTGGTATCGTATCCATATTGCCTTGGTGTGCCTGATATCGTATTCACACTGTATCTCCTGCATTCTGTGCCATTATTATTGCATTGTTTTGGTATTTGTGCCAGCGACCTCCTTGGTTGTGCCCCCGATCTCGCCTGTGCCATTATTATTGCATTGTTGTGCCCTTAGCCCGCCTCTCCTCCCCGCTCCCTGCCCCTGCTCCTCTGCGGCCCCACCCCCGCTCCCTCCAGCATCTCCGGACCGATCCCCCCCCCCACTCGTCACCCCGCTCCCGCTTCCCAGCTGCTCCTCCCTCCCACTGACAACATAAGGCAAAATACCCGCGGGGCGAGGAGCTGTGACCGTCCTGACCTGGTCAGAACCGGTCGCCCCACCCGCCGCGCGGCCCTCCTTGGTGTGCCTTGGTGTGCCTGATATCGTATTCGCACTGTATCTCCTGCATTCTGTGCCATTGTGCCTGGTATCGTATCCATATTGCCTTGGTGTGCCTGATATCGTATTCGCACTGTATCTCCTGCATTCTGTGCCATTATTATTGCATTGTTTTGGTATTCGTGCCAGCGACCTCCTTGGTTGTGCCCCCGATCTCGCCTGTGCCATTATTATTGCATTGATGTGCCCTTAGCCCGTCTCTCCTCCCCGCTCCCTGCCGCTTCTCCCCTGCTGCCCCACCCCCGCTCCCTCCAGCATCTCCGGACCGATCCCCTCCCCACTCGCCACCCCGCTCCCGCCTCCCAGCTGCTCCTCCCTCCCACTGACAACATAAGGCAATACCCGTGAGGCGAGGAGCTGTGACCGTCCTGACCTGGTCAGAACCAGTCGCTCCACCCGCCGCGCAGCCCTCCTTGGTGTGCCTTGGTGTGCCTGATATCGTATTTGCACTGTATCTCCTGCATTCTCTGCCATTGTGCCTGGTATTGTATCCATATTGCCTTGGTGTGCCTGATATCGTATTCGCACTGTATCTCCTGCATTCTGTGCCATTACTATTGCATTGTTTTGGTATTTGTGCCAGCGACCTCCTTGGTTGTGCCCCCGATCTCGCCTGTGCCATTATTATTGCATTGTTGTGCCCTTAGCCCGTCTCTCCTCCCCGCTCCCTGCTGCTGCTCCCCCGCGGCCCCACCCCTGCTCCCTCCAGCATCTCCGCACAGATCCCGTCCCCACTCTCCACCCCGCTCCCGCCTCCCAGCTGCTCCTCCCTCGCTCCGCCCCCTCAACTCTCCACTTATGGCAGAGTTGCATATGCGCAGCGGTCACGCGCAGCGGGCGCGCACTAAACGTGCCGAAGGCGCGCCAAAGGTAAGCCCGTCTGCGCCCGTCCGTGCCTGGACCGCGCCCAGTGCCAGACACCCTGGACCCCGCAGAAGCCATCCCACCCGCCAAACGTACGACGACGCCACCCTCACTGCACTCAACACCGGCCGACTTCCCGACTGCTACCGAGCCAACCCAGGACGCACCCATGGACCCTTCACCTGCCAATCCTGCAAGTTCTGCTGCATCAAGACCTACACTGCATCCGCTCACCCCAAGCGGAGCTCCAACATCAACCACCTGAAGTGCATCCTGCTCAACACCCGCTCGGTCCACAGACACGCCATTGAACTATGGAACCTACTCGACTCCACAACTCCGGACGTCGCCTTTCTCACTGAAACCTGGATGAACGCCTCATCAGCACCCGACATCACCATAGCCATCCCTGACGGTTACAAGATCATCCGAAGGGACCGCATCAATCAAACAGGAGGAGGCATCGCCATCGTCCACAAGAACACCATCCACATCACGACCAGCTCTGACGACACCTTCACAGCCGCCGAACACCTACACTTCCAGATACACACCGACCCCAAGACCACACTCAGAGGCACCCTCATTTACAGACCCCCAGGACCCCGCACACAATTCAGCGAAGACATCGCTGACTTTGTCAGCCCACACGCCCTCCCCTCCGATGACTACATTCTCCTAGGGGACCTCAACTTCCACCTGGAGAATAACAACGACAGGAACACCACCACCCTGCTGGACAACCTCGCCAATCTCGGACTCCAACAACTGGTGAACACCCCCACCCACTACGCCAGACACACGCTCGACCTAATCTTCTCCTCCAGCAAGCACATCTCCTTCAACCACTCCACGGGACTCCACTGGACAGACCACAGCTGCGTCCACTTCAGCTTCAGAAAGACCACGACCCACCAACACCCACAACAGGTCCCCCGCAGAAGCTGGAACAAAATTACCACCGCCCAGCTCACCACATCACTAAACCAGAACCCTCCTGCCAGATCAACGGACCCCAATCAAGTAGCCAACAACCTCGCACAGTGGATCACCAACTGCGCTGACGACCTAGCACCCCTGAAAAACCGTCCCAACAAACCAGGAAGCAAAAAAGCCTCCTGGTTCAACGACGACCTCAAGAACTCCAAAAAGAACTGCTGCGCTCTCGAGAAAGCCTGGCGAAGAAACCCAACCACAGACAACATGACCGCCCTCAAACACGCCACCCGCAAACACCACCAGCTGATCCGCACCACCAAGAAGTCAGCATTCAGGGAGCGTCTAGACAATAATGCCCACAACAGCAAGGAACTCTTCAGCATCGTCAAAGAGCTCACCAACCCCAGCGCCGGCAACAACAACATAATTCCCTCAAAAGACCTCTGCGACTCTCTCGCCTCGTTTTTCCACAGCAAGATCGCAGACATACACAACAGCTTTGGCGACCAGACCACTCCCCCACCCATAGAATCGAACCCCCCCACCACCACCCTCCGTGCCTGGATCCCGATCAGCACCGAAGACACCCTCCGCACGATGAACACCATCCACTCCGGATCGCCAACCGACCCATGCCCCCACCACATCTTCAACAAGGCCGACTCCGTCATCGCCCCTCAACTCCGGGACATCATCAACTGCTCCTTCAACACCGCCACCTTCCCGGAAAGCTGGAAGCATGCCGAGCTCAGCGCCCTCCTGAAGAAACCTTCAGCAGACCCCACCGAACTTAAGAACTACCGTCCCATCTCGCTCCTCCCTTTCCCTGCCAAAGTTATAGAGAAGACCGTCAACAGTCAGCTCGCCGCCTTCCTCGAGTCCAACGGTTCCCTCGACCCCTCACAGTCCGGTTTCCGAGCCAACCACAGCACCGAGACCACCCTCATTGCAGCCACAGACGACTTCCGAACCCTACTCGACAATGGGGAAACAGTGGCCCTCATCCTCCTGGACCTCTCCGCAGCGTTCGACACGGTCTGTCACCAAACCTTAATTCAACGCCTCAGCAACATCGGGATACAAGATAAGGCACTGGACTGGATCATCTCGTTCCTCGCCGGAAGAACCCAGAGAGTCCGCCTCCCCCCGTTCAGATCAGAGGCCACCGAAGTCATCTGCGGCATACCACAAGGTTCATCGCTCAGCCCCACCCTCTTCAACGTCTACATGAGCCCCCTCGCATCCATCGCACGCCAACACAACCTCAACATCATCTCCTACGCCGACGACACCCAGCTGATCCTCTCCCTCACCAAAGACCCAACCACCGCCAGAACCAACCTACACGAAGGGATGAAAGAAGTAGCCGAGTGGATGAAGAACAGCCGCCTAAAACTGAACTCAGACAAGACGGAAGTCCTCATCCTGGGGTCATCCCCCTCTGCCTGGGACGACTCCTGGTGGCCCCCGGCCCTAGGCAGCGCACCCAAACCAATGGACCATGCACGAAACTTGGGCTTCATCCTAGACTCCTCCCTCTCGATGACCAGACAAGTCAACGCCGTCTCATCATCGCGTTTTAACATCCTACGCATGCTCCGAAAGATCTTCCGATGGATCCCCATCAAAACAAGGAAGACGGTCACCCAAGCACTTGTCACCAGCCGCCTGGACTACGGAAACACCCTCTACACCGGAACCACAGCCAAACTGCAGGAAAGACTTCAACGCATTCAGAACGCCTCCGCACGACTCATCCTGGACATACCTCGACACAACCACATATCCGGACACCTGAGAGACCTGCACTGGCTCCCCGTCAGCAAGAGGATCACGTTCCGTCTCCTCACTCACGCACACAAGGCCCTCCACGACCTAGGCCCCAGATACCTTAACAACCGCCTGACCTTCTACACCCCCACCCGCCAACTGCGTTCGTCCAACCAAGCCCTCGTCGCGATTCCACGCATTCGAAGATCCACCATGGGAGGTAGATCCTTCTCCTACCTGGCGGCTAAGACCTGGAATTCCCTCCCCTCCCACCTCCGTCGTACCCAGAACCACCTCTCCTTCAGGAAGCAACTCAAGACCTGGTTGTTCGATCAGTAGCGAACTCCTCTCCCCTAAGCGCCTTGAGACCCTCTGTGGGTGAGTAGTGCGCTATACAAATTTCTGATTGAATTGGATTGTGCGCGCAGTTGTAACTGCCATGTTGACCTGGTAAGTGCCCCCACTTACCAGGCCCAAACCTTCCCATACCTTACATATAAGGCACTCCTAATGTAGGCTGAAGGTATCCCAGTGGGCAGGGTGCAGGGTATGTCAAAGGTAGGACATGTACTGGTGTGAGTGACATGTCCTGATAGTTAAATACTGACAATTTCGTTTTTCACTATTGAAAGGCTAGTTGTCCCATAGGCTAAGATGGAAGTTGCTTTGTAACATGTTACACATATAACTTTCCCTAGGGACATGGTAGAGGAATGAAAATTAGGCTCTCCGAACTCAGAATTTATTAATGCACCTTTTGGTAAAGGTGTTTTTAGGGCTCGCCTGCTGATGCGCTTCAGCGCATAGCTGGCGAAGCTCTATAGGGGCTTATCCAGTGTTTATCCACTGGCGATTCCACTGGCGATTCCTTCAAGTGCATGTGCTTTTTAGGTCATTGCGCTTGCGCAAGCCCTAAAAAGCGCGTGCACAATGCCACCAGCCGCCTGCCTGCCTGCCTCGCATTACCACATCAAAGGCAGCCCTCCGAGCGCATTTCTCACCCCCTAATTATTCACGGCCGGCCGGCAGGCACATCAAAGGCTGCTGCTGCCGTGACTCGCATTTCTCCTCCCTCCTCCCCTATCACTGCCCAGGCCGGCCGTACTTTCTCTTTACAAGGGCCCCCATTCCTGAATCACTTGAAATCTCTCCACATTATTTGCATTTTGTTAATTAAAAAAATTAACTTCAACACAGCGTTGCACATTTTTCTCGACTTCGGAAGGATGAGTCCCAATCTCATTTGTACAAAGTGTTGTAATGGGATTATTGGAGAGTTAGAGAAACGTGCTCACAAGTTACATTTTTATGCATATCATCTGAGTAAATAAACAATAGCATGGTGCCGTTTGCGTCCTTGACTTGATCTGGTTTTTATTTTTATTTTGCTATTATTCTCACAAAGGCTAAGAAGGTCTGCCTACTTTAGTATTAAGTGCTATACGTCGCATAAGCAACAGCTAACCATTCACTCACCCACGCAACGCCACTCACCCATGCAACGCCACTCACCCACGCAACGCCACTCACCCACGCAACGCCACTCACCCACGCAACGCCACTCACCCACGCAACACCACTCACACACGCAACGCCACTCACACACGCAACGCCACTCACACACGCAACGCCACTCACACACGCAACGCCACACACGCAACGCCACACACACACGCAACGCCACACACACATGCAACGCCACACACACATGCAACGCCACTCACACATGCAACGCCACTCACACATGCAACGCCACTCAACCACGCAACGCCACTCACACACGCAACGCCACTCAACCACGCAACGCCACTCACCCACGCAACGCCACTCAGCCACGCAACGCCACTCACCCACGCAACGCCACTCAGCCACGCAACGCCACTCAGCCACGCAACGCCACTCAGCCACGCAACGCCACTCACACACGCAACGCCACTCACACACGCAACGCCACACACACACGCAACGCCACACACACACGCAACGCCACACACACACGCAACGCCACTCACACATGCAACGCCACTCACACATGCAACGCCACTCACACATGCAACGCCACTCACACATGCAACGCCACTCACACATGCAACGCCACTCACACATGCAACGCCACTCACACACGCAACGCCACTCACACACGCAACGCCACTCACACACGCAAAGCCACTCACACACGCAACGCCACTCACACACGCAACGCCACTCAACAACGCAACGCCACTCAGCCACGCAACGCCACTCAGCCACGCAACGCCCTCACACACGCAACGCCACTCACACACGCAACGCCACTCACACACGCAACGCCACACACACACGCAACGCCACACACACACGCAACGCCACACACACACGCAACGCCACACACACATGCAATGCCACTCACACATGCAACGCCACTCACACATGCAACGCCACTCACACATGCAACGCCACTCACACATGCAACGCCACTCAACCACGCAACGCCACTCACACACGCAACGCCACTCAACCACGCAACGCCACTCACCCACGCAACGCCACTCAGCCACGCAACGCCACTCAGCCACGCAACGCCACTCAGCCACGCAACGCCACTCAGCCACGCAACGCCACTCACACACGCAACGCCACTCACACACGCAACGCCACTCACACACGCAACGCCACTCACACACGCAACGCCACACACACACGCAACGCCACACACACACGCAACGCCACACACACATGCAACGCCACTCACACATGCAACGCCACTCACACATGCAACGCCACTCACACATGCAACGCCACTCACACATGCAACGCCACTCACACACGCAACGCCACTCAACCACGCAACGCCACTCACCCACGCAACGCCACTCACCCACGCAACGCCACTCACCCACGCAACGCCACTCACCCACGCAACGCCACTCACCCACGCAACGCCACTCACCCACGCAACGCTACTCACCCACGCAACGCCACTCAGCCACGCAACGCCACACACACACGCAACGCCACACACACACGCAACGCCACACACACACGCAACGCCACTCACACATGCAACGCCACTCACACACGCAACGCCACTCACACACGCAACGCCACTCACACATGCAACGCCACTCACACACGCAACGCCACTCACACACGCAACGCCACTCACCCACGCAACGCCACTCACCCACGCAACGCCACTCACCCACGCAACGCCACTCACCCACGCAACGCCACTCACCCACGCAACGCCACACACACACGCAACGCCACACACACACGCAACGCCACACACACACGCAACGCCACACACACACGCAACGCCACACACACACACAACGCCACACACACACGCAACGCCACACACACACGCAACGCCACACACACACGCAACGCCACTCACCCACGCAACGCCACTCACCCACGCAACGCCACTCACCCACGCAACGCCGCTCAGCCACGCAACGCCGCTCAGCCACGCAACGCCGCTCAGCCACGCAACGCCGCTCATCCACGCAACGCCGCTCATCCACGCAACGCCGCTCACCCACGCAACGCCACTCACCCACGCAACGCCACTCACCCACGCAACGCCACTCACCCACGCAACGCCACTCATCCACGCAACGCCACTCATCCACGCAACGCCACTCATCCATATGCAAAACGAAAAATGTCAAACTCTTCTATTGCGAGACCTATTGCATTTTCAATGCTTGTTTAAATTCTGTGTTTGGGCATTTTCTTACTTAAGAATCCTGTCTGCCTCTGTCTGTTTGTGTATTCAGCGTCTGGGTTTGGAGAGACAGGAGCTGTGGATGTGCACTCACTCTAGACAGTCAGGGGGGGTTACTCATAGCTGATCTTAATAGACCTGGTCTGCATTCAGAGTGGTGGGGGGGAATGTAGCTTGCACCTGAATAGGCTGTGCCTCCTTTTCACAATGATGTCGCCGCCCACTGTAGTCATGCTGCACAAGGGAGGCCAGGACTGGTTTAGACTGGGTTCAGATATCCTTTCCACAAAGAGAACAATGATAAAATGGGGTATTATTATTGTACCTAAAACCCCAGGACTATAGATTATTTCAAGTACCAAGAGAACCTTGCCAAGAAGAAGAGTGGAAGGAGTGTCTGAGGAGAGCAGCCTTTTCTGAGTGAGGGGTGGGTTGGCCTGCAGCTGCTGCTTCTGTCTGTGGTGGAGGAAAAGAGCTGACTCTTTTTGCCCTGCAGTGGTATCCTGCTTGTAAAGGGAATCTCCAACGGCTTGTGTGTGCTGGCATCCTGTTGGAAGTCTCAGGGATATAAAGGTCTTCACCTGATCCTTGCTGGATCACAAAGTAACCTGCCTAAAAGGAGGGCTGAAGAGTTGCATGAAGAGCACTGTGCCTATTGTGTGAGGGTGGGTTGGCTTGCAGTTGCTGCTCTTGCAGGAGAAGGCCTGGACTGTTCTTTGTCTTTATTTAAAAAGTAAAAGAAAAGTGCAAGGTGAGAACATTCTTGAGGCTTTCTTGTAGTGCACGTGGAGCAGTGGATATTTGTGGTTTTATCTACTAAAAAAGAATTCCTCGATACTCATGTGAACTTCCTCAAGCTTCATTGAGGAGTTTGTGAGCCACTCTGGGAAAACAAATGACACTTCAGTCCCTTTGGAATACCTCCCCGGGCTGAGGGAAAGGTCTGGAGAGTAGCAGGGTGCAGCCTTCTGGCTGGTATCAACGCGGACTTCTGGAGGCCTGGTTGCTAAGCAACCACCAGAAAAGCCAATATGAAGCCCAGACTGGAGCACCTGCGTTGCCAGGCAATGCTGATGACTGCCAGTGGATGGGGCCCAACCTCTGGGGGGAGAACAGTGAAAGGAGTGTGCTGAGAGCACCATGATGACTGCTAGTGGGCCTGGAGGTGCATTCCCGGCCCAGTCTACAGGGCCGGCACTCCACGTTACCACAGTGATGACCAGACCAGCTGGCAGCCCCCAGCCTATGCTGGTCTTCTCGATGCATTGCAGTGAAGCAGCCGCAACAGCGGGTGTGGCTTGCCCGGCGGCGATACCCCAGCAGCTGCACCGCGCGTTCTTGGGCAGCTGCCTTCTTGTGCCCCCATGTGCACATCTACCTTGGGGGGCAACTCATCTGTGTATTTGGGGCCATTACGGGCTGAGCCTAGGACAGGGTCCCCAATCTGGAAATAGCCGCTGGGAGAGGCAATAGTAAGCATAAGAGAAATGCAGGCGCTTTTGGCTCATGCATGGGGAGTGTCAACAGAAGGACACAAGCTAATAGGAGTGCAGATCAGCTGCACCCTAGGTGCTTCTGGGGTTATTAGGTGATTTTTATATCCCTGGTGATACTGAATGAGTTTTGTACATTAGCCCTAACCCCATTGCTGCATAATTGGTGTTTTAAGCACAGAAGCACTGTGCTTTGGGAATTTACGGTGATCAATGCGGTGATCAATGCGGGAACTAACTGCTGCAGGTTCATGCCTTGCAGTAACACCATGAAAAGTGCTGTGATTTTTAGAAACTGTATAATACATACATTGATGGTGTAATTTGTTATTTTTATAATTTTTTATGAAAGGTGCAACTTATAAATATTGCTTTATGGCACTAAATGTAATGTTTATGACAATTCCCTCATGGCAAAGTGATTTATGACCTATGTGATGTCACAGAAATTGCATAGTTGGCAAAGTGATTTATGTGATTGTGGTCTGATGTGTTTTATGTATAATAAAAAGGATATATTTATATAACCTTGTGTGGAGTCTATTTTTGTAGTGTGCCTAGTGTTTTACTGATGTGTGTGTATGTTGCGCACAGGCTTTACACATTGCCTGTGCGATAAGCCTGACTGCTCTGCCAAGCTACCAAGGAGGAGAGCAGGGGTTATCTTGGGTGTGTAATTCTCCAACCCTGACTAGGGTGGCGGGTTCTGCCTGGCTCAGGTGTATACCCTAGCCAACCAGAAACCCCATTTATAGAATTCCCAACTCCGTATGGCAAATATATGTAGCTGTAGGGGTAGGGATACAATCCTGCGCATAAAATAGTGTTGGATCCTTTTAAGGGTTTCCACATTGGTATATCTCCAGATACCTGCCCTCCAGTATACATAGATTCTTATTTATTTGAATTCATTCTTTCACTGGTTTATGGTTGAAATACAAAACAAACCTAAAAACTGATTCAACTGTTCTATGGAGCTGAGAAGCTCTTAAGGCCAGACGCTACCCCCAGCTTAAAGTGGAATTGAAGGGAATCCCTAAATGATTAAAGTGTTTAACTTTGCAATCAGGGCCCTTTCAGTCAAATAAGATCTGGATTTAACAGTTTTTGGACCACTAGTCATAATTTAGAATTTGAAAAAAATTACTTTAAGGTAAAAATCGTTCATATAAGAGATAAAAGAGTTGGGCAATAATGTGAGACCATTGGCCGTTCTCCCTAGGAATACTGTTTCTGAATTAAAAGGATTGGAATGGGCAATTTTCTTACTTGTGGCATATATGTCCCTTAAGTCAAAAATGCAACTCTCAAGCCCATTAATATAAATTGGGAACAGAAAAGGGGCATAAATGCAACCCTGTCGTATCCAATGAGTAGACATTATTAATAGGTTGCATGCCCTAATAGGGCCCTAATAGGGGTGTAGTGAAACTTGAAGGGACCCGCTGCAAAGAACATGGAGGGAGCCCCTCATGCTTCTGACCCAATCAGGAGCTCCCCGGCCAGGTATCCGTTCACGGTGGCTGAGGGGGCCCCATAGAGCTCGAGGCCCCCCGCACCACAGGGGCTGCGGGGGCTATTGTTATGCCACTGGGCCATAACACACTTTTGCAGATGTTCCCCTATGTAACATCCTCAGTAGTTCCACAAATGCTTTCTTGACTTCTATGTTTTCCATAATTAACCACAATTTGGAGCGATTCCCCATATCAAAAGCACTGGAGAGGTCCATAAATGTCATATGAACGGCCCCTCTCCTAGCTACAGTGTACTTCCCCAAGGTAAGTTAAAGGTTAAAGAATTGCTGTACTGCACCAACATCAGGATGAAAACCAAATGAAATATCAGACAGGATGTGGTGTTCCTCAGCCCATGACTTCATTCTTGTTACTAATCCTCAACCCAAGATTTTAGTGGTCAAATTCAGTAAGGAAATGGGTCTGTAGCAAGAAGGATAGTTTATATTCCCCTTTTTAAAGTTGGGGATAATTACAGCTTCTCTCCAGGAACCAGTAATTGGGCTAACAATAGCTGCTCTCAGCACATTAGTTAAAATTGGAGACCATAAAGGGATGTTCTATTTAAAAACATCCATCAGGACACCATCAAGTCTCGGTGCTTTCCCTGGTAGGGGGTCACTTGATATAGCTCCTCAAACAACATCGAACTCGAGGTTACTTCCATCACCACTAAGACACTCATGAAAGTGATCCACTCAGGCATCAGCGGGTTTTAAATGCTCAACTCTAGGAGTTGAGTGTTCTGAATAAAAGGGATAATTCATTATTTCCCAGAACCCTCTGCTATTCGTATTAGCCCCTGGAATCTCTGAGTTCCCCCAGGCTTTAATTCTTATTTTGAGGTTACTGTCTTCGACTGCCTTCTTATTCTATGTACAAGCATATTTTATATCTTCTTTTCACACTTGGTTTTGCTTTGAGGGCTGTTTCCATTCGCGTATGACCTGCACTACAAGTGGAGTTGCACCATCTACACTTCTTTGTTTTAATTGTTCTAGATAAACTATGAACATTTGTGAGATAGATGTGCATATTACACCAAAACCACCGTAATGGCACAAGGATTCTCAAAATAATTCTGATGAAATTGAAATAAAGTCAATAGTACTACTATTCCTATTACCATGATAGGTTAGCAGCTGGGGCCCCATCCCTGATCACAAATCACTGGCAAGCACCAGACTGCATTAAATGCAATCCTGTTATGGACATTCCCATAAGGCGAATGTTCAAAGTCAGTAAGATCCTCACCTCTCGTATCAACAAGACAACAGACCGACTTATTGCTGTATTTACACACAGGGATGTTAAAATCCCCTGCCCAAACATAAAGAAATTGACGAGAACACCTATAAAAAAACTTTCCATTAAGCTCATTAAACTGATCAATAACTATTCCGGATCTTGAATCAGAAATACGATAATAGAATTTAATCAACGCAAAAATTAAGCCAGAAAATATAAAACTTGGAACCATGCATTGCACCAAATCACTATGGTGTCTGTAAATACAAGCTTGATGGAGACCAAGGATGCGGAATCCCCCATTACCCTGCCCAATACTGAATACATTGCAGAGTTGCAAGAAGAGTGGTACCCTTCAATAAACAGAAAATGAGTCTTTTATCCACGTTTCTTGGAGGAAGACAAGATCATAATCACAAATAAAATCCAGCCAGTCCTTATTAGATAATTTAGGGTGCAATACATTCCAGGAGAGGACTCTAACCCCCACATGCATCAACCTATTTAGGAAGTGCAAACAGTGCGAATCGGTAAATTCGGCCGTTTGCGCTTCCTAAATACGTTTTTGGGATGCATGAAACATTTTTTCAAAATTCGTTTTTTTTTACATTTCCTAAAAATGCGAATGCATTTAAGGAATCGCATTCCCTAAAAATGCGAATGCATTTAAGGAATCGCATTTGTGCGATTCCTTAAATGCAATGCATCAATTTTTTAAAAAATGTGAATTTTGAAATAGGAAGTGCAAATTAACACGAGGTTGACCCTCGTGTTAATTTGCGAAATTGTTTAAAAAAGCACAAAAATGCATTTTGAAAAGTGTCATGTTACAGACACACATGTCCTTAGGACATGTGTGTGTGAAACATGCACTTTAAAATACATTTCAGGGGTGCAGGGGGGGGGGATCCTTTGGACCCCCCTCTGCACCCTTGCAATGCATCAACAAATTGCGATTTCCTAAAAAAAGAAATGCAAAACGGCATTGATTCCTATGGGCCTCTAGGCCCATAGGAATCAATGTAATGCCATTCCTTAATTGCAATTCGCAATTAAGGAATCGCAAATTCCGAAATTTAAGAAATCCTAAAAAACTTTAGGATTTCTTGATGCATAGGATTTTGCAATTCCTAAATAGCGATTCCTTAATTTTCGCTATTTAGGAAATGCAAAATCCTAGATTGATGCATGTGGCCGCAAGAGTTGTCTTCTGGCAAGAAGCCTCTACAGTGCAAGCTGTAGAGGAAACTTCATCATGTGGGAATTCCTGCACCGCCGTAGAGGCACTACAACCTAGATGTAAAGGCACTAGCTTAGTTGCTAAATCTGGAATTAAACGTCAGTCATTGTCCACTAAGCTGTTAAGTGGAGAAAATTGGTTCCTAGTTTTAACAGTGTAAGGTGGTTATTTATTGCCATAAGACTGCTGATTTGAAACAGGATCAGCATTCATATGATGAATTGAAGGTGTTGGTCTAAAGTAATAGCCTAATGGATGGACATGGACTCTACTTTGAAAATTCACCAAATATGACAGACATTGCAAATGGTTTCTTACGGGACTAATATGTGAAGGCATGATATGAAATCTCCACGTCAATGTTTGTACTCAAAGAAAGTAAAAACTGCTGGACAGATTTACAGCAATCAGGTGGCAATAGAGGTCCCGTCAGAAGGTTGTCCTCTTTGGGGTGTAATATAAATCAGTTCAGTAATTTCACAGTTATTAAATAAATACAATTGCTGATTCATTACTGATAGAAATTGAGTTTCTGGTTGGCTAGGGTATGCACCTAAGCCAGGTAGAACCCACAACTCTTGTCAGGGAAAGGAAGTTACACACCCAAGATAAACCCTGCTCACCCCCTTTATAGCTTGGCAGGAGCACGCAGGCTTCTCCCAGAGGCAATGCGTTAAGCGTTAGCACAACACACACACACACACACACACACACATACCAGTGTCACAATAAATACACAACAAAAGAGACTCCACACAATATTATATGAAAATACATTTCGGTATTGCATATAAACATAGACTAAAACAACATAAACCAATAATCACTTTGCCAACTAGTTAATTGTGATAACTTCACTGTTAGTACAATAAGATAAAGGCTTATATGTTGCACACATCATGAAAAACACCCTCACTGTGCATACAAGGCAAATCCAGAAATAATACGTGTCATCCTGACACTGCAAGGTAAATTAGGCACATATCGTAACATCCGGGCATGAAATGCAGCAGTCAGGTCAGGAAGAGAACATGAATTGCTACATTAGTGCAAGTAATGTGAAAATCCATGAAGCACCATATAGCACAATAGACACATGAATCACCAAATATCAACCTCCAGTTTCACCAGTAATACATAGCCCACTAATAACCATCATCAACACACACAGGATAGCTTGATTCCAGTGGCACCCCTGTACTGGGGTGAATGTATGACATTGTTCTGCATTCTCTCCATCATTTGTTCTTTTTGCATTTTTCACCCTGAGTGGGGCGGGTATGCCCAGACGTGGGTCCCATGCTCTCCATGCCACTGAAGTCAAGCTATCCTGACTGATGAGGGCTGAAAGCCCGAAACCGGTCCTAGGATGCTTGTTTTCAGTCCAGGGAGGACCTGGCCTGGCAGTTCAGGCTGGACTGTTTCCATTGGGTGCAGGGTCAAGACTGATTTGCATATGGCAGGGTCCAACCTGCAATGGCATGGTGAGCAAAAAAACGATGGATTTAGTCCCAGATCTCTGTACTGGGGTGAATGTATGACATTGTTCTGCATTCTGTCCATCATTTGTTCTTTTTGCACTTTCTAAAAGTGGCATTTATATAATGGTAATAAAAAATCCACTTACACCAATAAGCAGAATTTTTCACCACTATTCCAAACATACCAAACATGGCAACTCTGCTCCTTCCAGATCAGGAATTACCACTAAAAAATATCAGGGAATTCCAAATGCAAACCTAATGAGAGTAGCAGCACTCACAGCAGGAAGAAACCAAATTGGATGTTGTCACTAACAGGATATGCCACACAAACAAGGCACATTTCCTACCTTTTACCTAAACAGCACACTGCCCATAGAACTACCTAGGGCCTGCCTTAAGGGTGACCCATATGTAGTAACCGGGAGTTTCAGGCTTGTCAAATACAATTAAATGACAAGTCACTATGGCAGTAAACTGCACATGCAGGCCATGCAGTGGCAGCAGGCTGAGACAGATTTGGAAGGCTACTTCTGTGGGAGGTGCAAGCAGCGGTGCAGGCCCGCTAGTAGGTTTTAATTTGCAGGCCCTGGGTATATGGGATACCACTGTACAAGGGACTTACAAGTAAATTAAACGTGCCAAACAGGTGTTGACCAATCATACCATGTTTAAAGGAGAAAGCACATGCACGTTAGCACTGAATAGCAGCTTGAAAGTGCCCAGAGTCTTAAAGCCAACAAAAACAGGTCAGACAAAAAAACACGAGGAAGGCAAAATGAAAAAAGGTTAACTTACTACCTTAACTTTTGTATTTCTTGCCTTTTGCTGGCTTGTATTACAGGCACTGTTCACGTGTTGTGAACCGTAGCTAGTTTTTACAGTGACATTTATTGTTTATTAGTAGTTCCAAACAAACCCCTGTTTTGCAGAAAATCAGTGTCCTTTGAATGGAATGCCAAGCATTAATAAGCCTGAATATCCTGGGATATGACACCCTCCCTCTAGGGGTCAGTTGCTCACTCAGAAAGGACTGTGAATGGTCCTTGGAATTACTAAGTATTCATAGCATCAGTTTAAAAGAATTGTAATGGTGCAATCTATTACCATAGACGTAATCGGAATTTGAAGGATCAGATAGTTCACTCTCGACATAAGTTCAAGACACAAGATACCACGTTTATCCAAAAATCAATTACTGGAGAAAACGCAGTGAAAGGTACCTCACGGTGTGGGTCTTGTCCCTCATGCGAGAGTATTGTAACTGGCGACAGTATGCAATTTAATGGGGTAACCATTCGAGCGAAGGAACTATGGAACTGTAACACGAAAAATGTGATATATCTGATCATATGCCCCTGCAACTTGGGCTATGTCGGGGAAACATCACGCATGATCAAAACAAGACTTACCGAACATAGGTCAGCAGTGAAAACAAGACGACTGACAGCCCCACTTGTGAGTCACTTTGTGGAGTACAAGCATAAACCGGAGGACATAAGATGGCGCATCTTGGAGAAAATACACTTACAAGACAACCAGGGTGGCAATCAAATTCGAAAGAAACGTGAGGTCTTTTGGATCTTCACCCTTGGGACGTTTGACCGGGGCCTGAACCAAGATCTACCCTGGGAGAACGCAATAATATAAAAATACAGTTAATTATTATTAAGCGCACTCCCCATTTACTTAATTTTAATATCCAATATCTGAATATGTGATTATTGGTCACATAATTGGGATATATGCGTTTAAATCTTGAGATCCGCCCCCCTCCATTGTGGGTATTAGCCTATCTTGTGAATTAGGCAGTAGCCCTTTAAATTCTAAACCCGCCTCCTCATTTGGGATTACATAAATAAGAAGTAGAAGAAGGACTTCTTGTAATCTTTTATTTATTTGCTGAAGCCCTGACGGAAGGAGACGTGCTGGATTCTGCTATCCTGAAATACGGTAAGAGCCAACTCAACCCTGCGCTAAGTTTTGACCTTGTGGAGACTATCATGCGGCATCTGGACTGGAAGCCGCTTCGGTGAAGCTCCAGCTTAGTGACTGAATAATTGGGTCACTAAGGATAGTATTTTCTTCTTTTTTATATATCTCCCCTAGAATTTTGAGCAAACGTCAGAGCGTAACGGACATCCGGCACAGCGCAATTGGTATTTCGGCGGGGACTCTGTACCACGATAAGATACAGGAAAGCAGATAAGCAGAAAAACGCCCCCGTCTCCGTTTCTACCAATCGGATTGAATCCGGCAGGTAAACAAACTAGCTAGGGACCGGGGCGAAAAGATTGTACCTAATTAGACTAAGCATCGATCGAACCTTATGAATAAAGAACTAATAACTGTCGGTCTTGCCCCCTTTGTGTAGAACGGCTTTAGACGATCACAGCAAACAGCAGTTTTAACTTTGACCACAACTAATCACACGGAGCTGAACCACGCCCCCTAAGATCACAGCCTCTGATGGATACCGAGT
Source organism: Lissotriton helveticus (assembly GCF_964261635.1). NCBI lineage: Eukaryota > Metazoa > Chordata > Amphibia > Caudata > Salamandridae > Lissotriton > Lissotriton helveticus. The sequence continues at coordinate 1,719,847,439 of NC_136057.1, forward strand.
CTTCAGACACACACTATCCGAGTTAGAACAACTATATTTAAAGAACAAGGTAAACTACGAATAGTTATCACCACCTAAAACGAGTAAATAAATATTTTTACAGAATAAATAGATCTGAGTCTATCCATGTTGCATTTACACAGGAACTTTCCCACTTGTAACGAAAAAGTGGATGGTCCCTTTGCCCACGGTTATCAAAATCGACTCTTGGATATATTTTATGCTGAAGACTAATGAGAAGCTAACAGAGGGGGAGTGAGAAGTTTGCAGTGAATACTGTTTTATCAGGTAACACCTCTAATAAGTAGAACATCAGGGACTAAAGTTTGGAAATATTTTTTAACTATTAGAATTAAAATGTACATCAAGAAACTAATACTCAATATGGTTTATCTTTTTACCAAACAGATATCACATACCGCCCACATCTAATATAGAGGAGGTGCCTCACTCCTAACTCCTGTTTTCTGAATAGCTGCAACAAAACATGGTGAATACATATTATGTTTTGTTTGGTTACTGAATGTAATTTAAGAGAGTTTAGGAGAACAATTCTCTCAATGACTCCTGACCTTGTCTAAGAAAAATAAATCCCAAACGGTTTGATAACATATGTAGATAAAGTTTTTAAAAAAAAACAATCTCTCCACGCCACTAACCTATTTTTTTCATCTTAAGTTAATGTTGATCGTTGTGGTTTCTCTAGAATTGAGATATAGAGGAATGCCCTTGTTTATTGGTAGAATGAATACGCTCTTCTGGTTTCTACGATTCTGCACTATCACGTATATGCAAACAAAAGTCTGGCTAAGAAAATAAATTTATTCTTGACTCTTCTAGAGCGGATGCATGATATCTTTGAATTGTCAATGGACTGTTATGTACTTTTGTAATTTGATGGTCTCTTTCAGTTTTTTAATAGTTGTTGATGATAATCTAGAAAGTGCTGGCCAAATATTTACCTAAAAAAATTTGTTTTATTTTGTTTAGAAGAAAAAAAGTGGCTGCATATTCTAATAAGTCCTGATGAAGACAAGAAATTTGTCGAAACGCGTTGACACAGCCCGAGTCTACCAAAAAAATTGACGAAATAACTTTGAAACTGAGTTTTAATTATTTCCTTTCTGTTCTAATTTTATCAGTATATTATGGAATTGTCATTCATGATCAATGTATCAAATTCATAAATATATGCACCATATATAATCAAGGGATATTCACCAACCCTTCATTTTATAATGTTTTAAAAGAGATTGAAATTAAAAGTATATTTTTTGATATCATTACAGTCTATTGTTCTAATTGTTTTTTTGTGTATTTATCAAAATGTGTTTTACACTAACATGTTGGGATCTAGCCAGTTCTTTGTAGCCTAAGTCTGCCTGGGTGTGTACTTTTTTCAAAATTGCAATCTATTACCGAGCCACACATGAGCAGCATAACTAGCGCTAACAATATTTTCAGGAATTCAGAAAGTTAGGTAGTCACAAGCATCAAAATCCACAAGATTGGTGGAAATCTTACAGAATCTCCAACCATTCATAATTGCTCAAGTTGAAAGTCTATCAGTTTTTCCTACTCTACACAAGGACCAACCATGTGCAAACCAGACTTGGTCCTGCTTCAACAGAAACAGTGCAGTCCGAATGCCAGAGCGAGTACCCTTCCAGGGATGAAATGATACCAGTGCTTCATTCATAAAATAATAAATATCGGGTCAAAACGTTTTTACGTCTTTCTCATCTTCCTAATTTGTTCCTCCTTTAGTGTTTTTCACTCGTGTGTTCCTTCCTGGACAAAATCTGATTTAAAAAAGGCGCTGATGCTCAAAAGTAAGTGCTGGTGTCCCACCTGTAACCAGTGGTCAAATTAAGCACTGGGAGGAACCCAAACAACCCCAGGTTAGTTCCAGACTCATTGAGTCTAACGATATGCAGCCAGAATCATGTGGCACAGTGAGTGGGAGCCCTTCCTCTAGGCATATGTGTCAACATAAGGGCATCAAAGTTAATACAAACATGGTAGGTGGACAGCGCAGGATTTACGTATAAGCTACACAAGCTATAGCTTGGGGCCCCCACTTTCTTGGGGCCCCCCAAAAATATTATTAGTCCCAATGCTGCACGTCCGGGATGTCCCATACTCTTCACCCAATTTGTTAGCGCGTCTTTTCGAAGAACAAAGCGCTATTTGCCTAGGGCAGGGCAGGGTCTCCAACTCCAACCGGTCGATCGCGAGCTACCGGTAGTAGCTCGCCGACCCTCTGAGAGTAGCTCGCGCTGCTATCTAATGATTGAGATGTCATATAAGGCTTTATAAGCATTGTATTTTGTAATCCTTCATTGTCTTTCACAGCTATCATCACCCTTGCCCGCCCTCACACAAACCAGCTGCTCCGATTGGCTGAAGTGAGCTTAGCTGGGGCGGGGTGGGCTGAAGAACGTGATGTTCTTCCTCTTAGTCATGCGCCACCTGTCATTTCTGGGATGGCACCGCGATTTGCAGCCTGAAACAGTACATCGCAGCCTGGAACCGCACTTCGCATTTGTTTTCGATCTGGGCCTCCCGGAGCAGCTGTGAGTTAAGTGGGCCCCTAATCGAGCAGTCGCAAAGTCTGTAAAATCGGGCAGTTAGGAGGTAAGTGGGCCTCTAACTCAGCCGTAGCAGCGTTGATAAAATCGAAGGAATGCCTGAAAGGCCCCTTGAGTTTAACTTTGGCTGCCTCTGCGCTTTAGATCTGCCTTCAGTAATAGAGCGCAGGGGCAGGCAACGTTAAAATTAAAAGTCCTTTTAGGTACTGGGCATCCGATGTTAAATGCAAGTTTCCTGCCTGCACTAATCCGCTTTCACTGACTTAACCACGCTTTCATTTGCCTTTGTGTAGTAGTCGGTGAAAGCTTAGGGCCTTATCAAGTCTAAATCCGGCGCTGTACGTGGAATCCTAGCAACACTCTCAGTCACTGGCAATAGCTTGAGGCTCATTCCAGTCCATTGATTTTTCTCCCTACTATGGCACCATGTCCAGCATGAACTACAAGGCTAAGTGCCCTCTAGGTGGTATCACAAATAAACCTAAGTGAGTTTCGGCCTTGAAGTACCTCACTAATGAGGTGCATTTTGAGTCCAGTGGTGCCATCTTTAATGAGCATCAGTGTTCTAAGACAGTGCACCCGCCCCTGCTACGCCCAGGGAACAGGGGAACTTTCCCTTTGGTTTGCCAAACTACAATCAGGATATTGCTTCCTCTCTGTATCGTGCCCATTACCCAAGGATAGGGGGCATTTTATGACTTTCCCCTCCCTGCCATGCCTAAATAGGGGGCATTATTGTTGTGTTACACTCCCTTCATTCACCTGCGGGTGTGATATTCTTGTTCCACATCACTCCCGTGCCTTGGCCAACAGTGGGTAGAATCCATGTTAATGTTTTTATTGGCTTCCTGGCCTTCCACCTTGCCCTAGAGTGGAAGATGATTACCACATAACCATTGCCAAGCGATGCCAGAGGAAGCTAACAGCTGCTCGAGCTCTGTTCTTTTTCACAACAGTGCACCAGGGTAGCTATTTGAAGTCCTAGTCCTTCTTCACTTTCCATGGAATGGGATGATGGAGAACCAGAACAGTTGACAGCATCTGTGGTATACCTACATCTGCAAAATGATGCTGGAAAGGTGTTCTACTAAAATATCAACTGAAATATTTACGGAAATGTCAACTGAAAAATATGACCTTAATATCATGCTCAAAATATCGTTGACTACAAAATATTGAGGGTCCAAAATTATTATGTTGCAAACTTTACAATATTATTTACTTTAATATTGTTTTGTGGTGTTTAATTATATTGCTTTATGTTTTTTTATTTTATAACATATGTATTGCAAAATTCTTCTTTTTCAAAATAGATATTAGTGTTATGTGTATTTTGTCGGGCTGTAGGGTTTTTTTGTGGGATTGGGTGGCTAGCATTTATTTATATTAGATTAATGTTATTATGGTTACATTTTCTGGTAAATGGTTAATATTTGTAAAACAATTCATCACGTTTTTATTTAGAATTTTAAGTTTATTGGGTTGTTCGGTATTGAGTGGTTGGAGTTTTTTAATAATAACAATTTGATAAATCTTAATGTATTATTTTTTTATGTTTAAAAAATATATACCAATTTGTATTTATTTGTTTAATGCTGTATTACATTTTATATTTTTATATTTGTTTTGTGTAAGTTGTGGGGTTTATTGGACGATTGAGTAGGTAAAGTTGTTTTATTAGTTATATAGTAATATTATTGGAATAATGCATTTCTTGATTACTTAATGTAGTAAGATTGTTATTTATTGTTTGATGGTTTATTCATTGTATTTATGTATTCATTTCTAAGTTCGGGTTGGGGTGTTTATGGGGGAATTATAATTGGTGTTAATTGATTAATATGTAATTAAGATGAATATTCAATTTTAAATCATTTATTTTTTGTTCTAGCATTTTCATTGATAACTATTATGTAATGTAATTGTCTTTAGAAAATATGTTGAATGGGTTGTGTGATATTTTTTGGGTTTGCTTGATTTTGTTACCTTTTTTAATGAATTTAATATTCATACTTGCTTAATTTTAGAAGGCTTTTTTTTGTAAATAATTATTTTTATGATAAAGATAATTATTTTATTGTTTAAAGCTGTCACTAATGATTGGGCACTTCCGCATGACAGGTCTCTTAGCAAACTGGAGCAAACAGGGTAGTGGTATGTTTCTATTTGTCTCAGGGCCTCTCCACCTTCTGAAATTCAATGCTGGTTGCACTGTCATGCAGTCCGTACACCCATCAAAGAAGCAGGGACTCATTGAGGTGGACCATCAGTAACAAGGCTTACACCTTGCACGCTAAAGATGAGCTTTTCTCCACAATAGCCAGAGTGAGCAAAATCTGACTTGGTTTTACTTGTGTGTTTTACCGTTTTTAAATGGGTACAATCCTCGTAGTTTGGGAGCACTATTCTTTAGGGGCTTAAATGGTGGCACTCACTGTTACTTTTTTTGCCTTGGCGGACCACACGCTTTCGACACTTCCTCTACTCCCCGGCCTGCCACAGCATGCTTGTTGCTGATTGAGCAGAGGGAGCTCAAAGTTTCCACTTCCTACTCGTGTTGGCCATTTTGACGGGTAGTGGTCTAGGTGCTTCCCTCTTGTTTACCTACGTAAGCAGATCATGGTGCCGATGCGCAGCGGTCGTGTGGAGCGGATGCGCCACCGGTGTGCTGATGGCGAGCCAAAGGCAAGCCCGTCTTCACCTGTCCATGCCCGAACTTTGCCAGGAGCCAAAACGGTTATTCGCATCAACAGAGTAAAGAAAAGGTAGAATTCTACCATAGTACTAAAACAATGACTATATGCAGGCATATGAATATATGTCAGTAATAATTTGTATTTCTACAATGCGAACCCTAACTAGATATACCTAAGTGTGCACATGTAGGTGTATAGGCAGAATCCCCTTAGGATAAAGCCAACCCCACTACTGATGTAAGAGAACGAAGGACTCATCTTGATCTCGAGAAGAACACCTAGCGAGGGAGGTCAGACCACTGTGTGCTGGAGTGTCTGCATGTAGCGACCTCAGCGTCTCGACACAGCTTGTCAGCTTGGAAGTCTTTTTCTCCTCTGACTTGCCAGCGTAGATGTAGTGCTTATATACCCGAAAGGCACCCTCAGGCATTCTACCTAAAAGTGTACTATGGACATATCGGGCAAGGATGACGATAGAGGTGACCCTTATACAGAGTTGTTATGCAGAAGATGGTACTCCTGCTGTGATACTGAGAATCCTCATGCATAATACATGAGGCTAGTTGTTGGAGAAAACCACACAACAGTCATATAGCACCTAACTAGGTAAAAGGTCAGCGTCAGACCCGGTATGTAGAACAATGGTAGGACAGATGTAGGTAAAAGGTGGTGTAACTACCTATGCCTATTTTAGGGTACATTGGGGTTCATAACAGAATGACTCATAATGTTGCCTGAAAGCACATTATCAGAGGACACAGCAGCATTTGCACAGTCGGATATGGCTAAAATGTGGGCTCTAGGGCAGGCGAACATCTCATAGTAGGAGTACACTGTATGTCGTAATGCCCTAGTGCATGCAATGCAACTAGTTCACAATGGGGTTATATTCACAAGGAGCCCTTACACCATATTGTTTATTTACATCTAATCATAATTTCCTAATACCATTGGAAATCATCTCCAGGAGTATCACCTTTGGAAGATCTTTTCTGTAACCGTTTAACTGGCCACACACATATACAGACTACTTCTAAACTCAGGTGACATCCAAATGGTACCAAATGGTCTGAAATATCACCAGCAGAGCGGTGAGCCACTTCCTCTATTTCTGATTTTTAGCATATATGCCCTAGCTCTCAGAGAGATCTTTTTACTCATGATATTTTCCTCCCCTTTCTTCTTTATGTTCATTTACACAGACCTCCCGGTTTGACACAGCCACATATAGGTATGTGTTTTTTTTTCACGATGAAGCCGCACCCTCACGTCACCCCGATTTTTTGTTGCCTGGCACTAATTGTATGAATTAATCAATCACAATTAGCTGCACTCGTTTGCACAATAGCCTACACAGGACTTTTTTTTACCAAAGTCCTATATTCTATGAAGAAAGAATGACTATGCCGTGGTGGCATCAAGGAATCATTTCCTAGACTCTCCTTACCCGGATCCCTTTCACTGTCTCACATGATACACCACCAGCACTAACCATGAATCGGGCTTTATATGCACATTCGCCACGTATACGTTTGGGTGCACTCATTTGCTGATACGATGTTTTTTACACACCAGTGGAAGCCACGATATGTTTTCACACACTATGATATGTTGTAATTAATATTACTGTACAACTACATATGAGTTGATCCATTGTTACCTATTTGTTATTTCAGCCCTGAGGATTCGCATAGGCGATGAAACACGTGTCGGCTGGCTGTCTAACATAATAAAGGAGTTCATCGGACTACTCTCCCACAGGAGATTTTTACAACATTCTGTTGCTTTGTTTCTTTGTACACTGTATACTTATTGTTACATAACTTTTAATTGATTTCTTGTGTGTGCTTAGAGTACTTCTCTTATTTATGTACATATGATACATTCAAGTGCTTCGGACATACTACAGTATACTATAGATTAACACCTTATAGATTTATGCTGTAGCAGTTCCTTATAATTCTGCACTTTCACATTCTCCACACACTACTAACATATTCATTCATTCATTTATGAACTACACATTCATTCTGACAAACTTTTACACACTACCATAGATATATATTTCTTTCTTTGAGCAGTGAAGGTAGTTCTAAAAGAACATTTTTTTTGTTTTTTATTTTTTTTGTGTTTTCTTAACAAATTCCAAGCGGAACAAAAGAATGAAAAAAAGAACAACTAATGTCGAGGACAGCAATGATCCTGCATCCTTCGTTTCATCAAGTTTATAGACTGTTCCCCATAACACAAAAGTTTATCGCAATGAATGCATAGAATTTTAACTTTAGCAAAGTCAGAATCAATATGTGGTTGTGGACTGCTTTCTGAAAATGCTGCTGCCGCAGTTGATGTGCTTGGTGTAGCAGCAGGTGGGTTCTCGTGCAACCTCCGTCTTGCAGCTCGAGCAAAGTACTTGGGGTGCAAGATCTCGACATGTTGCACCATATTTTCTGTGCCAAAGGAGTATTTTTTGCATGGATCACCCTTTGAAAGAGTTGTTTGGCAAATTTTACAGGTTACTTTTGGAGCATTAACCTTTTTTTGACCTTCTGGAAAAATGAAAAATTTCCAAATTAGAGCTTCTTTCCTCTTCTTTGGACGTTCTTTAGGAATGAAATCTCGCTCTCAAGAACTGCTGGAAGATGACTCCATTGCTCTTAATATTGTGATCTTCCTTCTATTTGAGAAGATTCTCAGAACAAATGCTTCTTCTTAGAAAGTTAAAGTCGAATAATTATAATGGGACGGAACTTTCAACAGTCGCAATAGGAAAAGTTATGAACCAATCAAATCTCTACTTTTAAAGTCACATGACTTTGCGTACGCTTATGATGCACTTGTGCAGCTCTTTGAATACGAGTACGTATGATGTTCTCCTGCGATTTGTGTAATTCTTTTAAAATGTAATATATGATTATTACAAGTATTAAAAAAAATTCATAGTTATCCCAAATGTCTGACCTTAGTATGTAAATTAAATACATACATGTTTTAAACCAAGTAGAAACATTGCCCCCTTTCGCGTACAGAACGCCGTACATGACGTCACACTGAAGCTTTAATGTGACGCGTAACGTCAAAGCATATTCGTACCGTATGCGCGGGTACACGCTGAGTATGATAAGCAGTACAAACTATGGTGCGATCACCCTCTCAGTGAGAAATCAGAGCTCGGGGCGCGCTAAGGAGAGTGATTAGAAGTGCTGACTCATTGCAGATCCGATTCTGGGCCTGCCTCTGCGCACATTATAACACCGCCCCCATCTCTCTCTGTTGTCAATTGTTAGTGCACACACTCATACTTGCACATGCATGGTGCACGCCCGCCCACACTACCCACATGCCACCACCTAGCATGCTTGCTATCATTTAGCCTGGAAACCAATACATTACCCAATGGCATGTCCCCCAGGGCCATCATTCTTACAGACCGTGAAAACGCTACCAATGACGGCCGAGGCCTTGGTGTGGTCATCCCCCGCGGTTCCCATATAATGCCGGCACTGAGGTGAGCATGCTCTCTTTTGCCTGCCTCTGCTGCGATGACAGACAGACTGTCGAAAACACCCCAGACTCAGCGAAACGCAGCCTTTCAAGACACGACAAAAGACGACAGAAGCAAAGGTAAGAGAAGACGTCACAACATCAGCCTCCACTGTAAATTGTATATGCATAATGCTATTTTTTATCCTTTATATGGCTTTCCTACCCCTCAATGCTTTTAAATTGTACTTACATAATTGAAATATTTCTTTATAAGTCACAAGCTCCTATACACCTCTAATCTTAAAAATTGTGCGTGCATAAATTTCTGTGTCGTATTTCTGTACTACCCCACGTGCTTAGGCCTCTATTATTATTAATTGTGCGTCCATGACAGTATTTTTTTTTCTGCGTCACGAGGCCGTCCCAGGCCTCTATTAACTTATTGATCTTACTTTGTTTGCTGGAGCTGCAACAGTCTAACTACGGAATATTAAGAACCCACATTAAAAATCACTTTTGATAGTAGTTACGCAACTCAGTTTACCATGACTAATCAAAACGTCCTTTTGTTTCCTTCACCAAACATCGTTCAGAAGCAACCACGGCCTATCGAGCGACAGCAATGGAATTCTCTGCAACTTATTGAATATACTTTGACGTATAGAAGCAGAGTTCAAGTCGAATGGTGAACTCTGGTGGCCACATTCTTTATACAAGGTAAGCACAGAAGCCTAGATCTACAAAGCCTTCATAGCAATGCATTAGAAAAAAGTCGCCATAACGGGCATCAGTAACGCAGTAGGCACTTCCATATAGACACCACTTGAACGCGGCACTATAACAAGTAAAATGTACCAGGTACACTACACTCGTAAAACTGTAGTGTAACTTTTATTTATGATAGTAGAGAGGACCATATAATCAAACCTTGGCAACAAAATTATCGCCACTTTATCAGCAGCAAACTGCCGCTAAAATGGCCATAATAGGTTTGCTAATATGCTCTATTGAATTCCAATCAAAGCTCATGTTAGATGTGAAGGACATCTAACATGAGCTTCGATTGGAATGCCATAGAGCATATTATCGAACCCATTATCGCCACTTTAGCGACACTTTCCTGCCGATAAATTGGTAATAATTTTGTCGCCCAGGCTTCATATTATGGCCCAGAGTGCGTAGTGTACAGTAGTTTCTCTGTAAAATCTATAATTACCTCCGAGCAGTGACAACAGATAGCTTACAACAGTCTGACAAACAGATCCACAACCTTATTATGCCACTTTTGAGTCAATTTTAACATGGGTAAAGTGAAGCAAAGAGCTAGTAAATCTACATCTCAGTTTTCAAGAAAAAATCTCAACTCCAGACTCTGCGACACAGTTTTAATGTTGTTTTTTCTCTCTTTCTCTCTCTCTCTCACTCTCTGTGACATCATTTCTCTTTCTCTCTTAAACTTAGACACTGCTGTCTTCAACTTGCAGTTGTTTAGAAGAATTGTTCAGAATAAGTTGAGACACCAACTGCCTGAAATGTTTACCTGCAAGATTTATACAACAATAAGCACAGAGGCCTAGATCTACAAAGCCTTCATAGGAATGCATTAGAAATAAGTCGCCATAACGGGCGTCAGTAATGCAGTAGGCACTTCCATGTAGACACCACTTGAACGCAGCACTATAACAGAACTGGAATGTACGAATCACACTGCACACGCAAACCGTAGAGTTACCAAAACTTGTAGGGGCATAGTATCAAGAACGGCGATAAAATTATCGCCGTTTCAGCGGCAGGATACTGCTGCTAAAGCGACGATAATGGGCTTGATAATATGCCCTTGTGAATTCCCATAGTAGCCCAGGTTAACACCAAAACCTGGACTGCTATGGGAATTCACAACACCATATTATCAAGCCCATTATCGCCGCTTTAGCTGCAGTTTCCTGCCACTGAAACAGCGATAATTTTATCGCCGTTCTTGATAATATGCCCCGTAATGCTTCAGCTCATTGACTCACATCTACATAATTCTAAACTCTAATTTTCTTTTTTCTTTTGCAGATTACCAATCGGACACCTTTTGGAATTCATTTCACAAATTGTTTATAACATTGTTTAAGTTATTTTTCCAGTTCTAATATAGTTATAATTGAGTTTTGTTTATATTTATTGTTTAATAAAAGTTAATTAAAAAAAACTACATACTTCTTTTATTTTAGAAATGAAGGAGCATATTATCAACAAAAGGCGATACATTATCGCCGCTTTTATCGACAGGAAACTGCCAATAAAGCGGCAATAATGTGCTTGATAATAGGCCCTTGTAACTTCCCATAGCAGCCCAGGTTCTGGTGTTAACCTGGGCTCCTATGGTTATTCACAAGTAGTGTGGCTCACTGGTTAGAGGCGGCAGACCCGAGAGCAGAGGACGGCCCGGGACCAGGGTTCGATTCCCGGCGCGGCAGGTTTCTGGACCAGGGTCAGCGGACTCGATAATTCTCTCGCCTCGGTGCCCACTCTGATCAGCGTTCACACTCGGCAACTCTGGGCATTAGCTTGCCTCATCTTCACTAACGGCCCCACCAGACCGCCGGGGATGCCTGGTCTCACCCTGGAGATACCCATTAAGGGACCATCTCTCAGGGAAGCCAGGAAGGGTTTCGCAGCGGTCGAAGCGCCTTGGGACCCTACGGGTAAGTAGTGCGCTATATAAATGCCTATACATTTACATTTACAAGGGCATATTATCAAGCCCATTTTTGCCGCTTTATAGGCAGTTACCTGCCGATAAAAATACCGATAATGAATGGCCTTTTGTTGATAATATGGCTCATTGCTCTTTTTTTGACCAGTAAACCTACGTGCATATTATCAAGGACCAGTGTTAAAATTATCGCCGTTTTATTGGCAGGAAACTGCCGATAAAACGGCGATAATGAGCTTGATAATACGGCCTTGTTATTTCCCATAGAAGCCCATGTTAACACCAGAACATGCGCTTCTATGGGAATTAACAAGGACGTAATATCAAGCCCACCCTCCCAACATTAATAAAAATCTCCAGACAATGCAGGTACCCGGAGCTGGAAGGTCATTTTACATATCACTGCCCCAGAAATGTGGCGTTCCCCGCAACGTGTACGGGGAGAGAGAGAGAGAGAGCTCAAAACATATTTTTTTTAAAAAGACCCGAGAAGTGCCGCTCCCCGAGACTGCGGGGAGTAGGGCCGTAACCTCCCCCGCATACTTCAAAATTAAAACCAGAGGAGTGCCGTTCCCCAGTGCTCGGGGCACCTTACAAGCCCCCATTATGCAGAAAAATTGCCCCCGTAATTCCCCCCCCCCCCCGGGACCTAATGAATAAAACGGACTTCTACTTTTTTTCACCTTTTCCACCGCGGACAAGTACTGCACAAGTACCCTGCCATTTTTTATTTAAAAAAAAATAAAAGTTGAGCCTGAAGATCCATATGCCACCCCCTGACCAAGACTATAGGCTCAGAATGTTTCTACCCTGCCCCGTTTCCTTATTTCTCAACTTTGTTTTACTGTTTTTTTCTGACTCTGCTCTCCCGACAAATAACATGGCTGCCAACACTTCCTGGTTTGGAATATTGACAGCCAATCAGCATGCAGCTCCTGCTCGTAATTGTACGTATTTCCATACGCGTACACCACGATTTTTCTTTAAAAAATAGAGCCTAAACATCCATGTACGACACCCTGAGCAAGCCTAGAGAGTTAGAATGTCTCTACCCTACCCCCTTCCCTTATTTCTGGACTTTGTTTTACTGTTTTCTTGTGACTCGGTTCTAGCGAGGCACAAGATGGCTGCCAACACTTCCTGGTTTCGAGTGTTGACAGACAGTTCACAGCCAATCAGCATGCAGCTCGCGCTTGTAATTCAACAGATTTCCGTACGCATGCTAAACTCCGTCTCTAGATATCGCTATGAATTTACTTGCAATTTTCTCACAAACTACTGAACGGATTTACACCATTTAACAAAAAGCACAATCTGGGAACAGATCTCTACCTCTCTGCCAAATGTCGTGTAATTCCGTTCAGCCGTTCGGGCTGTAGCCCTGGCTAAAGGTCCCTATGGAAAATTGCATGGGGAAAACACGTTTTGGGACCCCCCTTTTTTCTCAGCCCCCACTTGATGAATCACCCCCAAACTTTCAGGGAAGGAGTGGAACCGAGCAGGCCATTTTCTTGGAGAAATTCATGAAGATTCGACCACCAGCACCAAAGTTATTCCAAATAGAATGATATATATATCCTTCACCAAGACGCCAAAAATAACACGCGCACTCTCACAGACCTCAGATTAACGATTTATTTTGTTTGTAGCAGTGCCATTATCCCCCTTCACCAACGCGTTTCACCTTGCTGGGATTGATCACGGTGTAAGATATCATCAGTCCCTTTTCAGTTTCATTATTTTATACCTATTCACCACTTTGCAATTTAAGATGCATTGTGGGTCATGTAGTTTATAAAAAATATAAAAAATAACACCCCAATTGTGCAAATGTGGTTTTCGTTAATCTGAGGTCTGTGAGAGTGCGCGTGTTATTTTTGGCGTCTTGGTGAAGGAAATAATCACGAGGCTTGTCCTGCCTCGACACACTTTTCGGAATTAGGACAGTTTGGTGGACAATATATATATATATATATATATATAGATAGAGATATAGATATATATATATATGTTTGTGTGTATATATATATATATATGACCATGCGACCAAGATCTTGTGTGCTCGAAACGTGTCTGTTTTTTTGCCCAAAAATAAATCTATTTGGATGTTACCTGGACCGGTGTGGCTTGTACTTATTAAAAAATTGGTAAGCATGGTGGTGGATATATATATATATATATATCTATATATATATAGATATATATATATATATATAGAGAGAGAGAGAGAGAGAGAGAGAGAGAGAGAGAGAGAGAGAGAGAGAGAGAGAGAGAGGAGAGAGAGAGAGAGATAGTGAGGGATTCACAGAAAAATCGAAGGTTAAAGTGACTTTATTGTTAGATGAAAACGTTAGTTTAAACTTAACATTCCAAACTAAAAAAAAAATTGAAATTCGCTAGTTATTATTATTTAAATTAACTATAAATCACAACCCCACCATGCACTGTGTTGTCAACAATAATGTAATTATAGTTGTCATCAGTGATGCCCTAGACCTTGTCATGAGTGTTGTAATAAGTGAGTCATAAGCAGTGCATGACGAGGGAGGTTGAGTTACTTGAAATAACTACACCTGGTGAATTAAATTTTTTTCTTTTAGTTTAAATGTTCGTTTAAACTGACATTTTCACCTAATTATAATGTGACTTTAACCATTCTTTTGTTCAGTGATTTTTATTAAAGCAAATTAAGTGCTTATAACCACACCTAACTATAACATCTCTTGAACCTTTGGATTTTTGGTGAATTTCTAAGTTTGTAAGTATGGCAACCCCTGCCGCCATTGCCCATGAGTGGTGTACGATTATTCACAGGGCCTTCATCGAGTCCCTGTGTCCTGGAATTAATATGCAATATTTCTTCTCATGTTGTGGCCAACCAATCCCAGCAGGAGCTTCCGTACATGGTCGCTGGAGCCTCTCGCTCCTACTGGAGCGGGACAGATGACAGGAAATAAAAGCCACTCAGCCAACGACATCTCTATTATTTGAAATTGTACGATCGTGGGACTCCTGGGAACTTTCCACGAACCCAACTGTCTGGATATGCAAATATTTTCCCATTGAATTTATTCAAAAGTACTGAACTGATTTATATCAAATCACAAAAATCATACTTTGAGGGCAAAGCTCTAGGTTTCTGCCGAATTTGGTGTAATTTGTTTTAGCTGTTTTCGTGGTATTGCAGTTACATTTTTCAGTGGAAAATTGCATGAGGAAACTGTGTTTTGAGCCCAGCCTTTTTTAAAGACTGGAAAAATTATTGTGTAGACCAAGATTTTGGCATTCCCTGTTGGCATACCATGTTTAAAACATTGGCCAATAACTTTGGCCATAGAATAATATATGCCTTAAAAAGGTCGACAGGGACCCCATCTGGGCCCGGTGCTTTATTGCGGGTCATTAGGCCTATAGCCGCAGCCACTTCCTGTTCTGAAAAATTCAAGATATAAGCTACAGTTAAACACGTGAGGCCTGTGTTTACCTGATCAAGCTGGTTACCAAAGATGTGTTTAAAATAATTAAACCAGAGCTCCTCTGAGATATTGCACTCAGCAGTGTTACCCCCAAGACCATTGAAAAAAGGTCTGTTGAAGATATCCCAAAATATTGCGCTATTCTTAATCATGTCAATGGACAACAGTTTGTCCCAGGCTTCTTTTTAGTTTCCAATTTGCGTATATGCCGTGTCCGTCATACTCTAACCTTGCCACAGCCATTACACTTCTATCCTGGCTTTTTGGTTTCAGGGCACATAATAATTTATGATGGGCAGCTGTACAGTTGTGATCAAACCACCTCTCTTCTGTGGGAATAACATCCTTGTTAGGTAGTGAGAGGGCACTAGCTACCTGCATGCAAATCCTGTCGAAAGCTGCGGCAATCACCACTCCCCCTTGGGTATTATCTTGACATATGGCTATCTTATTCCCTACAATATTTAACAAATCATTTTTAAAAAAAGGTCTGGTACCACCTTGGTCCATTTCAATATACAACCTTGATCCCTGGTTTTTATTATAGGATCTGGGGCCACATAGTTTCCACAACATCTGCAGTCTTTAGACACCCTCTGAAACTGATGTAACAAATGTTATAGTCACTATAAAATGACCATTGTGCAGCATAATCCGTGACAAGGGGCATTAGAGTTGTGATGACAAATATATAGTCAATAGTAGAGAACATACCCCTGCCCTTAAAAGAAGGAATACCCACACCAACTTCGGCCGTATTTGGGAGAGCCAACCCAAAGTCAGCTAGAAAAACCTCTAAATATCCCCATTGGGAGGTATGTTGAAAATGGGTCTCCAGGTTACCACCGGGAGCAAGTTCATAAAAGACCTGACATTTTTTGTTACACAAATGAATGTTAAAATCACTAAGTAAAATAATCGAAAACTGGGTAACTTGCTTCTCCCCTTATAGGTCTATAAAGTGATTTAGGCTGCATAAGTGTTCGTGTATAGATGACTTTTCAAAAGAATTGTTAAAGTTAAGTACAAGTATCTTCGGAGCATGTACAGGATTGATCTTGACCGCTAAACAATTTGTGGACCCTGTGTCCAAATTACATTGACTTCCCATCACTTTTAAGGGAATCAATGTTAATAATTTTTACTGATAATCACACAGTTACAGATGGAAATAAATTAATTTGTTGCTTATATGTATGTGGGAAAAAATGAAAATATTACTGCTGCAGCGTTTCATTTGCATCAGTGCTAACACAGATAGGGGCAGATGTATTATCATTGTATTTTGCGACTCCTTATTAGCGAATTTTACAGATTTGCTATTAGGGACTCGCAAAATGCAATGTATATAGGATTTGCAAATAAAATTGCGAATCCTAGGCATTCCTTATTTGCGAGTCACAAATAAGGAATCGCATCCCATACGTTACTAGGGGCCTAGAGGCCCATTGTAAGGAATGGAAATTGCATGCGCAATTTGCGAGTACCCAATAGGTACTCGCAAATTGTGCATGTAATTTCAAGGGTGCAAGGGTGCCAAAAAGACACCCTGTTGCACCACTGAAATATGCATGTGTGCACATGTGGCGCACATACATGCCCTATGGGCATGTATGTGTGCCACATGGCACTTAGAAAAATGCAAAAATGTGCATTTTTCTAAGGAATTGCGATTCACCACCAACTTGAAGTTTGTGGTAAATTGCGATTCCTTAAAGCAGGGTCGCAATTTGAAAATCGCTTCCTGCAGTGCATTTATGTAATCGCAAATTGCTATTTTCTAAATGCATTCACAAAAACGGTAATCACAAAAATTGAGTTATTTTGTGTACGTCTTTTGGGATGATACATCCCAAAAGGCTTTTTCCCATTCGCAAACAGGCCGATTCTGTGAATCGGCCCATTTGCAGATGGGAAGACGCTTGATCTTGGCCAAAAAGTACCTTTCCTCCTGTTTTAAGGCATTGCACTGTTTAAAGTGCATACACTTAACTTGGAAATTCACCAGCGCGTTTTCGTGTTTCAGCATCATAGCACTTTAGTGCTGCAAGTTTGTAAGTTATGCAGCAGACATACATGTGCATTATAGGTATTTTATCACGTGTATTCCACAGCGATGGTATTTGGTTCAAAATTCTAAAAGAGTGTTATGTGAACTATGTTTATATTTTTCTATCTCCACTCCCGAAACTCTTTTTCCCCAGCTAAACTTCTCCTCTCCCCAGAAGCTTGTGCCCCAAACCCTTCCCTATGTCTCCTGTCTAATGTTTTAAATATTTACGTTAAATCAGTTATTTTTATTTTTGTGTGCTAAGGTCAAGATGAAGGCAGCTAAAGACATTTGAATACATAATACATACATAAAATATATAGCATATAACACGTTCTCTCTATAGTATAATATAACTTAGGCAGCAGTGCTCCAAGAAAGTGTCACATCAACTCTAAAATAGATCTTTAATTTACGTTTTCCTGTCTGAACTTGGTAAGCACTTAGATGATGAAGTCAAAATTAGATTGGAACAGTCAGTCTTAGATCATTACATAAAGAGTCTATGATGGAGAAGACGCGTGATGGAAGTCAATTTATGATGCTACTTTGTAATGCTATTAACACTTCGTACAGTTCCCTGATGCCCTCTGGAGGCTGATTTGCACTTTAGAAAACCACACAAAGAAATGAATAATAACAAAGTCAACGTTGTTTTAGAATTCGAAGTTTTTTTACTTGCAGCGAGAGACACCACTTCCAGTTAGAACATTCAAGTTCTATCAGCTGGACAGAGCTTTCACCCACTAGATCACACAAGCAATCATAAGAGATTAATAGGCAATAGAGCTGTGTTTAAGTACACTCAAGTAAAAGTGTCACTGAGGGGCAACTAGTATTTATAAAGATCATGAGGTCCTTCTTTTCTGTCTGCGCCAGTGGTCCTATTGATTGTCATCGTTTGAGCTTAAACATGATCTGTAAGTGTGGCATCCACTTTTGTGCTAATGATGACCTTACATGTGCCAAAAATGTAAACCAAAACATTGTGGTGTGCATATAAATAATTAAAATACGCGTTGAAATTATGTGGTATGGCAAATACAGGAGTAATGCAAAATGAGTGACTTGTAGGGAATATTGAACATGCCAATGAGACATCAAGGAAGTAATGTCCTCATTCTCCTCGAGAATGACTAATGGCTCCTCTGAGACACTGAATCTTAGACAGTTAACTGATCACTAATGAAACATCCGGTAGATCACGAGCTTAAACCTAGTCTTTCATTCTTCTGTGTTTGGTAATTGTGTAGAATTAAATAGACTAATAGCTCTATGTAAAAACATATTATTATCTATATAATGTACCTGTCCCATAAACTTGTGAGGGTGCCTTATGATAACTACGGCCGAGTTTAAATGCAGCACTAATTTCAACCTGTTTCAGGGCAAAGTACACTGCTTTGCAGCATCATTAAGCCCATTTCAAATTATGAGGTTGCTGTTCCAACCAGGCATCAATTGACAGCGTCCCCCCTCCTAGTGGTAGGTATTGTGTTACTTTTCTAGGTACCAGTGCCCACTGACCCAAAGCTAAGAGTTTATGAAACATAATTCAGTCACTTGAATACTGTGGCCTTTAGCTTTCAGGTTTTAAAAGTTATGAAAGTCTAAGTCGACATTAGCTGTATTAGAAAGTAATTTAAAAAAGATTGTGGGGCATATTATCAAGGAGAGTTTTGCCGCTTTTCCGGCACATATCGTTGGGAAAGCGGCGATTTTCCTATGGCACTATCACCAAGGACTCGCTTACATGCATTAGCGCTAGTATCCTTGCGATAGCTGCCGTTTATCCTGCCGCTTTGCCTGTCAGCGATATTTATCACTAATGATATGCAAAGTAGGTGTTCCTCACTGAAATAACATGAAAACTGTTGCTAACACAACTTCCCTCTATTATCAATCCGGCCTGGACTCGCATAGGGATAATAAAAGTAGCGCTAACCACGATTATCGCTGGTATTTGAACGCCTGATTGAAACCTGACTTAGCCAGCTGGTCAATGGGAGGTGGATTGTCAGGATAAGTCAACCATGGCTTATTATCAACCATTTCCCTATAGCTGTTTTTTTATCGCTGGAATTCCAGCGATATTCAGGCATTTTGCGTTGGAGTGAAGCGTTGATGGTAACGCGCTAACTTACGATGTAATCCAGTGAAAGATGGCGATATTTAAAATCACACTAAGTGCGCTTAGTAATAATTATCAATGCCTGTAGATAATATGACCCTAAATTTGTACTCACAAAGATTTATCAAGATAAATGTATATAAACTTTATGTTAAACCCAGCTGATGATGTTAATTGCCAAAAAATAAACATGAGCCCGATTTCAAAGCAGCATGGTAAAAAGTCGGAAATCTTATCTTGCAAATTTGAGTCCTAAATTTAAAATATATTTGAGACTTTATGGAGATTCACAAAAACCCCAGTAGTGCATCTGGAACATTCAGGAAGATGTATGTTTCAGCATTCACATCCTCACTCATAGGGCACAGGTACAATCACATCTTCTGTTTAGTTGCTTCTGTGATATATAAAAGACAAATTACAAAACTTAGGGACTGATTTAGAGTTTGGTGATCAGGGTGCTCCATCACAAACGTGAAGGAGTGACCTCAGCACCGGCCGGCACAGGTAAGCGCGGTGAGTTGGGCGGGGTGGGAGGGGGAGCTAAGTTGACAGACGACGGAATAGGTAATATGAAATAAAACCTATTCCGTTGCCTGACGATTTTCCCCCTGCCCGCCGTGCTCCACCGCCCACCATGCTTACCAGCACCGGCCCTGACTGAGTGCTCTGTCCTCAAACCTCTTGGCCCACCTGTTCTTTTCTGAGTTGGGCAGATGTAAGATTTCAGACAGCAGGGCTCTTGTTAGCTCTGCTATCGCAAAACTGACTCTGACGATCCGGCAAAGTAGGGGCTGTCAGAGTAAGGAAATCAGACCGGGAACCCTATCTACAGCAGATTGAGTGATGTCCTTTTTGTTTCTTTCTATCACTGCCTGGGTAAACCTGGCTCACGAACTGAAAAAACAAGCATTGAAAATGCAATACGTCTCGCCTTTGATTAAGTTAAAGCCATTTGCTTTGCTAATGGTATTGTATAGCAAAGCAAATGGCTTTAACTTAATCAAAGGTGAGACCTATTGCATTTTCAATGCTTGTTCTATTCGTGTAACTCTCCCATGTCCTCTACCCCTACAATCCTTGCCAAACATCCCTTCTACCTACACCTGCGACTATCCTTAGTGAGGGTCGAGTAGCCTTAATCTGCTCTGTAAAGCCTTGTCCACCCAGTAGCACCCCTTGTCGTCCATCTGCTCTAAAGAGAAAGTTGTTTCTTTTCATCAGAGCTATTGCCTCCTCCTACTCCACTTCTTTTAATTGCACCCACCTTCTAATCCCCCGCCCGCTGGACTCCGCATTGGGATCAAATGGATTTCGTCCTTGTTTTTCATGCACCTGTCTAATGTTCCTCCTATCGTAGCTGTGCTGGCAGCTTTTTGCACCCTCCTCCTTGCCCTGACTCCTTCAGATGATGTGGGTTTGTGCTGTGCATGCCCACCTCTTCCAAATTTGGCTGCATTAAATTCTGCCTTCATCACGTGGGTGCACAGCTGTGGTGTGTCAGCAGTGGTGTGTCAGCAGTGATTTGTCAGAAGTGAAGTGCACAGCAGTGGTGTGTCAGCAGAAGTGGCGTGTCAGCAGTGGTGTGTCAGCAGTGGTGTGTCAGCAGCAGTGTGTCAGCAGCAATGTGTCAGCAGTGGTGTGTCAGCAGTGGTGTGTTAGCAGTGGTGTCAGCAGCGGCGTGTTAGCAAAGGCGTGGCAGCAGTAGAATGTCAGCAGTGATGTGTCGGTAGCGTTGTGTCAGCAGTGGTGTGTCAACAGTGGTGTGTCAGCAGTGGTGTGTCAGCAGTGGTGTGTCACCAGTGGTGTGTCAGCAGTGGTGTGTCAGCAGTGGTGTGTCAGTAGTGGTGTCAGCAGCTGCGTGTCAGCAGCTGCGTGTCAACAGCGGCGTGCCAGCAGCAGTGTCAGCAGCGGTGTGTCAGCAGTGGTGTGTCAGGACCGATGTGTCAGTAGTGATGTGTAATCAGCGGTGTGTCAGCGGAGGTTTGTCAGCAGTGGCATGTCAGCAGTGGCATGTCAGCAGCGGCATGTCAACAGCGGTGTGTCAGCAGTGGTGTGTCAGCAGTGGTGTGTCAGCAACGGTGTGTCAGGAGTGGTGTCAGGAGTGGTGTGTTAGCAGCGGCGTGTCAATAATGGTGGGTCAGCAGCGTCGTGTCAGCAGTGGGGTGTCAGCACTGGTGTGTTAGCAATGGTGTGTCAGCAGTGGTGTGTCAACAGTGGTGTGTAAGCAGTGGCGTGTTAGCAGTGGTGTGACAGCAGTGGTGGTACACACATCCACAATTATATTATGCGTTTATTTGAAAGTACGCACATAATATAACACTTTCCTACAATTTTTATATTTTTCTACCGCTTACAGTTTTATACCATATCATATACTTTCTTACGTTATTGAACTCCAAAGCGTGCAGCCCCTGACTTTTGCATGAAAAGCAAAGTTTTCCTTTCATTGTTGCTGCGTCTCCTAACCCAGCAATGCATTTAGGAAACCAAGTGAAAAGTTTCTTTATTCAACCCACCCTCCTCCTCAAAAAGGGGGCAGCTAAAATAGGTGCTTTAAAAAATAGAATAATGGGGAACAAAGGAGGGAAGAACAATCCTCCCAAAAAAAGAGAGATAGAGGGCTGACAATATTTAATTGTAAATGTTCAGCGGGGGCCGAGTTGGCCCCCACTCCCTGACCTGACACAGACAGCATTTCTGGGCAGCAAGAAGCGATTCTGTGCCGGCCTCGGTGATGAACTTCGACACAAAGAGGACAGTTGATGGCGCTCTCAGAAGCGTCTATATCAGAAATCACAAAAGCAAACAGTTAAAAAAAGACAGCGCACCTTAAAAAACACAGATTTAAAAAAGCAAAATAATCACACATAAAATACAAATAAAAAACGCTCACCTTACCTTCTTGTGCACGCTCTCCTCCCTCTTCTATGCTGGTATCGGCAAACAGCGTGGCCACCGCAACAGTCTGGTGAAAACAAGAAACCATAAAAACACAAATGCTAACGCCTACTTAAGATAAGAAAACCCTTTACGACAGTCAGAAAACAGACGAGCCAGTCCGGATGGGCTGGACCAAAAGGCGAAAGGGAGGTAACACAAAAATCTCACTTCCAATGGCAGCCCACCCTTTACCATAAACCGTGACACCTGCTAATTGGAATGAGGAGTGGGGCTTCAAGCCCCCTTCTGAAAAGTCCTCATTCACAATAGATCTCGCCGAGCGAACAGCGCATGCGCTGCAACGCTAAGCGAGACCTAAAAGCCACTAACCCCACACCCTAAGAGCACGCTTCCAGGGAGTCAGGATCAATATATATATTTTTCTTTTTTAAACAAACTTTTGCTTTGAGAGTTTGTTCTTGAAAAACAAAAACATTTAGTGTACTGCTTCTTAAAAGATGGCGGTCATGCACCAAATCTTTCAGTGCCTTCACAGGAGATGCCATGGCAGCATAACCTAATGAATAGGGTGACCAACTGGCATGGGTGCAAATTCAGGATGGTGAATGTAAAAATTCAGGACAAAAGGTCAAAATTCAGGACAAAAATTCAGGACAGAAGGTCAAAAGTCAGGATAAAACTTTGGGACAAAATCGTAAGTTTTAAAGACACATCAGAGGAGATTGCGCAATAATATGTAAGTAAATAGACAACCAACATAAGTGCAAGTCAAAATAAGTTCATATTAAGTATTAGTTACCAAAAGCACTAACTTGTACAAATGCATGGCCGATTGCATATGCTTGTTTTTTAAACGTTACTGGACAATGTTACTGCCATCTAATTTGCACCAAAAAAAATGTACTTGCCTTCATGCCCACCACATGCCTTAATTGCCCAGTCTGGCCCATTGTCATTCTGTATGCCACTATCCGCCGGCAGACATAAGGGCAATGGGTCCATCACAGTCTGTGAGAGG
Organism: Lissotriton helveticus; assembly: GCF_964261635.1. NCBI lineage: Eukaryota > Metazoa > Chordata > Amphibia > Caudata > Salamandridae > Lissotriton > Lissotriton helveticus. The sequence continues at coordinate 1,719,870,495 of NC_136057.1, forward strand.
CTGGGGAGGGGCTGCTCTTGAGCACAGAGGAGAGGTCTCAGAGGTGAGCAGTGCAGGTCGCTGTCACCCCCCAAATTACGTACAAAAGGGATCCGTAAGAGGGAGCGTCACGGACAACGGACGTAACTTCCAATAAACGGGCGGTATGTGGAATTTACGGACGGTTGCTCACCCTACCTGTGAAGGCACAGAGATCGGCGCTGGGCTGGCTGGGATCTCTCAATATGGTGGTTCTCTGTTAGAGTGGTGGACATAATTTCCTCTATCAGCATGATGGACACTGGTAAAGCCACCATACTCTAGATAAGGACCGTATAGGTGATAAACAGTATCTAAGACACAAAGATTTGAAGCTCCTTGCAGAATTTTCCCTATTTTGTTGGTAATGTGCTTTGCTGACGAATGGTGATCTGACATTTGGTTCCCCTGACAAATAAAACTGTCCTAAAGAAATGCAACCTGAGAAAAGGGATGGGCTAGTTCTCAAAATTTAATTTGTACATCTGCACAGGCAGAGTTATAAGCTTTCCTGATGTGAGCTAGGAGAGGAGGGCCAGTTGTATTTAAGGGAAACTTTAATGACTTTTTTTGTGTGTCTGTGTTTTGGCATTTTTTCCAGATGAATAGTTTATGGTGTGCAGCTTGCTGAAATTACTTAAATTGTGGAAGAGCATTTATTTTTCCTTTTTGGCCACAGAGATTATTTTGTCCTGGAGGAGAAATCTCTTTGCCTGCACCACCTCCATTTTTGGGAGTGTCACTTCGCTTTCTAACATTGGAAAGGGATTCATATCGCACATAGCAATAGTACATTTCTGACCCTTTCTGTGGGGATGGTGTTGGAGAGGAGTTGAATCATGCCTGAAAATTGAAGAGGTTGAGAGTGTCTCCAAAGTTACAAGGAAACCCTACCAAGGAAAGTCATCTCCTTAAGTCACGCATAATATTTCACTAATGTGGTGTAATAGTACATGTGAGTAAAAGGCTTTATGAGTGCGCTCGTAAATCCAGAAATGCTGTTCCTGTTTACAGCCCGTTTATGAATGACGTGGCATAATAAATAAAAACAACAACATAAGCTCGAGAAACCATTCCTTTGCGTTGACGTTGTTCCAATTTGATCCGTCATGCAGCGGTTACTCGAGTTCCCCACACACAGTCTCAGGCAGAAGAGAAAGCGTCAGGATGGCTGGCTTGAAAGTTTGGCACAGCCACAAAGCCAAGCGATGACACCGAACAGCTGTTCTCCGCTATTAGCCTGCAGGTGTTAGAATTCGGGGATGTCATGTGCTGCACCTGTGCTGCTTGCGGGAGAGAGGTAATGGCGGAAAGGCGGGATGAGTTCCTTTGTTGTCTGCAGTCACTTGGGAAGTTCAGGGCATCAAAAGGATCGTCGTCAGATGACCAGTGTGAGCCTTCTTTCCTCTTCAGTCACGTGGGAGGCTGGCGGCATCGATGGAACCGCATGCTTGTTATTGCGTTTTTAGAAGAGATTGAAGGAGCAATGAATATTAAAATAATACAAGGTTCTTTATAAAAAAATATATATATATTTTAGTATCATAAAAAGAACACTGAATGGACGGTGCTTTTCCAGCTGCATTTGTTCTTTATGTGCTATTGATTCATACATTTGGTAACACATCAGACTCCAAAATCAGGGGCACAACTTTAGAGTGTTTGATTGAAAAGTTCTTAGCCTCTTCCTGCTTATGGAACACAAACTCACTTATCTTCAGGGCACAAGTCCAAAAAAAAGAAGTGGGGGACTAACTTAGTTAATCAGTATGCAAGTGGCATCACAGCGTGTGACATCACGGCACGTGACATCGCGGCGCGTGAGGCACGTGACATCACAGCGCATGACATCACAGGAAGTGGCATCACAAGAAGTGACATCAGATCTGAAGCCCTCACATATATGTTTAGCAGGTGTATCATGAGTATATTTGAGCACATTTCGAGACTACTTGCAAACCATCCTGATTTAGGCAGAAGATTCACACTTTTGCACAATACACATAAAACAATGTTGCCTTTTGTCAGTGTGAAGCTTCCTCTAGCCATAGTGATTTATAAGAAAAAATAGTGATATTTAAATTATTACAAAACCTCCTCAGGGGTAGTAAGCACTATATAGATGCTATTCATTTTGTGCAAATACTGGGAAAGATCCACACATCTGACGTTCTTACAGTGCATGCATATCTCCTATACATATACTGAACACAGTGAAAAGCTGCCTCCCTTAAGAATGTTTGATGTGCTTACAAGGTGTGAGCCTTTATATCCCCTCTAATGTATTTGCTTCTAGGTGTGAGGCTCCTGACTGCTGCCAGCCAGGAGACCCGAACAAAAGGAGGCCTGATGACCCCTCTGATTCCACCTTTGTTATGGGCCCAGCAGGAGTCAGAATCAAGAGAGCCCCATCTCGTTGTTGCCGATCAAAAGGAGATAACAACATGCAGGCACTGCTAAAAGTGCCCCGGTGTTTGGAAATTACACCGGGACAAATATAGCATTTTTTTCAGTGGGGCCCAACTTCTTGGCAGGGTGGACGGCGTCCACCCTGGAAAAAAGTGGGTGGATGCCGTCCACATGCGTGTACCCCGACTCGTGCTCTGCTTATCTTCATGATGTTAATAAAGGAGTCCTACTGCTCGTTATGTAATTTTAGTTTTATTCAATGGCGGGCCCCTGCACATTGGCAAGTCACCCATGCGTTTGCAGAAAGTTGGGGTATGCTTTATAACAGGATCTTTAAGTTCCTTACCTGTAAATGATTTGTTTCTATTGTATACGCACATGCAAATTCAGTATATTGTTACCAGGCCGCATTGATTTCTGCATAATTATAGATTCGCTGCATTTGCCACATAATCCATCAACTGCAGTATAATTGCAGATTTTAACACCCCAAAAGTTTGCTCCTAGGCCAGACTGTTCAAAAGTTACAAAAAACTCAGCAACACGTGTTGCTATGCAGTGGAAGGCCCTTTGAAAGGGCTAACTGGTAACCTTTCTGTTGTTTATCGCTATCTGTGGGTGTTATAATGATACAAATGAGGTGCAACCAATGTCCAGACAGTATTAAGAGGTTTAAAAATGACAAAATAATGAAGTAATACTATCAAAAAAAGTGCCTCATTGTGCCGCATAATTTACCTTTCCTTGCTGTATAATTTACTCTAACTTGCCACCTAATTGGGCTCTCTCCTGCCGCATAATTCCAGTGGCCCTGATTATTACTCTAATTTATAGACTTTCTTCAATGTAGCAAGTGTAGAAAGAGCACTGATTATAGCGAAACTCAAGATAGACACTCACAACTAGGTACCTTACACTTCTTGTGGGAAGAATGTGAGAAGATATTGGGAGGAAGACACAGTGGGGTATGGCAGAAAGCTGACCACTACATCTGCAGTTCTCGCTTCACTATGCCAATAAGGCTACGCTTACCTGGAGAGTCAGGCTAAATGAACTTGGCCAGGCAGAAAACCACAATCTGGCTGGTATCACACTGCAATAATCTGAAAATTTCCCAGTACTCACTACTTCCAAAATCTTTTCAAAGGGGGACAATTCATTTTGCACATATTTGTTTGTTAAAGGGGCAAAAGAACAGAACATGGATGAGAGATTCAGAACACCCTTCACAGACTACACACAGGTAAAGTGCCATACCTAAACTGGAGGTACAGTTTTCTGGCTAAAGAAGGGGCAATTTCATCAATGGCTCTTTCATAGAGAGCCATAGGTTTTCGATCAATGAAGGTCACCGATATGGAACCCTTACACTGCATAACATTGCCAATTGCCACACTCTTCCAGAAAATTGCTTTAATACCGGCCTTACCATTTAAACCATACTCTCTGGTAAAACCCAATATTCATCCAGATTCAGCTTTTGTAGTAGGGCCTTAATAGCACAAAGCTAAGGAATTCCCATGCACACTGTGGGACCAAAAGGTCTTTGATTCCCTCCTGATAGGATTTGAGGGTAGGTGTTGTCCATAACTGGTACCTGTAGATCAGCATTCTACTCTCAATCTTGTGAGCAATATTCTTTTGGGCCAAATCTAAATATAATGGGGTCAGTTGTGTGCTTACAGGAAGTTTCAATAAAGATCTTATGAACCTTTGCTACACTATGAAGAGCCTCTCTGTATGCGAGCAACCACACAATTCGGCACCATATAAAACCCCCACTATGGTCCTTACATTACATATTTTCAATGCTAAAGCCACCCTTCTAGATTAGGTTTTGCTGTGAATTTTCCCTATATATGCAGTGTCCCAAACAGATTCTTTGTGAGGTTAATACCCAAATACTCGAAACTTGGCACCACATCTAAGGGAGTGTCACCAACTAGCATTCTTCTCCTACAAAGGGTTGACGTCTGTCTAGTAAAAATCATACATTTGGCCTTGGAGCTATAAAGCTTCAAACCCCGCTCAGTGCAAAACATTTGAAAAGAGTTCAGGAGCTGTTGAAAAGAGTGGTTGTCAAAACACAACCCGGCCTAACCCAATGTCCAATATGGATAGGGCCTGTCAGGGCCCCATCCTCCCCCCACCGCACTTGAACAAATGTGTCAGCATGAAGCTTCACTAAGATGTCCAACAGGGGAGCAGGTACCCATCTCCTCAAGGACTATCCATTCTTGGCACAGGGAATCAATTCAAACTCTGCCCGAAGGACAACAAAGGCAAAATAGAGTTTGCCAATGCCAATGATCACCTCCCTACAGTAAATGCAAGCAAGACGAAAAATCGGGTCCACAGTCCGCACATTTGACCTAAAACCAGCCTACCAATCAGAAAGCACATTCTCATTTCTTATCCAAACTTGGATAAAGCCCAGTACTTGTTTACAGATTTAATTTTGTAATGAATCAATCAGGCATCTTGGCCTATAATTGGCTGGGTTTGCCTGGTCCCCCTTCCTGTAGATGGTAATAATCTCCCCTAATTTCCAAGAAGGGGGAATCTCCATACCAGCTAAAATTGTGTTGGAAAGCAGGTTAATATATGTCCCCCAGATTTCTGGATTTTCCCATACAGGTCATTTGGCAGTCGACGTGAGCCCGTGGCACGACCTGGAATACAAGAATTAATAGATTTTAATGTTTTGTTTAATGAAAATGTCAAACTGTTAGGCTTTGAGATGGAATTAGTTTTCATAGCCATAACACCACTCTTATCTGTGTCACATTTAGTGGAATACAGCTGTCCAAAATGTGCCATCCAGGGGGCGTGGCTTAGCGAGCGGCAATGGCGGTTGCAGCCTTCTAGAGCTCCCGCTTGCCCGCAACATATTTGCTCATTTATCCTGATCCCCGAGCCTCTGCACCACACCCAGAGTGAGGCAACAACTGCTGTGGGTGCCGGTATTCCGTACGCCTTGAACGCAGCAGGGAGACGGCGAGGGAAGAGCGGCCCAGCGCGCGGCAGAGAAGCAGGGGACTCGATTTGGCGCACCCGAAGTGGGACCACTGGTGCGGTGTGACCGCCCTGTCGCTTGTTTGGCACCGGGGTACCCCAGCGGGACATAAATCATTGGCGCATTTCCCCTGAGAGCCGAGCGGGACGATTGAGGATCCGGAGGGGCGTGAGCTCGTCCTGCTGGACGCTGCGGCCTGGTGACACCTGCGAAGCCGGGGGCCTTGCATTCCGCGACTCCCGCCAGGGGCTCGCTGTGGACCGCGACTGCCTCCAGGGCCGGACGGGGCCTCGGCGCTGTGCTAGGGGGGGACCCCCCTCCTGCTCCCGCACAGAGGACAGCCCAGAGCACAGTGGGACGACGGTCGGTGGGCCCTGTAGCGGAGGACGAATCGTGAGTACCCGCATCTGGGCCCCCAGACGTCCATGGTGGTGGCCGCAGGACTTACAATATACAGGGGGTACAACAAAAGACTTGCATGCGGCTGGCGGTGTGGGGGTGGATCCTGAGGCCTGCGTTGACCTACCTGAGCCGTGACACGGGATCAGAGACACGAGGGAACACACCCGGCGGTGGGAGAGGTCGGCTGAGTGAGTCCGGACTGGGCTGCACAGACGAGATAGGAGACCCCATATTGTTTTACCAGTGTTGACTCTAGGTGGCCCGTTGGTGGTTGGTAATCATGACCCGAGGAGGAGGCGGTGGTCCAACTAAGCAGCCGACCATAGATAAATACACGGGACCCACTGGAGGCCCAGGCCCTTCGGGTGGAGGACAACAACAACCCCCCTCAGGGGGGGGGGGGGGCGGACAATACAGCTCTCATGGCCGCCATCACCCAGTCCAGGGACATGCTGGACGCCAAAATAGGCGCAGTTGGCGTCGATGTTACTTTGATCCGCCAAGACCTGCGGAACGCTGTAGAGCGGATTACCGAAGCAGAATCCAGGATCTCGGTGGTGGAGGACGATATGGGCTCTTTGAAGAAACGACTGGCAGTAGTGGAATCTGTGCAGAAGAATCTGGCGCTTAGGGCTGAGGATGCAGAAGGACGTGCTCGTCGTAACAACCTCCGCTTCATCGGTTTTCCGGAGCGCTGTGAGAAGGGGAACATGGAGCAGTTTCTTGCTCAGTGGATGCGGAGCTGGATGCCTCCGGAGGCCCTATCCAACTGCTTCATCATCGAACGTGCACATCGCGCCTTGACCCAGCGGCCCCCGGAGGGTGAACGGCCCAGGGCGGTGATAGCTCGACTGTTGAATTATCACGACCGAGACGCCATCTTGCAGGAGGCAAGGACCAGGGATGCTCTCTATGAAAATCGAAAGATCATGATCTTCCCAGACTATACTAAGCTTGTGCAGCAGAGGCGACAGTCCTTCATGGATGCGAAGGCGAAGCTGCGGGGTCTGAAACTCCAATACTCGTTGCTGTACCCGGCTCGCCTGAGGGTGATCTTTCAGTCCAAAACGCTGTTTTTCGATTCCCCGGAGAATCTCTTTAAGTGGACGGATGAAACGGTGGCGCTGAGGCCACATGCTCAGCCGGGACTGAATCCGGGATCCTCGAGGGGGTCGTCGCAGGAACGGGGAGATCGACAGACCAAGAGTAGGAGGAATCGAAGGTCCCGATCACGGAAGCGGTCGGCCTCCGTCTCTGGTGCGCAAGAAAGTGGCAGAACTGAAGACTCCGACCAATCTGGGAAGTGACACTGATGAACTCAGGTACTCTGTGTTCCCTGTTTGATGGTGTAGTTCCCGGGGATTGGAGAAGTGGCGGCTGTGGCCCGGTGAACTAGATGCTTCTTTGATGCCTCAGCGTCATCTCGAGACTGTACTATTGGACTGGAGTGGGGTGGTGGAGATGGCTCGGGGACCACAGATTGGGGGCGGGTTGTGACAACTGGGTTTCCGGGAGTTGGGTTCCATTGGCATGGTTGGTCTTAGGCCCTCCGTTTTGGGCTTGGGATTGCCCATGCCGCGACAGATGCTTCATAGTTTTGTGAGGTATAGGGGGGGGAGTTGGGAGGTGCGGGTAGTGGGTACAGATTTGGTTGTAGTGGGGGGGGATTGGGGGACAGGGGAGGGAACAGCAGTTGCTGTCCTTGAGGTTGTTGAGTTTTGGGGTGGTAGTGCTTTCTATGAAGATACAGATGTTGATGAGTGGTGGGTGGTGCGGGCGCAGGGGGCCTTCCTGGTGGGTTCCACCTGACTATGGCTGATACGATACACAAACTCCCAGTGGAGTCTCTACGAGTGGTTACATGGAATGTCAGGGGGATGCTAGACAAGGTGAAACGTGGGGCAATCCTTCGCTGGGGAAAGAGAGCCGCCGCAGATATACTTCTGCTTCAGGAGACTCATATGATGGGGTCGAAAGTGCTCAGCCTGCAGCGGTTTGGTTATCAGCAGGTCTTCCATGCTGGCTTTTCCAGGGGATCCAGAGGGGTGGCTGTCTTAATCCATCGTAGGGTGGCATACGTTCATGAGAAGACATGGGCTGACCCACAGAGTCGTTATTTATTTGTCAAGGGCATGGTGGGTACGGGGCCCGTGGTCCTTGGGAGTGTCTATGCCCCCCCCCCCCTGCAGTGGGCCCTAGCTGAGAAACTGTTCCAGATATGGGAGGATATCCCGGAGTCCCTGGCGGTGGTTGGGGCAGACTGGAACGAGGTGATGGACGTGTGTATGGATCGCCAGAGGCGCCGGGGGCTGCGCGAGCTGACTCCCCCTTCCCCCCCCCCTCCTACTAGGCTACGTGCAATGAGTGATGGAATGGGCTGGATTGACGCCTGGCGACATATGCACCCTAATGCGCGCGAATATACGTTTGTATCTGCTGTGCATGGTTCCTTTTCCCGCTTGGACTATGTGTTTGTGCCCAGGGTGTGTATGTGCAGGGTGCGCACGGCAGAGATCTTGCCGAGGGGACTGTCTGATCATTCCCCAGTGTTGATTGAAGTAGAACTTCTTAGGAAACGTCAACCCTTCAGATGGAGGATGTCCTTGTGGCATCTCCAGCAGCCTAGCTATGTCAGGCATATTCGGGAGGTCATAGATCATTATTAGCGGGAGAACCTAGTGGATGATATTGACGCGGTGGTGGTGTGGGAGGCCTTGAAGCCCACTGTGCGAGGGGTGGACATTGCGTGGAACACTGCGGCCCGCCGTGGGCGTCGCGAGGCGATCGCGGCGGCTGCGGCATTAGTGGAGACACTGGAGCGGCGGAGTCGGGGGGGAGGGGATGAAGTTGGCATATGGTTACTTCTCCAGGCACAGCAATCCTACGCGTCGGTCTTACTGGACGAAGCCAAACAGGCGTGGCTGGCCACGCGGAGCAGGATATACCAGTGGGGTGATAAATCGAGCTCCCTGCTCCATAGACTGTGCCAATATAACATTAAACCCGACACGCTGCCCGGTCTTATTGCTGAGGATGGAGTGGTCATCACTGATCCTACCAGCCTGGCAGCGGGCTTCGCCACCTACTTTGCGACACAATATGCTCCGTGCGATAGCTTATCGGGGGAGGAAGTGGCTAAATTCATTGATGACTTACCCCCTAAAGCAGTGTCAGATGAGGCCAGGGAATCCTTAGATGCTCCTCTTACGGCGGAGGAACTGGGGGAGGCTCTGGGACAGCTCAACGCAGGTAAGGCCCCCGGGCCGAGCGGCTACCCCTATGAATTTTATAAAAAATTTCATACGCAATTAGGGCCCCATTTTCGTCGCGCGCTTGAAGCGGCGCGTGCACAGGGTAGGCTGCCGCCTGATTGGCGCCATGCCGAGGTAGTAGTTTTCCCGAAACCGGGTCGACCCCCTGATAGACATGACTCATATCGCCCCATCTCGTTACTTAACATAGAAGCCAAAATACTGGCCAAGGCTCTGGCGAATCGGTTGCTTCCGTATATAACGGAGCTGGTACACCCCGACCAATCCGGCTTTATGCCTGGCAGAGCTACACGCCACAATATTCGGCGTGCATGGGCTGCGGTAGATGCTATGGGGGCCACAGGTGAGCAGGCAGCTTTGTTGCTTGCTGATATCAATAAAGCGTTTGACTCGGTGAGCTGGACGTACCTATTCGCGCTCCTGCCCCGTCTCAACCTAGGCCCAGTTTTTCTGTCCTATATTAAGCTGCTCTATATGGATATCACGGCTGCGGTGCGTATTGCTGGGGCGGTGTCGGAGACCTTCCGCATTGGCCGGGGGACCCGACAGGGATGCCCTTTATCCCCGTATCTCTTTGCCCTTGCTATGGAGCCTTTGGCCGCCTGGGTGCGTATGGATGCGCAGATGCGAGGATTTGTGTGGCCTCTCTGATAGAATTGCGTTGTATGCAGATGATGTCCTTTTCTTCCTTACCGACCTGCGACGCTCTGGGCCGCGGGTATTGGAAATACTGCGGGTCTTTGGAGAGGTCTCGGGCCTCTACCTGAACTTGGGTAAATCTACCCTGTGGGTCCTTGGAGGTGGTGCGGTGGCGGATCCCTGGACATTGGACCTGCGGGTTGCGATCGGTGGCTTGCAATACCTGGGAGTGTTCCTGTCGGAATCAGTGACCCTCATGTGGGAACACTCCGTGCTGCCGGTTTGGGAGCGGGTGCAGGCTGACGTGAAAACTTGGTCTCGGATGCCTCTTAATATATTTGGCCGGTCCGCCATTTTTAAGATGGTGGCGCTTCCGCGCCTCCTGTATCAGCTGCAAAACTATCCCCATCCAGACCCATCCTCATGGTTTCGGCAGGTGAACTCGGTCTTGGGGCGGTTCCTGTGGGCTGGGGGGTCCGCCAGGGTGGCGCTACGTACGTGCTTCTTATCTACATACTGTGGAGGACTCGCCACCTCGGACCTCATGTCCTACTATCAAGCTGCTCACCTGCTCATCCTTAATGACTGGTGGTACGGTGATAGGGGTGACCCGGCCTACGCGTTAGAACGCGCGCTGATGGGTGACAATTCGCTTCACATGCTCCTCTACTCTGCTCGGCTACGGCGGGAGTTGCCTAGAGTCACAAAATCTGTCTTCATTGTTTGGCGTCAAGCGTTGCGACGCATGGGCTGGTGGGGTAAGCTGACTGCGGAAACACCGCTGTGGCGTAACGGTCGACTGCCTGCACTGGCCTCCCTGTCGGGTTTCGGTGGATGGGACGCGATCGGGATCTCGTCGCTGGGTCATGTGATGTCTGGAGTTGCTCTCAAGTCGTTCCAGGAACTCAGTACGGAGTTCCACATGCCACGGACCCAGTTCTTCCGCTATCTGCAGCTTCGGCATGCGCTAACACCATACCTTGCCGACTTGGACTCGCTCCCCGAATTCAGCCCTATTGAGGCGAAATTGTTCATGGGCGATCTCGGAGACAAAAAAGTATCCCGAATATACCAAACGGTGGTCACTCACTGCGCTTCCGACCTCCTTCCCCTGCGGACGGCATGGGAGGCGGATATTGGTCCCATAGACGAGGATGATTGGCGGGAGGCTCTGGAATCCCCGCGAGGGACTGCCATCGCAATGAGGCTCAGGTTTATCCAATTTAAAATTCTCCACAGGGCTTATTTTACTCGCGAGCGACTATGGAAAGCTGGACTGATTGAATCGCCGGAATGCCTGCGTTGTGGGGTGGAGGTGGGCTCGCTGCTTCATACTGTATGGCTGTGTCCAAGAATAGCTGGCTTTTGGAGTGGTGTGTGGGACTGCCTGTCTGAAGTGCTGCACTGGGACCTGCCCCGCACCCATCGTTTAGGATTGCTTCATATTCTTGAGGGAGTGGGGGGGAATATTTATAAGCGCCATCTACTGCTACTGGGGCTTGTCCTAGCCAAGAGAGACCTAGCACGGGCTTGGAAAGACGAACGGGCCCCTCCTCTGTGTGCATGGAAAGCAGGATTAGATTTTTGTATGGGTCTGGAGCGACCGATATTTGAAGCGCGAGGATGCCCCCGCAAGCACTTTAAGATATGGAAAAGGTGGGCCGATTATAGGGACTTGCCACTGGATCCCCCGGTCGAACCTGAGGAGGAGCTCTAGACTTCCTCCTATGCATAGGCCTGTGACTTGCGCTATGCCGGCCACACTGTACTCACATAACGTGGTTTCTTCTTCACACGTGCACGGGGTTAGGGAGGGACAACGGGGTGGGATAGGTTGTGGGTGGTGGGAGTTTGGGGTGGGGACGGGGTGGGGGGTAGTTTCTAATATATATGATTTGCAATGATTCTAGATCGGATTCAGATCCTGCAATATACAATATATCCAAATGCTTGGTGGTTTCTCCTGATTGTGGGGTGCCACATTGATTGCCTTCCTTGATTTATTCAATAAAATTTGTTGTGAAAAAAAAAATGTGCCATCCATTCCTGTTGCTGAATACAGAAATCAAGAGTGGGTTTTTCTACCAATTAGGCAAACCATAACTGTCTTCCAAAAGGACTTTATTGGAGAGTGCTTCATGCAGGTTTGTCCATAATGAGCTCTCCTATTACCTTTTAACTTTATTTAGCACCTGCCGATAGCACGTCCTCCTTTTGATTATATGGGACTGCGCTTTTGACCTGATTGCCACAGTAGGCTCACTCTTAGCTAGTCTACATTCCCCATTATACCATTTAGCCTTTTGCCTGACAGGGATCGTCAGATGACTGGTGTAAGTCTTCTTTCCTCTTCAGCCACGTGGGAGGTTGCCGGAATCGATGGAACTCTATGATTCAAAGTCAAAGTCAAAAAGCTTTATTTCGATAAAAATTCGTTATCATAAAAGCGAGACAATAATAATAATTTTTACAATTTGCATTATTACATTTTCTTAAAAGAAGAAGAATTCTATATTCCTGGCCCGATTGAGAGAAAAGGGTTTGCTCAGTAACACATAGCCAGTTAATAACAAGAATTTAAGACATTAGTAGAATAAATATTCTTTAAAAAGAATTAAACAGAGTGTTTTAGCTTTCTGGCTCGAATAGCCCAAGCCCAGAATAAAAATTTGGCTAGGGCACACACATAGGGTACATAGCTATCCGAAACAAGTATCCTAATTGCCACAACATGACTCCTGGTTCCCAGCTGACGGCATAGGTTCTTCAACCACACCCTTCTTGGATTAGCGTATTCCTTACAGACAAATAAGAAATGGGCTAATGTCTCTGGATGAGCTAGGCATGATGGACATAAATCAGTTTTGCCTATACAAGATTTCCATGTTTTGGTAAAGGTATTCAGTGGCAAAGTACCCGTTCTAAATCTAAAATACAGAGACCGGGCAAAAGGTTTCCCGATTATGTCCAAGTAGGGTTCTCGCCTAGGACAATCTTTAAACATCAAAAAATCCTCTGTAAGCCTACCAAGGGACGTGCTGGAGTGTCTTTGGGAGCAAATCCAATCCCAATAGAGCTTTTTGAGTGTTTGGTTTGGGGGTGAGCTTCTGCTTAGCCAAGAATCAAGTAGGCCCAAGTTGGACAATAGAATTTTCATATCTTTTAACCATTTGATTCTGGCCCAGTTTGGTGATGCCATTATTTCTTCAAGACCTCTGGCGTAGCCACTAAGTTCTTCTACCCGCCAAATACGGGCCCACAACAGAAGAGGGCGGAATTTCGCAATTTCGCCGATCTGGGTGCAGCCAAGGTCCATAAATAAAGGTAAAAGTGGGGTACTTTGGGGGAGGGACATTATTTGTCTACAGAAATTATTCTCAGATCTTTGCAGAGCTTCAGTAGATGCAGAGCCCCAGAGTTCAGCTCCATAAAGGGCAGAGCTGACACCTTTGGCAGCGTAGATCTCGAGGACTGTTCCTATTGGTTTGAATGAACTGGAACGTTGCTCCCTCAAGAGGGCACCTGTGATCCTTTTATGGCTCAGCAACATCTTATCTAGATGGGGCGTCCAATCCATTTTGTCTGAAAGGCGTATCCCTAGGTAATCAAATACCTTTACCCTTTCCAAGGGCTCAGTATTTAGGATAGGGGGACGCACCTGTTGGTTAGGGGGATTGAGGACCAGGTACTTTGTTTTATTGGTATTAATTACCAGGCCCCGATCAGTACAAAAGGATTGGAAATTGTCCAGGAGTTTCTGTAGTCCCATAGGAGTTTTGGAGATTAAGAGCGTATCATCCGCGAAGAGGAGGGTCGGTATGCGCTCACCAGCCAGGGATGGTTCATCAGATGGAAATTTAAGTAGATGCTCAACCACTCCATTGATATACAAAGAAAAAAGGGTGGGAGCCAGAACACATCCCTGGCGGACCCCTCTCTCGACCGGAATACAGCCCGTTTTCTCCCCTCCAGAACCCCACCTAATTTGGGCAAAGCTGTCCTGATGGAGCCTGACCAGTAAGGATAATAAATACTGTGGCAGCCCCATGTTAGCCAGAACCTTCCATAATGAGTCCCTAGGGACAAGGTCAAAGGCAGTCTTTAAATCGATAAATGCGAGATAAAGACTGCCCTTGCCTATCACTACCACCTTCCAATATATCATCATAAGCCTAAATGCTTGCTCTATCGTTCCAGTACCTACTCTAAAACCGGCCTGGAAATCGGTAAGAATTTTGTTTTCTTCTACCCAGTTGAGTATCCTGAGTAAAAGAACTTTACCGACAACTTTTTGGCTGACATCTAGCAAGCTAATCGGCCTATAGTTGGATGGATCATCCCTTGGGCCTTTCTTGTGAATGGGGACCACCTCCGCCCCCTTCCATGATGAAGGAATGGGGGCGCCCCTACAAATAGCAACAAGGAGGGAATGGATAAGTTTGCCCCATTTAACACTATCAGATTTTAGCAGGTCCCCGGGAATACCATCTGGTCCAGCAGCTTTTTGTGGAATGATAGAGTTTATAGCATATTCCACTTCCTTTAGCGTAAAGTCAAGGTCGCTAGAGAGAGGCATATAGTTAATATGAGGAGAGGATTGAACAAACCCTCTCTCATTGGGAACTCTATGATTATTGTTGCATTTTTAGGAGAGATTGAAGTAACAATGTATATTAAAATAATAAACAGGGCTTTATAATTTTTGTAATATTTTAGTATCATAAAAAGAACACTGATGAGATAATGCTTTTGTCGTGTACTTCCTACAAATCTATATAGGATCTGTGCGTTTAGACAACATAAACTAAGAAACTGGTTTCGAGACTGATTCCAGACAGCCCCAAAGGATACGTTAGTCTGTTAGTCCAGCTGGCTCAAAGTGCCACTACTAGCCCCTCTTACCAAGGAGCGAATAGCTTCTGGCAACTATCGAACATGACAACTCTGTCACATCAGTGATCGTGAAAACAGTATAGTAATTTTTGCTCAGTCACTCATGCTTACTTTGTTTCAGAGAGATAAACAGAATAAATGCGGCAGATTTTTTCAATAAGCATTTATTGAACCAGCGTCATTCTAGTATAAAATACGTGTGCTGCAACAACCATGAGACAGAAACAGATATAGACGGTTATTAGCACCAAAAGAGTAAAAAAAAAATGTGGAATTCTACCATAGTGCTAAAACAATGAATATATGCAGGCATATGGATACATGACAATAATGATCCATACCCCTACGAAGCAAGCCCTAACTAGATGTACCCAAATGTACCTAGAATGTATGAAGGTGTATAGCCAAGAATCCCCCTAGGAAAGAGCCAACCTCATTACCTGATGTGAGAGAGCGAAGGACCCCGTCTTAGTCTCGAGATGGACACCCCGCGAGGGATGTCAAACCACTGAGTGCTGTAGTGTCTGCGTGCAGGAACATCTGCATCTCGCGTCAGCTTGTTAGCATGGAAGTCTTTCTCTTCTGGTTTACTCAGCGAAGATGTAGTGCTTATATACCTGATAGGTACCCTCAGATGTTCTACCTAGAAGTGTACTATGGGCATGTCGGGCAAGGATGACGATAGAGGTGACCCTTATGCAGAGTTATTATGCAGAAGATGGTAATCCTGCTGTGATACGGAGAATCCTCATGCATAATACATGAGGCTAGTTTTTGCAGAAAACAACACAACAGTCATGTTGCACCTAACTAGGTAAAAAGTCAGCATTAGACCCATTATGTAGAACAATGGTAGGACATATGTAGGTAATAGGTCATGTAACTACCTAGGCCTATATTGTGGTACATTGGCGTTCATAACACCCACTCCTCATCCGACTGGATGACATAATACCAAGTGCTAAAATATGCCTGTTTAAAAAGCATAAAAACAATGCTAAAATATCAGTATAAAAAAATCTAAATACACGGTAAATGTTAAAAAGGTACATGATTTAGCTGTAACAAAGCCGTATGAGTCCCCTCGATAGTCCATATTCTGTGTGACTGTTAGAAATGGGGGTCTCTAGTTGGCAGAGGTAGTCCCCTTTGTCCAAATAGGGATCCTTGCTTCTAGTCAGGGTAAGGGGGATACACCCTTTAGATAAGCTCTGCTTGCCCCCTAGGTAGCTTGGCATGAGCAGACAGACTTATCCCAAAGGCAATGTGTAAAGTATTTGTACTCAAAACACACAGTAATTCAGTGATAACAACACAAATGGACACCACACCAGTTTAGAAAAATAAAGTATCTTTAACTAAACTCAACAGGACCAAAATGACAAAAATCCAACATACGTAAGAATATGACTTTAAAAAGGTTTCAAACAACTTGGCTTATTGAAAACTATGGATGCATTATTTCTCTCAAAGTACCTGTAGTTATAACAAAAATCACAAGGCCAAACAGCCGCAGGGATGAGAAGCATCAAAAAACAAAGAGATGAGTCAGTTCCTGGGACTATAGGGAGGCAATTCAACAATTCTGCGCTCAGGAGAAGTAATGTGTCGAATCCGGTCTGTAGGGGGAAGGGATGCCTCGTTTCCAAGACGGTTCTGGTCCGTGAGTGATGCGTTGGGAAAACTTGCCGCATAGGTACAATGCGTGGAAATCCGGGATGCATCGGAGATCGATGCAGGGGTGTTTCTTCAGCTGCAATCTCTCGATGCGTCGTTTATTGTAGCGGCGACAGGCGCTGTGTCTTTTTTGACAGCAGTGCAGCGATGCATGGAGCTTCTTCTCACACAGTTGTGCTGAGTTGGAAAAACAGCCGCAAGAAGAGCGATAGGTTGATTTTCTTGTAGTTGCGTTGCTATTTGAGCTCCTGAGAGCAGAAACAACCTACAGAGGACCAACACAGTCACAGGCACCACTTGGCAGGTCAGAACTCCCAGCACGGGAGTTCAGAGGAGCTGGGGGTGAAGTATTTGTGTTCCTGAGCCTTCAGAACAAGGGGCAAGCTCTACTCAACCCCCTGCAGATCTTCCTCAAGCAGGGGGACACAGCACACAGCAGAATCTTTTTATTTTCCTTGTCAGAAACAGCTACTGCAGGCCATCCCCATACAGCACACAGCAAAGGGGCAGTACTCCTCCTCCAGTTTCTCCAGCTCTTCTCCTTGGCAAAGGTTCCTCTTGATTTCAGAAGTATTCTAAATCTCTGGGGTTTTAGATCTAATATTTATACCCCAAAATGTCTTTGTTCTCTTTGTGCAAGGGTCTCTGAACCCAGTCCAAACCAGTTCTGTCCTCACTGTCCATCACCATACGGGGTGGGGACAGCATTGTGCAAGGGAAACAGGCCCAATTCACGTGCAAGGAAATCTCCTCCCAGTACTCTAAATTTAGCTAAGGTCTATTCAGCTCAGCTCTGAGTCATCCAGGACAGGCCAGGCACACCTCAACCCCCCAGTAGCTGTCTACCGTGAATGCACATCCCCGGCCCCTGACATTCCAAAACCAGACAGTCAATACACAAACAGGCAGAGGCATACAGAATGGTTTACCAAGAAAATGCCTACTTTCTAAAAGTCAAACATAAAGTGGGAAACCCAATAGACCCTTTGAGGCTTGGTTACTATACAAGTTCAGGTAAAGTTGCCCTCAAGGGATCTTTTCAAGATCTGAGCTTTCTCTAATTTCACAACATAAACTTATCTTAAGCTCTAAATAGTGGCTTTTTTACAACCAATGATGAAATAAATTAATAAATTATACAGCGACTCAAACATAAACAAAAGAAGATAAATAATTCAACACAGGTGTATACTTAATCAAATATCAATTTATGTAGAAAAACTGTGATATAAAAAGGGTCCAAATTGCAAATCACATAAGAACAAAAGTGACTGTGATGAACACTCTTTCATATAGATCTTTTAACATGACACACTTTTGCCCTAGCCCATTTCCCATATTGATTTACAGGTAAATCATCATTGACATTACAATCAATAGTTCCTGATCGATTGTAAACAAGGAAAATGGGTCAAAATGTCGACGTTTTGGCCTTTGATGTGAAGACATCTATAAGACCATCCTCAGGATGTACATTCTTGTGTGTGTTGATGATCCTGAATAATAAAGAACCGGACATTTTGTGTATACAAGAGACGTATATACATTGGGCAAAACGTAAGATGATAGAAGAGCTGGGATATACCCTTCTTGCTGAGACCAGGCACTCTATTATTAACAGGGGAGTTGCAATTTTGGCAAGAGGTGGGATTAGTGGGACTGGAAGGATAATGAAGGACAACTATGGACAATGGGTGGTCGTGGAATGTGTTATAGGAGGTACTAAGATCACAATGTGTACAGTTTATGGGTCAAACTTTGATGAAGCTGCTATATTGGAGACTTTAAATGTAGAGCTGGCTTTGTGACTTACCCCTTGATCTTGTGTGGGGACTTTGATATACATACAGATGGGCAAGTTTTAGATGATAATAAATATACGGGTCGGAAACCCAAAGTCTTTAGAGCTTTAAAGCAGTTGTTGAAGGATCATGGGTTAGTCGACTTATGGACAACTTTAGACAATTCAGACCCATGTTATACTTTTTATTCACATCCTCACCACAAATTGGGTATTTATCTCTAGGTCATATATTCTTGGAGCAAAAATACAGGTATGACCTAGGATAACAGCAGATCATGGCCCATTATTGTTGGATTTGTATGGCTTTAGTCAGGTGAAGGTTGGAAGGGCGTTCACGTTTAATAGGAAATTATTCATGGATAAAGCATTTATTGATCATATGCTTATTTGGGCTCGTCAATTTTTGGAGGTGAACAGGGATCCTCCTCTAGTCCTATAGTATGGGATAATCTCAAAGCGGGAATATGCGGAGAAGCACTTAGTTATGGATTGGCCAACAGAAGCAAGGTCAAATTTTGATACAGCAACTTCTTGAGATTTAAGGAATGTCAAGCAAGAGTTGAAACAGGTGATTAAGCAGAGATTAGATGGTATGTAAATATATACTAAGATTGCTTGTTGTACAGCTAAAATAAATGCGATATGGTGTAAGGAAATTGACCATCAATATAAAATATATGAACAGGATAGATATGAATATGGGGACACTACGGGTCGATGCCTGGTACAGAGGCTAAGAGTAAGGCAATCTTCAAAGAAAATATATACTATGCTAGATTCGGCCGGGAATATGGTCAAAACAGTGGAGGGTATGTGTGGGTTGCTTTATGATTTTTATCAAGAATTATATACGCTGGGCGATTTTGATGGGCAGGAAATAGAGAAGTGTTGCCAACAATTGGATTTGAGTAGCCTAGGCTAAGAAGAGCAAGGGATAATAGATGCAACTTTCACTGTGGAGGAGTTGGAGGAGGCAATGGGGTCTTTGGCGAATGGTAAAGTGGTAGGGCCAGATAAACTACCACTTGAGTTGTACCGGTCGCTCTTTCAAGTATTGAAAATAGACATGCTGAATACATTTCAAGAGGATCAAGTCGGGAACTCACCTCCTTCTTGGGACGAGGCTAATATAGTGGTGTTCAAAAAGAAGAATAAGCCCCCGAACCTTGCAGGAGCATACAGGCCAATCTCCCTGTTAAATGCAGATGGTAAAATATATGCAAAGATACTTACCAATAGGTTGGCGTGAGTAATTATGCCGTTGGTATCTATATATCAACATGGATTCATACCCTTCAGAAGCACGGTTAATCACATAAATAGGGTAGTTACTCTTATAGATTATGCTAATGTATATCAGAAGAGGTTGTGGGTGATTTTTTTTTACGCAGAAAAAGCATTCAATCGTGTTTCGTGGTCATTCTTATGGGCTATTATGCGGAAGATAGGGTTTGGGCAGGGGTATATTAGGGCTATTCAAAGTATGTATAACGCACCTTGAGCAAGAATTTGTGTGATGGGTAAGGAATCAGAGCAAGTTCATATGAGTAGGGGGACAAGACAGGGATGTCCTTGCTCCCCGTTGTTGTTCGCTAAGTACATCAATCCATTTTTGATTATGTTGGAACAAAGTGAACGTATTAGATCTATGAGTTGTGGGCAAAATCAGGTGCGAGTCTTAGCCTATGCAAATGACATAGCAGTAGCTTTGTCAGACCCAGCGCAAGCAATAACGGAGATAGAAAGACTGGCTGAAAAATTTGGTGCGGTCTCTTGCTACTCTACTAAAACGCAGATCGTGTGTACCAATATGGCCTGTCTGGGAGAGATACGGGTAACTGACGAAGCCAGCTATTTAGGTATTAAGTAACCCTGGGGTAGTGGGGCTACTCGGAGCATCACGAAGTGGAGGGGAATCTACGCACACCCGCACACTCCGCGTAGCCCCACTACACGCCGCCCGCCTCCCTCCCGCCCTCTTTTAAATACCCTTACAATCATTAAAAGCATTGTAAAAGTAATTAAAAAGACTTCCTCCTCACAAATGTGCATGCGCGGGCGCCCGCGCATGCACATTTGTGAGGAAAAAGTCAGCTATAAACCAGGAAGAGGGAGCCCCGAGACGCAGCATCTCAGGTAAGTCTTTTTAATTACTTTTACAATGCTTTTAATGATTGTAAGGGTATTTAAAAGAGGGCGGGAGGGAGGCGGGTGGCGGGCATCTCCTCTCCTCCATGGCGTGTGCGAAAGCCTGCCTACTACGCCTACTTCGTGGATAACGAAGTAGGCAATACTACGCACACTCCGTGGACGGAGTGGAGCACTACGCCCACGCCTAGTATTAAGATTAGAATGTCCCTGCAAGATTTGATAGCGGTAAACTGGGGGAATATAGTTTCTGGGATTAAACAGCAGCTTGACCAGTTGGAGTGTCTGCATCTTACGCTGGTGGGGAGATGTAATGTGCTTAAGACGATTGTCCTTCCTAAAGTTTTGTACTATTTCAGGGTGGTACCGCTTGAATTAACGAAAATACAACTGCAGAGGGCACAATCTATTTGTGATAGGTTCTTATGGGTACTAAGGAAAGCAACGCGAGCCTTTAAATTTATGATGCTACCACACGACAGGGGGGTGGTCGGTTCCTAACTTCTCTTTTTATTATAATGTATGTTTACTTCAGAATATATTGATTTTGCTGACAGGGGAGGATGCGGCAACCGCAGAAGCTCCGTCTATATATCAGTTGTTGTTAGGTGCAGAAGCTTGAAATTCTTTAGTAAAAATTTTTAAACCAAGTTATTTAAAAAACACGTTTTAGGGTATTGGTTTCAGCACACAAGGTTTGGAGATTGGTACGTAATAAGCTAAATATTCCACAAATTAGTTATTATACATTGTTAAATTCAACATCTAAATTCCCCCCTATATTTTGGGATTATAAGATGTTTTGCTGGTGGGCTAAGGCATTAAACAGTTAGGAGATCTATATGAGGGGGGGAGTATTAGCCTAATTTTCAGGGCTAGTTGATAGATATGGACTTCAACAAAAATATTTTTGTAATATTTGAAAATACACATTTTTTTATTTAAACAGCATGTGCATGAGGGAATAATTAGGGTTCCGATAGTTGAGGCAATTAGAAGACAGGCAAGGAAAGCGGTCTTATATGCCATGTTAATTGAAATACAATCAGATGATTTAGCAGTTCAAGATGGTAAATGGAATGAACAACTTGGGCAGGAAGGCGAGTATATGTAGAGATCAATCGATACTGCAGGGAAAATATTGATGTCAGCAAATTTGAAAACACAACACTTCAAGGCTATATTCGATTTGTATCATACTCCAGAGAGGATGATGAAGTATGGCGGCGCTAATGATGGGAAGTGTTTTAGATGTAATATAAATAGAGCTGGCATTGTGCATGTGTTTTATGATTGTGTCTCGCTTTTCCAATTGAAACTACAAATAGATCTGTTCTTGTCCGAATTTGCAGGGCTACCATTCCATGTGACAAAATAAGCTATGCTATTGGGGATTGGGGTAAATCTTCTAATCGGCCAACTGGCATATAAGTTTAGATATATGATTTTTATTGCAGCCGTGGTTACAAGGTTATGTTTAGCATCATGTTGGCTTCAGAGGGATATAGCCTTTATTGTCTGAAGTCACCTACACGGGAAACATTGGGTATTCAGATATGGACCCCAATGATAGAACATATGACCTAATTGTCTGATCATGGCAAATTAACAATTAGAGGTTGGCATCTTTTTCTTTTTCTTGTGCTGTTAACACATTTATCTAAAGAAATTTGTATGATATGATTATGTATAATTATTTATATGCTATGGTTTGAATAATACTTTTCTTTTTTTAAAACAAAACATTAAAAACCTTATTATACACAATCCAGTACATTTCATTCAGATAACACAATGTCTAAGCATTTAGGTACAATTTAAAAGTAGCGGGCTAGCCTGACATCAATATTTCTTAGGCACACATTATTTTATTCCAATATAAGGCTCCTTTCAAATAACCGGTAACCGCCAACATCACCGCCTGGTCAGGTAAAAATGTAGAAATGCAGGTTGAAATTGGGTAAAACCCCTTGCTTTTAAAAGTGGTAAAATGTACCTTTTACGCTAAAAATTCATAAAATGTACAGAATAAAACCAGGTGTATCAAGGTTTGGGGGGGCAGCAATCATCACAGGAACAAGTTAAAAAAGCATGGGGCTTAAACTGACCCGGAGGGAAACAGATCTTTGTACGATAGAACCCAAACGAAATTGTGTGATGTTTAACTACTATGAGATAAAGTTTCAATGCCAGTGACGGATTTCAGGAGCAGGAAGGTTCTGTTGGAGTGTTTCTCCAGCACCCTAGTTTCCCTCTCATCATTAAATCTATTTAAGATTTTTTCCTTATAAAGACCCCAGTCACCCTTTTTAAGAAGATGTGGCCTGTTAAAAAATGTCTATGCAGTCTAGGAAATGGGCAGCAGTTTTAATATAATTTACTCATGGTATCTTTTGAGTATAGGTCCTGTTGAACCACAGTCTCTCATCAACCCAAACTGAAATCTAAAGTAACAGTGGAGCCAGTTTGACCTGAGAATCTGCATAATCTATGCCCAATTCCTCGTGTGGGCAGAGAAAAAGCCACTGGTTGGACCCAGCCCCAGTAATTTTCTACAGAATCAGTCCTCTTCTTGCTGGATCACCCTGCACTTAACGGTACCCCAAATGGCTGCACCACATGTCAAGACTGGAAGACATTTCATTCGGTAGATTTGCAACAGGGGCAAAATAGGCGTGTTACCCACCAACAGAGAAAATCTAAACAGGGTACAACAGGCTTGTGTACATTTGGAGCAACGCTTGGAAATACAAGAAAGCCAGTTGTTCTGATAGTCGAATAATGCACCCAAATAGGGAAAGGTGAGAAACCTAGTAATTTTTTGCCCTTGATGTCAATAGGTCTAATTTTTGTGGCCTTATTTTTTTATTTTTTATTTATTTTAAAGGTTTTATATAGCGCTGGCTAGACCCGGAGGTATCAGAGCGCTTTACATGAGCATCAGATCATAGTTACAAAGGTTACACAGTTATTAAAGCATGTCAACATAGTTACTTGTAAGGTCAAGATAAACAATAAGCACAAATACGAAAGGGGAAAAGCAAGCAAGGGGAAAGATTCAGGGGAGGGGGAAGGAGCTGGGGAAGTAGACAGGTAATGAAGGCGGGAAAAAGGAGGGGAGGGTGAAGGACATCGCATGGAAAGAGGAGGGGAAGGGTGACGGGGACACAAACCGGTAGACGAGTCAAAGCAACGTCCAAAGTCCAGTAAGCTGTGATCCCAGGGGAAGTGGTATCACTATCTCTGTTGCGGGAGGCTCCCTTTACGCAGTGGACTCTCTCAGAGGGGACTCTGAGACTCCAAGGCCTACATACTGGATCCTTCCCCAAAAAGGGGAGAAGGAGTCCTTTGGCAAGGGGTGCCAAACCATACCTTAGTTGTGAGTGGCTCCCTTGGCACAGTGGACTCTCTCAGCGGGTACGCTGAGACTCCAGAGTATAAATATTGGATCTTTCCCCAACAAGGGGAGAAGGAGTGCTTCGTCAAAGGGCACAAAGGACAGGGGGCTAGGCAGACTAGAAGGCAAGGTGAGAGATTCAGGGGAGAGTGGATAGGAGCTAGGAGCTAGGGAGGTAGACAAAAGGAGAAAGAGTACTAAATGGGAACAAATTTAATTAATGAGTTATTATATAGCGCTGGCTAGACGTGATGGAATCAGAGCGCTTTACATGAGGGAGTATATTGTTGCAAATTACATCAGTTAAAAGTTACATAAGTATCAAGAAAAGCATTTAAAGAACATAGGGGACAAGGTGAATGGAGCAGGAAGGGTAAGGGTATAGGGTAAAGGGGTAGTATAATGGGTCTTTGAGATATTTGTGTCTAGATCCAAATCATCCATGAAGTTGAGAAACTGATCGTCGGCGTAGAGCAGATTCGGCACACTGACAGACTTTACCTCAGGCAGATCAACCCCATTTTCTATCAAGCAGGTGTTCAAGCTGTTTATATATAACAAAAACAAGATTGGTGCCATCACACATCCCCGCCTGACCCCCCCGTGGGAGGCTAAATGATTCGGCTGTCTTCCCCCA
Organism: Lissotriton helveticus; assembly: GCF_964261635.1. Lineage (NCBI taxonomy): Eukaryota > Metazoa > Chordata > Amphibia > Caudata > Salamandridae > Lissotriton > Lissotriton helveticus. The sequence goes on from NC_136057.1 coordinate 1,719,894,807, forward strand.
CCATACCGTATCTAACACAATCGTTTACATCTGTGTGTAGAGCTCTAAAGAAATAAATCAGCTGAGTTGGCAATCCCAATACCCCAAGAATATCCCAGAGCTTCCACCTGTTTACAAGGTCAAAGGCACTACTGAGGTCCATAAATGCGGGAAAAATGGAGCCCTGTTTCACCACAGCATATTTCCCTTTTATAAGGTTGAGATTTAGGCACTGTTCAAGCGTACCCATCCCTTCCCTAAACCAATATTGGGCGGGGCAGATAATATCGTTTGTTGGGCCCAAGTTTCCACTCGCTGTAGGACAATACAACCTACCACTTTTACAACTGAATTTAACAGGGACATTGGTCTATAGAAAAGGGGTTCCAGCCGGCTCCCCTTCTTAAACACTGGGACTATGGTAGCAGATTTCCAATATAGGGGTATACCTAACTAGGTCACAGATTTAAGAACGGTGGTCAAGACTGAAGCCCAGAGGTGTTGCTCTGACTTGTATAAATCCATTGGTATCCCATCTGGGCCCGGAACTTTATTGGACGGTCTTTCCATGATTGTTTCATAAACCTTCTTATGAACAAACCTGGTCTCTAGTGGGTACAGGTTAATAGCATTACCCTGGTTTATGGGCAAGTCGTTGTCCAATGCATACACCTTGTGTTTGTGTGTGACCCAGAGGGCTGGAGAGATGGAAGAACCTATGTCATCTTGGGGGCCACGTTAGTCTGCCTTCCATTAACCACCCCCCAAAAACCCCTGGAATCTCTGGAGGAGCAGGTGGACACCAACCAAGAGGCTTCTTTGAGCTCAGCTTTCAACTTCCTTAAAGCTAATTTATATGGCCTTCTAGCATCATTGATGACATTCTGGTTGCGAGGTTTGGTGTTAAGGACCTCACGCAGATGATTGCCCGCAAACCTGCATGCTTTATTGAACCAGCCCGGTTTGGTACCCCTTGGTTTCCTTGCCATGTTATGTGGCCATGAATTAACCATTCTATGGACGGTGACTCAGCCACTGTGAAAGGCAATTGGTCCAATTTTTCAATGTGCAGCATTGTACATTTCACACTCTCAGTGCCACTGTTGTCTGCCTCATAGTTAAATTATAAGCAGAAAACAGAGACGTACTGTTAATATATCTCCAGGGCATGTGACCAGATCGCAATGATTGTAGCCACCAGATTAATAATAGAATGGATAGTAATTGTGATTGCCTATGTTGTAGAAGGGACTAATCCTGTTCCATTATATCTACAGCAGAAGATACAATACTGCCCAGTGAAGAAATCTTGGATGTTAGTGTGGTCATACCATTGTCGACCACTGCCAAAGCCTTTTCTAGGTTAACCCTGTCAATTTCACGCAACCTCTCTCCAGCTTTCTGTCGAGAGATCTTCCAAACTTTGTTGTAATTGGCGTATAAGAAGCATTTAAGACGTGGTTTCTGGGGACCTAGCAACAACATCCCTTAAATCCATGTCATCGGAGAATAAGGACAAGTGTTGTTTCACCTGGGACAGTGTTGAGGTTCTTAGCCAATCTAGGCATAACTTCCCAACACTGTAGGATGTCACAACCCCCGAATGTTCTCGTTGTACATAGCATTAGTCAGGCCTATGGATACTAAACTCTTTGGTGGTACCCTTGAATCTTGACTGACAACCATTTATGTCTATAGGCCAAACTAACCATCCCTTCCAATTGGGGTCTGAAGAATTGTATGAATCTTCATGTATAATGTCATTCAGTGTATTCCCACTGCCTGATTTATAATCATGCCACCCCTCAAAATGTGTCAGTGAAGGATTCTAAGGTGTGTTCAAGTACTTAATCTTGGCTAGTCCAAGACAGGAGGTCTGTTGCGCGGTATGGTTCAGGAAGATAATTTGTTGTGATATGTGGCATGCTCTAAATAATGCCTCAGTTCCCTGAACTTTCCAATCTTTAGTCCCCCAGACAGATTATGGGGTCCATTAGGATGGCGTGCGGATTGCCCCCGCCAGGCAGGCGGTAGCCACCGCCGGCCTGGCGGGGGCAATCCGCCCGCCATCCTGACTAAAAACACCCCCCGCCATATTATCATGGCATGGTTGGCCGCGGCGGACGGAAAGACCGTCCGCCGCTTTTCCGCCCCGGTCGCCTTGCGGCCGGGGCGGTAATGGGACCATATGGTGGCGGTGTCTATCAGACACCGCCATCCATATTAGGATGCCTGTCTGCAGCTGCTTTTCCGTGGCGGCAATGCCGCCACGGAAAGGCATGCGGTGATTGCTTGTGTGGGCCCGTTACGGGCCCCCAAGGACTCGGGGTTGGTGGGGGGTGCACATGGGGGGTACCTATGGTACCCCCCAGCAGTTCCATGCGCAGCATGGCAGGCACCGCGCGGTGCCTGCCATGCTGTGCATGGAAGTGCACGACATGCCTTCCTGGCATTGTGGCGGGCGGTGCTGAATGCACTGCCCGCCACAATGGAATGAATGCAGGATGCGCCCGCCACTGTGGCGGGCGCATCCTAATGCTGCACACGGGACCCCCGCCCTTAGGGCGGGCGGTCCCCTACTACGACAGGATGGCGGGCGCCCGTCATCCTAATGGACCCCTATGTGTCTATTTTGTCCCTTCAAAAGTCAAAACCCTGTAAAGACAGCTGGAAAATAAAGGAAGCAGAGTATATCTGTTTCGTGTTAGTGAGTATATTTTTCTTCGCAGATGTATATGCAACCCTATAATAATATGAGATCATGTCTGAAGTGTTAAACCCAGAAAAATACGCAAACGTTTGTGCAAACGCTTGTGAACTACCTTTCAGTGGTGTAGGGCAATGTTACCATTGATGGTAAGCAAAAACATTATGTAGAATATTTGTCTTGTGCAAGAAATGATGACCATAATGTTGGTAACAATACATGGTGTCTAAATCAGATGTATCATCATACAATTCATTTTTTGAAAAAGCAGCACATTTTTCTAAATCAGACAGTGTGCCATTCAGAGTATCAAAGTCCCAATCATCAGAGAATGTACTGGAGGTGATGATATCATTCGAGAAATTTAAAATATATGTAGTATTTTCAAATGTTCAGTGCGACCAAATACATCACATGAAACCCTATCCCAAACTATTCTTTCAGGAACCGGAACTGCTGTAGTCTTCACAAAGGGCAGGTCTCTTCTTTCATGATAAGATGATGTATGAGGTGTCAGGACGAAGTTCACATGTTATACTGCAGTGCATTCTGGGAGATAATGTCCATTCAGAAGCAGGAAAAAGACAGTCACTACACTTATCCAGAGGACTAGGAACAGTAGACCAATTGCATTCCAAAGCTGTAGGCAGGGAGAAACAAAGTAAGTATTTTTCAGCCAAAGGTAGATGTTATATACTTTTTCTTTGCAGGAAACTGAAGCTGGCGGTTACTCAGGTTCACTCAGATCCAGAGAGAAGGTATTAAAATCGATTAAGTAGCCAGATGCAGTTTGTTCTGTCTTTGGTAGCTTAGCAGGTTTTGTTGAACTGGTAGTTGATTTATCTTGAGACATGTTCACATATCTGTCAGTATTAGGCCGAATAGAAATCTGTGTTTCATTTGTATTTTGTAGGAGCCCACACTGCTTGCTATTCAGTATCGGCCACATAATGTGGTTTCATCAGATCAATGAGACAAATCTTTTTTTCTTTTTTGCCATCAAGAGGCGGAATAAGTACTTTTATTGTTCCTCCAACATCCTGGACAGGTACAGGCATGCTATATGATGGCCCTAATTCATTTCTGTCCACAATCTTTTCTCTGACAAGATCCCCAATCTTTGGGACCCAGGCAGGTCTTGTCGAAACTGCTCTTACTTCCACAGTGGAGATGCGTTTTACTTGGACTTTGCTTTGTAATGCCCAGATTTCACTGAGTTCCTGTAAAACAGCCAAACGTTCAGTGATGTCAAATGCTTTTACATCTGCCACTGTGCTGCCACCGACAAGGTCAGGTACCCACATCCTAGTCCCAAACAGGGCCTCGTAAGGAGTGTGGCCTTCCAGGGAGCATCTTGGCATGTTATTAAGTGCCCTCTGGACCCATATAGGTGATTGATCCAACTGTCACCCGAGCCTAATACCCTTGCTGGTAAGGATTGCTTTCATTTCTCTTTTTTCTTTTGCACAGTCGAATTTCCCTTTGGATGATATGGAGAGGAGTACTGCAATGCCACACCCAAACTTCCCATGGCTTCCTTGTAAGCCCGAGAGCTGTACGTGGGGCCAAGGTCAGAAAGTAATGTGCAAATTGTGTATGTCCCTTTCAAAATTCACAAATCCGTTATAAAAGTTCAGGCATCAGCCAAACTCTGCGGCCATACCCACAGGGATCTAGAGCATGAATCCACTGCCACCAAGATGTCCTTGTAAGCCCCATCAGATTGTAAGGGGCTGGAGTGGTCCAAATAGACACATGCTAGAGGTATGTTTGACATCAGTAGTGGTGTTTGTGGTGGACGTGCTACGGTGGAACCCTTTATCTGCTGACAGATGTCGTACTTAAGGACAAATGCTTTTAAATGTTAGATAAGACCTAGCTACCAATAATGTTGTTTTAACAATGAAACTGTTGCAGTGATACCTGCGTGTGCTGAGCCCAGACCCTTGTGTGCAACTAGTGTTAAACGTAATCTGCGATCCATGTTTGATATTACTCTATCCCTCTCTCCTGGAATTTGAGAATTCGGAATACTTTGCGCATTTAACTTGTAGGAGTACTTAAGTGGAAAACCTTTCGGCAAGGCTGTGCTGGTTTTGCGTGAAGCGATCACAGCTACCATTATCTGTAAGTCTCCTCTTGTGTGAGAATGAGTGGTTGTGGCTCTGGCAGCAGTTCTCACTGTTGCCTTGGTGGCTTAATCAGCCAATGAATTCCCTTCAGCGTGCATGCCAACACGTTGATGACTCAGCATATGAATTACATGAGCCTGCAGCAAGCATTTGTTTCAGGACTGCCACTTGTTCCCAAAGCAGTTTATACTTTATTGTGCAACCTTTTGAATCTTTAAATTCATTCAGACCCCAGTAGTGAAGATATTTCTTGCATGACTGGACACAATAAAATTAATTGCACATAGTAAATGTGGGGAATGCTCTATCCATATTTTTTTGTGCCAATACTAGGGCTTTTAGTTCTGCCAGCTGAGCCGTGCAATCTCCTAGAGACTGCGTCTGGGTATTGCAAGGACAGTACTTGCAGTCCCGCATATGAACCTGTTCTTTACTTCCTATGGCTGGCTGAGCTGATCCGTCAGTGTCAATTATTTACTCGTACTGATCTAGAGGCATTATTTTATTCGGGAGAAGATATTCTTGTTCTTACTGCAGAAATGCTTTTGTTTTTAGCATAGATGCAAATTTACAGGCTAAATCTATTGCAGTGAGATAATTAGCCCATTGTATACATTGTGGATGTGTTGCTTTAGCATTAGGAATGCTTGCTTTTGGACAATCCGCCAACATATGTTGGCAGAATATCCAGGGTTAGTGAACCTGAGAAGGTATATTTCGAATTTTCTTGACATACGATTAAACCTCCAGATCAAGTTTACCCCTCAACTGATTCTTCTGGGAATCTTAGGGGCACAGGAACAGGAAGCTCTTCCAATGGCTTCATCTTCCTTTCTGTTTCTTGCTATGACAGAGTTCAGATTGGGCCTGGCAACAGCATGGCTTGATCCTGCCCCCCCCCCATTTAATCACTGGCTAACCCAGTTAATCTCAATTTATCATATAGAAAGGGACGTCTACGCACACAAGGGTAACCAAGCTAGAAAAAGGGGGAGGAACATTTTGGCTCCATCGTTAAGACCCTGTGCGGATACACAGTGCTAGGATTTGATTCGCTCAAATGACACATGTATTGTTTTCATCTTCTTTATTGGTTTCTTATGTCGCCTGCTTGGCAACCACATTTTCTTTGTCCCCTCATGTTGGTTTTGCTTGGATGGGGAGAGGGGGTAATTAGTATTTTTGGTTGAAATTCAATAAAGATGGTTTAAAAAAAAAGGAATGCTTGCTTTTGTAACAGCCTTTAAGGTTGACACTAGTGTTACGACAATTATTCACTTCCCCTGAGCCAGTGCTCTTTCTCTCACTACAGCAGTCTGTATTGCTTTTAAAAAATTTCAGTGGATGCAAAGCGCATCTCAGCGTTTGTGTACAAATGAGATTTGTGTGCAATGGGTACTGTTTCGCATTCATTGAAGGCGAGGTAAGTGTACCCGGATTGACCCGCTGTTACACAGATTACCAAATCCTAGTGTTTACACTCGTGTGTAAATGTTTGGAAGCTATCATGTCAGCTTGTAGGGAACAAAGTATCTATATGTGTTCCGGTGTCCATTGGTGAACTGAAAAATCAGGTCTAATTAAGTTGTAGAAAGGTCTTACTTTTTCTGCGTAATCCAAAATCTATGTTCTGCCAAAATTTGGGAATCCTAAACTGGATTGTACGTTTTTCAGAGTCTTCAGAGTTTGGAGCAGCACACACTTTTCTAAAAGGTTTTTCCCTTCACTTGAGAGATAATATCCCTAAAATAGTACATTCAGATGGGCAATTTTTGATTTTTTAAGGTTACATTTGTAGCCCTCTGAGGTGAACCCCAAAATGATGACGTTCGCCCTGGTCAAATGAACCAATAATTAATCGTCCATTAGATAAATATCATCTGCTTAGGACAATGCCTCCTCATCAAAATTTTGAAGCAACTCTGTTACCCTCTGTGAGATTACCCCTGGGCTATTCTTATACCCTCGGAGTAATCTACAAAATTGACGCTGAGATCCTAGGGCTGAAAATACTGTCAAATATCTGCTCTCAAGTGCTATATATTGGCAAAAAATCCATTTGAGATATCTAGTGTTGTTTTATATTTTTTCCGCACTATGTTATTCATTAATTCGGCACTGTGTGCATTCTGTACTGCAAATGTCTTTGTGCTAGTGTTTAAATGCCTGTAGTCTAAATCGAGACAATATGAATTGTCTGGTTTCATTATGGGAAACAAAGGATTATTCATGGAAGAGGTGAAATGCTCTATTACACCTTGGTATTCTGGTTGATCTAAAATCTCCTAGACTTGTTTTTTCACCTCATATTTTATTGGGTATTGTCTCTTTGGAGATGGAGTATTTTTTACTGGGATTTGATGGTGAGGTGATTCAGCATCCCACCCTACATGATTGCAGTATAATGCAGGAGCAAGTGCTAACGCCCACTCCTGAGCATATGAATATTTTAGTGAGTCTGGAACGAGGCCAGAGAAAGCTGGTAAAACTACTGTTTCTCCTTTTGGGCAATCCATAACAAACGCAGCTGGCCAATCTTTTTCAGCCAAAAGGATGTCCTTTCCAAATCCAAGGTTATCACAAAAGAGACCTTTGAATTTCCTGGGTTTGCCCCCCCCCCATTTGGAGTGTTATTTTATATAACTGGTGTGGGATACTTACCCTAGTATCAGGTGTCTCCACCGTGATATGTTCATTCAACATCGCTGTCACCAGAAATTCCATCAGGTTCTGGCAAGCTATTGTTACTTCCGCTGGGCTCTCTAGCATCGTCAGAGCCCATTCCCTGTTCAGAAGTTGAGTTCTCAGCAGCCTGGGCATTTCTTATCTTAAGGCCAGCTACTTTCTTCTTTTTAAATTGAGGTTTAGATTTGGGTTTATCTCCTTTTTTGATATTATAGTCCGAAGTACGATGTGTATCTCTGGACTTTGTTCACTCTTCTGATCTGTGTTTTGACCATCCTTCCCTCTCAGAGTTTTTTGATGAACCCTCAAAGAAAAGAGAAGAACGTGTGTCAGTAATCTGATACCTGTCAGGTTTTTTCAATGTTATAACGATTTCTAAGGTAATACCTCCTTTCGGAGGGCTCCTGTCGACGAGACCCACCCCTTGATTGTGACCTATTCTTTCAATTTATTTGTTGATTATTGTCCCATTTTTTTTTAAGAATCAGGTGCTTGCTTGGTGTTATACTTTTCAGGACTACCCATTACTTGTGGTGTTATAGCTCTGGCTCCCAAATTATCTCTACCTTCAATAATTTTTGGTAATTCTTGCTCCTGTTGTGCAGGAGTGCATTCCCTAAGGTGTTGGCATACAGCCGCGGCTGCTGCCTCCCCTTTTAAGTTTGTTAACATAGTTGTAGATAGCTGGGAAAAATTACCTGGTAATTTCATCCCCAAGTTCACAGCAGTTTCTGCTCAATACTAATTCTGTATTTGTCTTAATACCTCTGGTATTACTGCTATTGAAGGGATACCATGAGTTCTGGCATAGATGGTAGCGAAAACTGTACCCCAAGTGGTGCAACCCTCTATCGGAGGAGCTATCCCCATTGGCTATCAAATTGTCAGTATTCTGTGTTTTTCTTGTGGGCCTGTGTGTGGAAACATTGCTTCTAACTGTGCTATTTTCTCTGCTAGCTAGAATGGAATTTGCTCACGTTTAGTGTGCATTCTTCCCATAACCGCGTTCAGCGTTTGTGGAGTGATTTTGGTTGCAGTTCCTTGTAGATGACCTGCTAGGGTAGATTTAGTTGGTTGAAGTGTGAGTGTTCTTGTAACGAAATGTGTCACATTTCTGTAAAGTTTTATTATTTCTTTATGAAGTGGACGTAAGTCTGCTATTGGGAATGTGTCCATTTTTGGATGCAGTGTGTAAGCAGCCAGGACTGGCCAAGTCACTCCATCTCTGATGAGCAGACCAAGTCTCACTTTATCTGTGGTGTGTAGGAGAGTGCCTTTAAACCAGTTTATATACTCCTGGTAATTGAGCGGAACGTCAATGTCCTCGTACGGACAAAATTTTCTGTTCTTTCATCTGGGGTGAAATGTATTTGTGCGTGCATCTGCAGTTGGGAATTTAACCCATAAATAGAATACCTCTGTCCTGAATGTGTGCCTCAATCCCAAATGTTACAGTCCCACCTGTTGCTGAGACTGCAAACTCTGCAAGTTTTAAAGTAGGTGCTTTTTTGACATTTTCTGAAATGTTTACAGCAACTTCCTGCTCACATCCCCCTCTGCATTTGCAAGTATGCTGGCACAGCATTCTCTTCGACAGACATTGTTGAAATAGTTTCAAGGAAAATGAGAAACGGTTTAATGCACAATGTAGGGAACTACAATCCTTCAAGCTTGAATAAACCTGCAGCCAATGCATAGGATATGCCTACTCAGCACTACATCCGCATTTCTTGCTTCGCTATGCCAATAAGGCTACAATTACCTGGAGAGTCAGGATAAATGTGCAATATACAATACTGAAATACAAGATGGCTGTAGGTTTAAAATGTGCATTAATGTGTAATAATGCAAATGCTTTGGTAGTACATTAAGCAAGTATAAAAACATTTCATATGTGTTACTATAACCAATTATAAAATGTGCTCCCTGTCCATCTTTAATCAAAGTAAAAGGAAAACTCATAACAATTAAGTGTCATTTAGTCTAATCATTTCAGCATAAAGTTCATCTTTCTTTTTCTTCATAATTGACAGCATCATCAGCAATATCAAGAGGATAACCATGGGCAAAGCCTTTATTTCTGCAAGCATGTTGGATGATGCATAGGCTCAGTTTAATCAAACTGTAGAGGGCCAATACAACAACAGTTATTGCTATTAGAACGACATGGACAATTACACAGACTATCCAGTTATCTAAGACCAGATGGCACTCCCGTTTATTTCTAAGGCATTTTAAAATTTTGTGTAATCCCTCTTGATTAGATGTATCTGTTCAGGGATGCTGAGAGAAGTGTTATGCATGTGTGTTCAATATTCTGATTCCACTATGGCACAAACTCCTCCTTTGGCCATGAAGACGATATCCAGGGCCATTCTAGCAAGGATTCCTGGGAATCTAATATATCCTATCAGGCCTAAAGTTATGGATTGGAGATTTCCTCTAGTATTTTGGCATTATGTCTAGTTTCTCCGATAGCCTGCCCTACACCATAGTTGGGAATCATAATGGAGAGGAATTTGTTATTCTTGACAATCTCACAGCTTTTGCGCAGTCATTGAGAGGGGTCTGTAGAGTGTCTGATGCAGCAACACCATATGCACCATAACAGATCCCAATCCAGTCTTGGGATAACCAAGGATAAGCTTTCTTGCCACAAATGAAATGGGAATATTCCTTTACGGTAAAAATGTTTATGAAATAACATGCCTGTATGGAAGCAATTCCATCAGTTGCCTTTCTAAGATACACTACTTCTGCTAAACAAAATCAGTATGGATCAAGCAGTGATGCAAGCAGGGAAACAGTGGCTGATATCCAAAAATTTTAAAAAGATCCAAATATTTGGAGTGTTTGCCAACTTAGTTCCCCAGTTCACTGTCTTCTTCTCTTCATTAGTCTCACCCATTACTCAACTCACACAAAAGGGGTGCCTTTTGATTTGGCACACTGAATAAAAACAACCATTTTAGCACGTAAATCTGCTTTAACTACTGCACCCATTTTGAGACATCTCAATGTTGACCTGCCTTTCATAGCAAAAACAGATACCACAACTATAGCTAAAGAGCCATGTTGACCCAGAGAGATGACATTTACTGAAGCATTACATCCAGTTGCATATTACTCTTCAATTTTATTGGAATCTAAAGAGAATTACACTATTATGGCAGACATTTATTGGCGAGTAAAGGCGCATTTGGCCACTGGCAACATTACTTGGAAAGAGTCAAAGATGAAATATTAGTACGGATTGATCACAAAAATCTTAGATACGTAAAGTCTATGAGGTGTGAATGTCGTTGATTATGCACACTGGATGTTAATGTTTATCTCCTTTACTCTTTATTGTTGTGGGAACTGGCATTACAAGGCAGATGCATTATCAGGAAACAGCACCACCATTGAAGAAACTAAGCCACCTCTTATTATTTCAGTAATTCAACAAGAGCTCTATCTCCTGCCACCTAACTCCGTGACTTAAAAATAGCAACAACTTTGAAGACACAATGCACAGATAAAAATGCAGAATGGGCAGTTACATCTTGAAGACAGATTAAATGTACCACTGTGACTGCTTTTGGCTTGTGGGCAGGTGTTGCAAATGGATACCTATCGATGAACTGCTTTATGGAGTTCAGGTTACCAGAAATTGCAGTTTAACAACTGTTCTATGCTTTAGAATCTGGGATGATCTGCCATTGGAGTATCATGATGCCATTGAAATAACAAATTCAGTATCTTTAGTGTAGATATATTTTTTGAAATTTAATTTTTTTTATTGCAGAAACACAGGAAAAGAGTTGCAGCATTCAATCAATAGGTTAGGTGATCATCATTGCGGTATTGAATACAATTAAAAAGGTCTCACATTGCCAATTAGCCCACATCCCGAAGGCCGGGCGGCGAATGACTTCAATTATATTGAATGCCTCTAATCACATTGAAGGGTATCTGCTTTTACATTTTTTTTCTTTTTTGTCCCCCCCTTATAAGAAACTTGTCCCCCCCAACAATCCCTCATAAAACAAACAAACAAAAATAGCAGTCTATGTCCATCAGCATAGACAATCCCCTTTCCCTCCCATGATGGTGCATCTTCAGAGCATAAGCTGTGGTAGTATCACCTATGACTGCATGGATCTCTCACTCACATCCCCCATCCAACCCATGATAGTGTCGCCATTTGGCCCATACTTTCCTAAACTTTTTCGGGCACCCCCTCGCTTTATACGTCACTCTTTCTGCTGCCATGTACAGGTCTAGCCCTCTCCTCCATTCCTCCAATCCCGGGGATTCCGGAGCCCCCCAATACTTTGCAATGTCTCTTTTAGCCACTACTAGTGCCAGTACCAAGAAGATAAGAAGTGGGCGTGGTAAATCGACGTCGTTAGTCATGCCCAGCAGTGCTAGCTTAGGTTCACACAGAAGCGTAATCCCCAAGACCTCCCCCAGTTCAATAAAGAGGTGTTTCCAATATGTCTTAATCTTGTCGCATGACCATATAGTATGGAAAAAATCTCCATCCTGTTGGCATCCCCGGAGGCATTGTGCGTTCTCTACCTTTCCCATTTTATGTAGTCTTAGTCTGTCATAGTACGCCCTGTGAAGCACTTTGAACTGAATGAGTCGCAGCCTGGATTTGATTGCTACCTCTCGTGGGTGCATGAGTACAATCTCCCAGTCTAGATCCTCCATGACCCCCAAGTCCCCTTCCCAGGTGTGCCTCAGTTTCAGCAGGTTTCCCAACATATTATTAGCCAGGGTCTTGTAGGTCAAGGAGACCGCTTTTCCCGGGATCCTCTCCTGAAGGAGCCGTCCCTCCAAAGGAGCATATTCCTGGATGTCAGTAAGTGGGACATTCTGTGCACGCCACGCATGGCGTAGTTGGGTAAATTTGAAAAGTTGGGAATGGTGTAGCCCAAATTCAGTTCTGAGTGTGTGGAATGATTTCAGTTCCCCCTTGGCAATTACATCCCCTATTGTGGAGATGCCTATGTCGTCCCACCCCCGGAAACCACGAAGTTTACGGAGTTCTGTCAGCCATTGGCAATGCCACAAAGGCGTCTGCCGAGTCAGCTTCTTGTCCCAGCCCATACGTCTCGAGGCCTTGTTCCAGGCACTGAGTGTGGGGGTAGTGGCAGGCAACAACGGTGTCCGCCCGGACCCTCCATAAACATAGTACAGTAGATTGTGGGACGACAACTTCGATCTTTCCAGGGCATAAGTGGGGTGGTCCACCGGGGCATGTATCCAGTCATTTATCAAAGTCATATGTTCTGCCTAGTAGTATGCTTCTAAATTGGGCAGTGAAATCCCCCCATTGTACTGATGTCTCTGGAGTGTATTCAGTGCCACTCTAGGTTGTTTACCCAGCCACAGATAGGACCGTAGGTCAGAGTGAATCTTGGGAAGTACCGAGGCCGGAAGTGGATAGTACTCATTCTGGAGTGCATAAAGGAATTTAGGTAGTATTATCATCTTGTACATTGCGGCGCGCCCCAGAAGAGTGAGCGGGAGCTGCCTCCATCTGTCCATGTCTACCACCGCGTCGAACATTATTCGTTCCAGATTCTTTCGGAACGATAGAGACTTGTCCAGTGTAATGTAGATTCCAAGATACTGAAAGCCTTCAGTAGTCGTCAATAGCTGGTCGGGCAGCCTTGTCCATCGCTCCACCCCCCCGGGTCATAGATGATCGACTTGTGCCAGTTAATGGTGTGTCCTGCCCATCCGCCATAAATTTCGAGCTCCCGGAATAATTCCGGGACTGTCGTCTCCGGGTTCGTAATATACAGAAGGACATCGTCAGCATAGAGCGATATTTTCTCTTGCCCGAGGTCAGAAGTCGTCTTGCGATAGCCTGAGATGCTCTCATTTTGGCGTATCCTGGCTGCCAGTATCTCAATAGTGAGTGTGAAGAGGAGGGGAGACAGGGGGCATCCTTGGCGTGTCCCCCTTTGGAGCGGGAATTCCCTCGACAGCTTGCCATTGACCCGCACTGGAGCCCTCGGGGCAGTGTATAGGAGCTGTATCCATTTCTGAAATTTGGGTCCAAACCCGAACCTGCGGAGCACTGCACTAAGGAATGGCCAATGTACAGCATCGAAGGCCTTTTCGGCATCCAGGGAAAGAAACCAATGTGGCTCATCTCTGCCCTTCACCTCCTGGACCCAATTATGGGTGCGCCTCAAGTTTAGCTTGGTGGCCCTGTCAGGTAAAAAGACTGATTGGTCCAGGTGTAAAAGATTTACAATAACTGACCGCAGGCGCCGCTCTAGGATAGTGGCCAATATTTTAACCTCGGTATTGAGGAGGGATATGGGACGGTAGGATGCACAGTCCTCTTTCGGCTTACCTTCCTTGTAGATCGGGATGATCGTGGCCAAGGATAGGTCTGGGGGCAGCAGACCATCTCGATATGCACTAGTATAGAGTCCCTTCAAATGTCTACCCAAAAGGTCCGCTGTACATTTGAAAAACTCGGCCGGAAACCCATTCGGGCCCGGGGTTTTCCCGGGCTTCAGTTGAGCTATAGCGTCCGATATCTCGTCCGCCGTGAGATCAGCTTTCAGGGCCGTGAGGTCCTTCCGACGACACTGTGGGCAGGTCCACCTGATCCAAGTAAGGCCCCGTCTCCTCACATGTTCCTAGATCTCTCGCCGCATAAAAAAGTTCATAGTGGGAGGCGAATGTGTCAGCAATTGTCATGTCCGAGGCCACTAGCACTCCCTCTACAGTTCTTATGGTCTCAACCCACCTGGCCGCTTGTTCCCTGCAACTAAGCCATGCCAGGAGCTTGCCTGATTTATCGCCCACGTCGTAAAGACGGTGAAGGGTGGCCAGGGACAGAGTTTTTGCCTCATTAATGACGAGCTCTCCATAGTGTCTTTGGGCATCTAACAGTTTCCTATGAATATTATCGTCCCCTCTGCCCTGGCATCCCTCTTCCCACTTTAAAATGGCCTGTTCGATATCATTGACTTCAGCCTGGAGCTTACGGCGTTCTTCTCCCTTTCTACTGCGCAATCTGTCTTGCAGGACTGGCTTCATGGCTTCCCAGAAGGTAACTTCCGAGTCCACTGTTCCTTCATTTTCCGATATATAAATCTTAATGTCAGTCCTCAGGCCGCGTCGAATAGCTACGTTTTGAAGGTCCCAGGGCGCAAGGCGCCAGGATGCTTCCGGAGAGCCCCGGGCCCGGCCCACTTGTACCCATAATGGCGAGTGATATGATATCCCTCTAGCCTTGTACTCTGCTGTGTCTCTCACCTCCAGATATTGCCTGGACATAAATACGTAATCTAGTCGCAAGAAAACCTTGTGCGCCCCGAGTAATAGGAGTAGGCCCTCCGCGTAGGGTGTAGCCACCTCCAGATGTCAGTAAGACCCAGGGTGTCAATCTGGCTGACCAAGGCTGTCCGTGTTCCTCCTCTACCTGCCTCCCCCGAACGGTCTCTTCCCCGATCTATCACATCATTGAAGTCACCCCCCACGATCTGGATGGTGTCTGCCGTGTCCAAGATGATGCTAGCCAGAGCTGTAAGTGTACATGTCTGTAGTTTAGGTGGTGCATATACTGAAAGTATTGTGTATGTAGACCTATTCCATATCCCCTTAACCCCTACGTACGTCCCTTGTGGGTCTACCCAGGTGCGTGAAATTGTGAATGGGGAGGACTTTTTGATAATGATCGCCACTCCCCTGGAGCCAGATGTATATCCCACGTGCGCCAACACCCTGAATCGACTCCTAGCTATGAAGGCGCACTGCGTGCCTTTAAGATGTGTTTCTTGGAGTAGGGTAATATCTGGATCTAGTCTCTTAATGTAGGAGTTCACCAACCCCCTCTTGACTTTGGAGCCCAGCCCGTTCACGTTCCATGTCAAAATACTCACTCCCCTGTTATCCATTGGCTGCATTATTAGTGTACTTGCCATTCGTGAGTGTGTAGTGTCATTGCGGTTGAAGTTCGTTTTGGCAGTGCAGTGTGGAATTTCAAAGGGTGTAGCTGTTTCTTTTCAACTGCTTCCCGTACCCCCCAACTCCCTCCTCCCCTCCCCCAGCCCAAATCAACGTGGAAACCCCCTCTCCCCACCCCCTCCCCACCTCCCTCCCCATCCAGTCCCATCCCAGCAGAAGACAGAACTGTCCGTAGGAGAAGGTCTGTCGCCCTCCCACACATCCTTCCCTTAGACCTCTCCTAATACCCCCCCTCCACTACCGGGACAAGAGAGTGGTTCGGAACACAAACTTATATAAAACAGTGAACTTAAATAACAAAAGGGCGTGTAAACTTGCGTGCTTCCCATCACCGAGCTGCATACTCAATAGCCCGATCTGCTCCCGTTCAAGATCTGGAGTCCTGAGTCTCTGATTCAGGCGTGCTGTGCTGCTCCGACATGTCCTGTTCCAACACCCAGATCGCACCCACCAGAGGGTGGACGGATTGACTCCCGTCTCCCCCTCCCTCTCCTCCAGATGCACGGCTATCAAGTTCATCGTCCTCGTCCCCCTCCGAACGAGCATTCGTTCTTAAACAGGTGAATCTTGAGCCCGCCTCAGGCCCCGCTCTCGGGGAGGCCGATCTTCCTTTCCGTGTGCCTCCCGGGCCACGGCTTCGATAAGGTGTTGCAGGGTTTTGTCTCTTTGCCCGCCTGGAATGCATCCTCCGTGTCTTTGGCAATTCCCACATGGGTCCATTTCGTAAAGATCTGACCAGCTCCTCCCGTCCGGCGGCCTCCCTACTGTTGAGGATTGGGCGTTCCTCCAGCCACTGCCAGGCATCCTCCGGATGAGTGAAGAAGAGCGATTGTTCCTTGTACAGCACCTTGAGGTTGTCTGGGAAGAGCAGCATATAGGAAATCTTCAAGTCTCTAAGTTTCGCTTTCACAGCGTCGAAGGAGCGGCGCTGCTTCTGCAACTCCTGACTGTAGTCCGGAAAAATCATGATGTGTGCGTTTTCTAGCCGGATCTCCCCCAGTTTCCTTGCTTCCTGGAGGATCAGATCTCTGTCTGCGAAATTAAGAAAGCGCGCAATGACCGGTCGCGGTCTCGCACCCTCCGGTGGTTTCGCCAGGAGGGCCCTGTGTGCTCTCTCGATAATGAAGCAGGGTGAAAATTGCACCGCCAGGAAGGTCTCTTTCAGCCAGGAGTGAAGGAAGGACACCATATCCGTCTTCTCGATTCCTTCCCTAAAACCGACGAAACGAAGGTTGTTGCGTCTCGCTTGGTTTTCCGCGTCATCAACCTTCCACAGGAGTTGGTGGTGTGACGCCTTGAGTTCCGCCAAGTCTTTTCTCAGGGTCGCGATCGAGTCCTCAGCTTCACCCATCCGCGCCTCCGCTGAAGTTACCCTGTCGGATAAGTTTCGGAAGTCTTGTCTCAGCAATGTGACTTCGGATCCGACTTCACCTATCTTCACCTCCAGGGCGGCCCCTGATTCCTGGATATCGGCTCGGGAAGCCTGAATGGCCCCCATGAGAAGATCAGTGTCCGAGCGCACGCCAGACATGCTCGAGGGGGTGTTCACCATCTGTCGTGGCGCGGCAAAGTTGTCCATGGGCCCTTGTTTGGGCGGTTTAGGTATAGTGTCCTTCTTCCCCATAGCTGCACAGCAGGTGGTTCAGCCACTCGGGATCAATTGATATGCACCTTGTGGCGCGCTCAGTAGTCGCGCTCCAACGGATCAGTTCCCTCCTTAGTAGTATCTTCGGAGTCCCGGGGGCCCACGAGCCGCTCACCGATGTTTGCGTGAGTCACCACCCGCTCCTCCTCTCCTCGCTCCGGTCTGTTGTGGAGAACACCCGACCGGTTTGTTCGCCTCGGTGTCTCTCGTGGGGTTCCCTCTCAGCCGCTCCCCTCCCTATGCGACCCGGCGCAGCTCGGACAGACTCCCGTCGTCTTGGAGAGTCAGGGGTGGCGAGGGACGGGTCTCTGGACGGACCCCGGGAGTGGACGGGGCGCAGGTCGCATCCCTGCCTCGGCAGTCGTCTTCCCTCGTCTGGGACACTATTTCTGGTTACCGGGTGTTGGGACCACCGTAGAGGTTCAGCTTCCAGCTCCATATTAAAGATATATTTAATCTGTCTCCACATCACAGTTTTTCTGGAGTTACTGACTTTTAGAAACGTTTGAATAAGTTTAGTAACAGTTTGGCTGAGTCACAAAATGTTTGGAAAATATGGAGATCGACTTGGCCACCTTACCCACCTTGAGGATCAATGACCAGTAAATACTCTTCAAGGACAGGAAAATCACCTGGGGCATCTCTGCAAAGACGTATGACCTGGAAAAGGCATTTGGGGTTTGGGAGGAGAGCCCAAACACTACTGGAAAGTGGGGAAGAGGGGGATGACAGAGAGATCCTCGGAGTAGGAACAATGACAGCTAGGCCCCCACCATCTGCTCAAGGTATCCCTCCACATCTGAGAGTTGGAGCAGCACTACTTCAGAGAGAGGTCCAAGGAACCTTAACACCCAAGTTAGCCTCCTAGATTTGGAGAAGAGAAGGCTGGCCCTTGGGGAGAAAGTGGTCAAGACGGACTTAAAGTCCCAAGGATATGGTTGCAGCAAAATAGATACAGAGGTAATTGCAGGCGGTGCCTATGATCCCAGGTTGACCAAGCATATTGTTGTAGAATTATGTTGAGAGGGATCACTGACATAATATCGACGACACAAATATCGAGATACACAAATATCGAGTCAAAAATATCGATTGACAAAATATCGACTCCCTATCTTCAAACAGGTAAGTACCAAAATATCGACTCCAAAATATCGACTTACAAAAATATAGACTGTCAAAATATCGATTTTTTAAAATGTCTTAAAATTAAGTTAAAACTAATATAGTAATACATATATTTAATATAAACTTAGAAATAATTATTAAAAAAATATAATTTTAATAAATAATTTATATAATTAAAAAAATTATATCACCAAAAATTACACACACACATATATATATATATATATATATATATATATATATATATATATATATATATATATATATATATATATATATATATATATTTAAACATATTATTAAATAAACATATATAACATTTTAGAAAATGTTTAAAATTTATTGTTACAACTATAGTGAGTTCAACATTAGCAAAAGTGTTGGATAGCGTAGAGGTAAAATGTACTACTCCCACTCCAGTGGGTGCAACAGTAGGGAAAGCGCTGGATAGCGTAGAGGTTAAAATTACTATTCCCACTCCAGGGATGTATGACGTTACAACGCATACTTTTACAACGCCTACCATTACAACAAAACTTTTACAACGCAAAAACTTTTACAACGCATACATTTACAACGCAAGATTTTACAACGCATATACCTTTACAACGCATACCATTACAACATAAGTATTGGTAAGTATATAATAATTTTTTGAATATAAATTAATAAAAAATATTATAATATAATTTAATATAATTTAATTTTATTAAATAAATGTAATTTAAATGTAATTTTACTTTATTTTTACAAAGTACCCCTGTACCCCAAAAACCCAAAACTGACCCTGAACCCTAAAAATACCCCTTTACCCATAAACTGAAAACTGACCCTGAACCCTAAAAATACCCCTTTACCCGAAAACTGAAAACTGACCCTGAACCCTAAAAATACCCCTTTACCCAAAAACTGAAAACTGACCCTGAACCCTAAAAATACCCCTTTACCTACAAACTGAAAACTGACCCTGAACCCTAAAAATACCCCTTTACCCCAAAAACTGAAAACTGACCCTGAACCCTAAAAATACCCCTTTACCCAAAAACTGAAAACTGACCCTGAACCCTAAAAATACCCCTTTACCTACAAACTGACAACTGACCCTGAACCCTAAAAATACCCCTTTACCCCAAAAACTGAAAACTGACCCTGAACCCTAAAAATACCCCTTTACCCAAAAACTGAAAACTGACCCTGAACCCTAAAAATACCCCTTTACCCAAAAACTGAAAACTGACCCTGAACCCTAAAAATACCCCTTTACCCAAAACCCTAAAAATACCCCTTTACCCAAAAACTGAAAACTGACCCTGAACCCTAAAAATACCCCTTTACCCAAAAACTGAAAACTGACCCTGAACCCTAAAAATACCCCTTTACCTACAAACTGAAAACTGACCCTGAACCCTAAAAATACCCCTTTACCCCAAAAACTGAAAACTGACCCTGAACCCTAAAAATACCCCTTTACCCAAAAACTGAAAACTGACCCTGAACCCTAAAAATACCCCTTTACCCAAAAACTGAAAACTGACCCTGAACCCTAAAATTAAAATATTTATCAATTAATCAATTATAATTAATTACCAATTATATTTTAATTAATTACCAATTAATAATTAATTAACAATTAATTCTAAATTATTATCAATAAATAAATTAACATATTTAATTAATTATAATTAAATTACTTCCCACCCTATTCCCCTATAAACCCACAACCCGCTACAGAAAATAAATTACTAAAATTAAAATATTTATCAATTAATCAATTATAATTAATTACCAATTATATTTTAATTAATTACCAATTAATAATTAATTAACAATTAATTCTAAATATATATCAATAAATAAATTAACATATTTAATTAATTAGAATTAAATTACTTCCCACCCTATTCCCCTATAAACCCACAACCCGCTACAGACTTATATTACACAAAAAATAAAAATTATTATTAACTTACCTTAAATTCGATATTTTTGTTGTCTATATTATGTCTAGTCGATATTATGTCCATTCTATATTTTTGATTCGATATTATGTCCATTCTATTCGATATTAATTTTCTCTAGTCGATATTTTTGTTGTCTATATTATGTCTAGTCGATATTATGTCCATTCTATATTTTTTACTCGATATTCTGTCCAGTCGAAATAATTGACTCGATATTATGACTGTACACCGTTGAGAGGGATGAGATTGACTAATGGCTAGCATCCTATGAGAAGGCTCTGAGGGCCGACCGCATCCAACTTAGCAGATGCAGATGTCACTCCTTCTCCTACCTGGCAGCGTAGACATGGAACAAGCTATGCTTTAATCTGCGGACCTCCCCATTTCGTCCAGAATCCTAAATGTCCCTGAAGACCTGGCTATTCTGCTAATCAACTGGACCCTGTCAGCACTTGGATACCCTCAAGGGTAACATGTAGCACTCCACAATTCTATTGATTGATTGAGGATGGGAAAGGTGATCCCCCAACACTGAGGGGTCCTTATTGTCAGAACTGATTACAGTGATGGGTAGTGCTATGCTCTTAACACTTGAAGATGAGGTAGCTGAGTCCTATCCACACACAAAGGGGACACTCATTGAAATTTGTGGTCTTACCCCGGGAGGAGCACAGATAGAAGTTTAGGAACACAAACAATGTGACAACACAGACATGGGTGGACTTTGTGGATGCTTCTGTAAAGTTATCGGAAGGCTGGATCAAGGGTAACAAAATGAACAGTTGTGAAGGGCTCTACAATTTAATTGTGAAGTAGCATGTACTCACTAATCGTTCCTCATAGATGTTACACTAGCATCTGGTGAATTCCAAGCTTTCAAGTCCTAGAGAGCTGGGTATGATGGCGGATAAGTCAGTATAGATTGGGGTGTCCAAGAAGTCCAATAGAGGTGACAGTAAGAAAGGGGGACAGACTCCACTTCAGGGGAAAGAAGTAGATAACGATAAAAGGAAAGGAATGCCTAAAAACCCTTTAAGAATGCCCAAGTAGGAGAACCTGAAAACCAGATCTAATTCAAGGAGGGAGGGGTATCTGGGAAACAAATTTGATCCTTCAAATTCTGGGCTGTACTTTAACTGTCAGCAGCCAGAGGACAAGAAGGGAGATGCTGTGTGCACCAAGAAGTGACTCACTGTGACTGTCCCAAATGCATTGTTAGTGTGGGTGGAAGTTGGCCCTGGGAACTCCAAAGAGTACATAGAGGCCAACTTAGTGTCCCTGGGTGGAGAAACGCTGAACCCTTGGCCCACTGGCCTCTAAGTAGGGAAAGTACAGGCAGTGACCAAGAAGCAATGAGGTTGGAATGCAGGCTTTGGGGGATACAGGTTGCAGCATGGTCATGGCTAAGCTGTTTTTTCCCCAGACCAAATAATGCCTGAGGAAATGCAGCAGATTGCCATCTCTGACATAGTTGGAAAGCCCCATCTCATGGCCATGTTTGACTTTGAGCGGGGAGGGGTTACTGTTCCAAAGAAGGTAGCTGTGTCCCCTGCCATCTCAGTTTAATGTCTGCTGGGAAATGCCCCTGAAACCTCTGCCTGGACAGAGGTGGAGAGAAGTACTCATACAGAAATGCTGGGTTTTCCAAAGTGTGTGTGTCTCCACTAGAGCACAAAAGGCCTTCAGGAAAAGTCAAGAAACCCTAGAGTAAGCCTGGAATACTTGGCCCAGGTCCATAGTAACAAGAGAAAGAGCAGACAGGCTGTTGAGCCAACTTCCAAAAGCCCTCAGGCCCAGAAGGAGACTAACACTGAGAGAGAGGGAAAGATACCTGGAGCTGGGTCCTTAGGAATCTTGTCAGAGGAGGAAGAGGCTCAGGGGGTAGGATACAGTTTGAGCCTGGATCAAAATACTTGTTCCACTCCAAGGCCTGAGGCAGGTGGCTATCAGGCAATAAAAAGGTGATGTCAGTGGTACCTATAACATATACTCGGAGGAGGGGATCCTGTACATTGAAAGAAATCTAAAACCAGGGGCAACTGGGAGAATGGTGGTTCCCCAACAGTACAAAGAGTTCCTCCTTAACCTGGTCCATGAACTTTCCCATTAACTGGACATCTGAGGCAGACCAAAACCTGGGACAGATTTGTCAACTACTTTAATTGGCATCAGATGTCTGAGAAAGTAAAGGAATTCTGGTGCTCCTGTGCAACCTGTCAAGCCAGTTGCACAAAAGGGGCAACCAAAAGGCTCCCCTAATATCACTGCCAGTAGTGGGGACTCCCCTTGAGAGGGTTGGGATTAACATTGTTAGTCCCCTAGACCCACAAACAGCATCTGGGTGGTAGTGGATCATACACTTGGTATCCAGAAGCTATACCCCCTATATAGGGGTACTTACTTTATGTCAGCCTATCTGAAAGCAGTGGTATGTCTTACACGTGGATGTATGATGTTACAACGCATACATTTACAACGCCTACGTTTACATCGCAAGTTTTACAACGCATACCATTACAACGCATAATGCTTTTGGGCGCTGGGTAGTGAATAGTTTAATTTACTATTCCAACTCCAGTCCCCGTGGATAGTAGGGAAGGTGTTGGATAGTACATTAAACCTATTCCCTATCCTAGAGCGCCCCCCAGCGCAATGCGTTGTAATGGTTTGCGTTGTAAAAGTTGCGTCGTAAAGGCACTGCGTGGTAAAAGTTGCGTTGTAAAGGTTGTTCACCCTTACACGTTTATCATCTCTAATGAAATGGTCTTGTAGTAAAGTTTAACAAGTCTTTAAAAGAAATGAACATAGGTTTACCTGAAAACTTCAGAAGGAGATGGAATGTTTTCTTACCATGCCTTCTGTTTGCCTACAGGGAGAGGTTCCTCAGAAAATAGTAGGCTTCATTCCCTTTGAGCTACTCTTTGGACACCCTATGAGACGTTCACTAAGTTTGGCAAGAGAGGATTTGGGAGAGTCCCTTCAAGGAGCCCAAACAAGATATTGTGGATTATGTGTTAGGCCTAGGCTCCAGGATGCCAGAATAAACGAAGAAGCCAAACAAAAAGTTGGAAGTCAGCCAGGAGTTTGTGAAGTAGTGCTTTTATCAGAAGTACTCAATAGTAGAATACCAACCAAGATAGTTGGTGGGGGGCTTGGATCCTGTAGCACCTAGGGCACTCCAGGACAAATGGAATGGGCTCTACCCTATCTTGGAGAAGAAAGAGGAAGTCACCTATCTGGTTGACTTAGGGACTCAAAAAACGCTCACAGAGGTATTCATTTTGACAGGCTGAAACTCCACCATGACAATACATACATTACAAAGCTCATGCTTACAGATGGAGTGGGAGAATAGGAAAGTGAGCCTCTCCCCGACTTGCTGTCCACTAATGCCAAAGATGGTTCAGTGGAGGGAGTAGTCAAAAATAATATTTACAAATTGGCAGGTCAAATCAAAGCTAGTATCAAAGCTGAGGTGGCTAGGTTACTAAAGTTGGGGGTGATAGAGCCATCTAGTAGTCCTTGGGCCCAAAGGTGCTGGTGTCTAAACCAAACCCCAAGGGGGTGGAGGACCTGTGATGAGTTTCTGTGTGGACTAAACAAGCTTAAATGCTGTCCCCAAGACTATGCTCATCCCATACCCAGAGTTGATGAGCTCATTAATAAGTTGGGGGCTGCTAAGTATCTGAGCATCTTTGACCTGACAACAGGTTATTGGTAAATAACACTCAACCTGAGGTACCAAGGAGAGGTCTGCATTTTCTACACCTGATGTCACTTTCCGTTAAAATTGATGCCTCTTGAGTTGAAGAATCCACCTAGGAGGATCACCTGGTCCACCTCAAGGAAGTACATCAGGCTCTACAGCATGCAGGGCTAACTATCAAGGCAAGTAAATGCCAGATAGGGCAAGGCTCACTTGTGTACTTGGGACACCAAGTAGGTGGATGCCATGTGCAACCTCTCCAATCGCAACTCTAGTTAAGTCTGGTCTGGGAGGCTCCTAAGACCCAAATTCAAGTCAGAGTCTTTCAAGGCTTGACTGGGTACTATAGAAGATGATTAGTGAAAAGTTATGGCACAATTGTAACAGAACATACTTCCAAAAAACATTCCAGAAGATTTATCAGGACTGGCCAATGTCAAAAGGCCTTCACAATCTGAAGGAGGCTTTGTGTCCAGCACCTGTCCTAAAGGCACCTGGTTTCTGTGAGGAGTTAATTGTCCAGACAGATGCTTCTGACCATGGGATTGAGGAATTGTTGTCACAGGTAAATGATGAGGGGCAGGATCAACCAGTTGCCGTCATCAGTAGGCAACTCCTCCCTAGAGAGCAGCATTGGAGTGCCTTTGAAGGGGAAGGCATGCTGTGGTTTGGTCCCTGACAAAGCTTAGACCCTCCTAGTTTAGGGCTCACATCAGAGTTTAGACTGACCATAGACCAGACCTCTCAGGTGGCATATGCAGATGAAAGGAGAGAACCCCAAACTGTTGAAGTGGTCCTTTCCCCTTCAGGGTATGTACTTTACAGATGAACACAAACCTGGGGCTGACCATGCCAATGCAGAGGGCCGTTCAAGGATCTTCCACTTAGATGATGAGAACTACCAGGGTATGTGGTCAGTTGCTCATCATCTTTCATCTGGAGAGTGGCCATGTAAGGTGGTGAAGTGAGCTAAATAATGATGATGGATTTAACCCAGATCTGTGACTTGGGGTGAGTGTCTGAAAAGTTTCAGCACTTCGTCCATCAATCCTTGGGTTTGCTTTGTTCGCCCTAAGTTGGCAGGGTATGCCCCTAAGGTTACTTACTTGCTTACTTTGCCACTGGATTCAAGCTAGCCTGCCTGATGAAGGGTGTTACCCAGAAACTGGTCCCAGGATGCTTGTTTCCGGTTCAGGGAAGACCTGGCTTGGCAGTTCGGGCTGGACTGATCCCATGAGGCACAGGGTTAAGACTGATTTGCTTATAGCTGGGTCTAAACTGAGGTAGCGAATAACCCTGGGTGGTGAATTCCACTCAGCTCACGGAGTTTGCGGAGTTTCACGCACTCCGCGTAACGCGGAGTTCCGAAAAACTGCACTTCGCGTTCACCAATGTCAAGTTATCGAGCGTGAGCGAGGAAAATCCACCTCCTGGAGACATTTTTGCTCGTTCGCAATCGTCAACATCAAGTTATCAAGCGCGAGCGTGGAAAATAAACCTCTCAGCGAGATTTCTCAACGCAGGGGGGTTAGGTTTCTCATTGCGAGTGGTCGCGTATGCTCGCGACTGCTCTCATTGAGAAAATGCCCGTTCGCTTTGAGAAAGCTGCCACTCGAGTAAAAATCTACTTGAGAGGCAGGAAAGGTAAGCTTGCGCTGTACATGATGCTTTTCACAATGATTGCACAGTGTGGAGTGGACAAGCATTTGGCATTGTGCAGTCACCGCAAACAGCCCTTTTCTATCGCACCCCGCCGCTTGCGGACCTCCGCGTAGCACGGCGGAGTTTTTTTGCCACTTTGCCGAGTTCGCGTAGAGCAACTCCGCGAACTCTGCCCAGGGTTAGTGGCGAAGTGAGCTAAAAAATAATGATGGATTCAACCCATATCTGTGACTGAGGGTGTGTCTGAAAAGTTATAGCACTCCGTCCATCATCTCCTTGTGTGTGCTTTGTTCACCCTAAGTTGGCAGGGTATGCCAGACGTGGGTCCCTTGCTCACTTTGCCACTTGATTCAAGCTAGCCTGGCTGATGAAGGGTGTTACCCAGAAACCTGTCCCAGGATACTTGTTTCCGGTTCAGGGAAGACCTGGCTTGGCAGTTCGGGCTGGACTGTTCCCATGAGGCACAGGGTCAAGGCTGATTTGCATATAGCTGGGTCTGAACTGAGGTGGCACAGTCAGCTAAAGAATGATGATGGATTCGACCCAGATATGTGACTGTGGGTCAGTGTCTGAAAAGTTTCAGCGCTCCGTCAATCATCTCCTTGTGTTTGTCATGTAAGGAAATTCCTCTTTTTGCATGATCACCCCCAAACGTTTGGACTGATGCTGCTGGTTTTTTCAACTCTGAGAGTGCACTGAGGCCTGTCAACATGACCTCAGCACCAGTGCTCTGACCCTTAAATGTCACTGTTTGATTGGCTTATACCCATTTGGCCTGAGTCCACTTACTTAGATTCCCCTAGTATATGGTGCCAGCATACCCAGGATGTTAGACCTGACCCTTTTTGCAGGGTTATCCCCAGTATTCTGCCTTCCTAGTCCTATTGTTCTGCCTTACATTTTGTTAGTGTTCAGACTCTGGGTACTTTACCTTTGCCAATCAGTTCTAAAGTGCATGTGCTCTCCCCCTAAATATGGTATGATTGGATATAAGTCCCTTGTAAAGTGGTATACCATATACCCAGGGCCTGTAAATTAAATGCTACTAGTGGGCCTGTAGCACTGCTTGTGCCACCTACAAAAGTAGCTTGTCAAACCTGCCTCAGGCCTGCCACTGCAGGGCCTGTATGCACTGTTTACTGCCACTCTGACTTGGCATTTAAAACCACATGCCAAACCTTAAACTCCCCTTTTATCACACATAGGTTACCTATAAGGTAGGCCCTAGGTAGCCTTAGGGGCAGGGTGCTGTGTAAGTAAAGGGTAGGACCTGTGCCTTTATGTGTGGTTTGTCCTGGTAGTGACAAACAGCCTATTTCATTTATCACTGCTGTGAGGCATACTCCTTTTCATAGGCTAGTATTGTAAATTCCCTTATGTACTTGTAAGTTAGTAATTCCTCAACAGAAAGGAGTGGTGTTGCCATGTTTGGTATGTTTAGAATAGTAGCAATAAATCCTGCTTACTGGTGTAGTTGGATTTCACATTACAATTTTAGAAATGCCACTTTTAGGAGTGGCCATTTCTCTGTGCCTATGACTCGCTGTGATTTGCAGTCTGTCTCCAATACACGTCTGGGCTGAGTGACAGCTACACTTTTTGCATACTTTCTAGACAGCCACAACAAAGGAAGGACTGGGTGTGACAGGTAATACATCTGCGGTCATCTGCATACTGATTGTCTTCCTGAGCTGGGAGAAGGAGAGGTGGTTTACACTTAACATTTGTATAGGTTGTGTCCTGCCCTCACAAGAAAGGTCAGATTATGCCCTACTGATCGTCTGGGGCCAGGGATGGGCTGAAATGGATTGTTGCTCACTTTTAGGGGTTCCTTTGAAGTCACCCCTTGGTCAAAGACATTTGTGATTATAACTATTGGGGCTCTGACCCCATAACTTTAGACACTGTGTAGGACTTGTAACCAGCCACTGCTAGCTCTACATATGCACATTGCCAGGAGGACTGATGTGCTGCCTTGAGAAACCTCCATTTTGCTGACTGCTTTGCTGTGTTGGCCTAATGACAGCTAGGCTACAGGAGGGAATGCCACTTTGCATCATGCCTTATGTACTGGCCTGCTGCCTGTCTACCTGTTTTTGTGCCCTACCAGTGTGTTCCAAGGGCTTGTTGGCTTGGTCTTTGTTCATGGGATTTCATGGCATCAAAGATCCCCCCTTGCTGACCCTGCCATAGGACTCTGCACCTGGATAGTCCTGGAAGGGGACTTGATCATGATCAATGCGTCTGGTGGTGTTGGGACAAATCAGGTGCTCTGCTTTGAGCAGGGACGAGTGCTTCATGTGTGGAAAGACCAAGTGCTGCACCAGGATTGGTGCGTCCCTCTGGCCACTCAATGGACTTCCCCGATCAGGGCGATAGAACATGGACCCTGGCCAGCTACTGCAGGGGCAAGTGCCAGTTTTATGCCTTTCTGAACCCAGTAGGATCTCTCTGTCTACACTCTCAGGACCAACTAAGCAGACCTTTTGGGAATCCTTCTCATCTGTGGACCTCATCCGTGAAGTGCCTAAACAGAGAGTACCAGCATGGCCATCAAAGTGATGTGTCCATTTCACCCCTTGGGTTTGACTTTTGTCCCCAACCCAAGAACAGCTCTGTCCACAAGGACAGCAACCAACAAAAGCCACTGACATCTGTCAGGGTACAGATCCAGGTCACAAGCACCCAGTGCCGGAATGCAAACTGAAACCGGTCCTGGCAAAGAGCTCAGCCAGCCCGAGGGGGGGTGCTTGTGGAAAATTTGTGACGCTTTTGTTGCTGGGGCCCGATATTGCAGCTATGCTGCAAAACCAGCTTCTGGTAAGAAAAACGGGACATCAGGGTCTAAAACCGGCCCTCACCCTGGTGGCCCACTGGGGAAATGCCCTGTGCCCACTATGGCTAGTCTGGCCCTGCAGGCCATACAGGTTTCTCTGTCCTCTGTGGTTTTTCAGAGTGGGGGACGGAAGACCGAGGTGCATTGCATCATTTCTCCACTCCACCTTCCATAAGTTTGGGGTGGTAAATGGAAACTGGTTCTGCAGCCCAGTTTCTGTACCCTTTGGCTTGACAGAAGTGAGGTGTGAGACCTTACTCCCCCTGCCTCTCCTTCTGGGGTTCTGTACCCTCCTGTTAGGAGTGGTACCCCCAAAATCCAGAACTGTCAGGGCACTTATGGCAGCCGTACTGCTCAGTTCTCCCACCAGTTCCAGTTCATGGGTGCTATCCTGCAACTGGTCTTCCAACCTCAGGTATGTACCTCAGGCTGAACAGGGGTTAGGGGTGAGTCCTTTCTCCCATTACCCCTCCATCTGGGCTTTTGCATCCTTCTGTGAAATTGTACTGCCATACACTAGAATTGGTTGGACGCTTGTGTCAGCTATCTCACTCCCCAAGATCTCCTGACACTATGGGATCCCCTCAGTAGATGGTCTTCCAGTATAG
This sequence comes from Lissotriton helveticus, assembly GCF_964261635.1. NCBI lineage: Eukaryota > Metazoa > Chordata > Amphibia > Caudata > Salamandridae > Lissotriton > Lissotriton helveticus. Next base: position 1,719,923,839 of record NC_136057.1, read on the forward strand.
ACGTCCCATCTGGGAACTATCCAGGATCTGGAACTGGGCATAGGGCACCCTAGGACTTTGCCCACCCACCTTTCCTCCTACTCTGAAAAGGGACAATGGACCCTTTACCCGCCCCACTACACTGGGAACTGTTTGGGGTACTGTAAACCTCCCCCACCCTCAATTGGGAGGAACCTGAGCCACTCCCTTTAAGATCAATCCCAAATGTCTTTCTAGACCATCTGGTACTCACCTATATGTCTGTCTCCTTTGGAAGCTCTCTGGGGTCAGAGAACTTACACTCCAGCAGATGTTGGTGTAGCCTTGGAAAATGACAAAATAACATGTGCTCTCTGAAAACTAGATTGTACAGATCTTCAAAAGTGTTTACTGTGCTACCCTTTCACCCATCCATCAAGTGCTCTGAAAAAATACTCCATAAATTCCTCCCAAGACTGGTGTGACAGCTCCCTGTTGCCCCAGAACCTCAGCCTATACTCTTCATGGGTGAATCCATACTTTGTTATCAGGGCTTCCTTCATGGGGGTGTACCTCTGCCTGTCACTGCCTTCTAGGGCCTGTAGGGCATCCCTCCCATTACCAGGAAAATGAATCCAAATGACAGTTCCCTAATCCTCCTCGGGATCCTGCTCACCTCTAGAGCTGCCTCACACCCCTGAAATCACTGATGTATGTCATCCCCCTCCTTGAAGCTATGCACCAAGTCTGTGGGTATGTGAATGGTATCTTTAACACTGGACTCAATACTTTTGCTGCCAGTACTGCACTCTACTTGCAGTTCTTGTAAGTCCAGAAATTCCAAATCACGCTCAAGGGCCAATTTCCACTCCTCAGGTGCGAGTTTTTCCCTGGCGTAGGCCCTTTCCGCCTCTGCCATCCTCTCCTCAGCTGAGGCTCTGTCGGCCTCAGCCCTACTCTACTCTACAGAGAGCTGGGCCAGGTGCAGCCTCAAGTCCCTCTCAGCCTGTCTGCCCTTGAGCTCATCAGGGGACAGGGTATGGGAAATGACACTGCTCCCTGCAAGGGACCCAGCAAAGGAATCCTATATATTGGGTCCCCTCTCTCCCCTGAAGCCTCTGCCCCGTAATGTTCTTCCTCCTCCTCCTCCTCAAACGCCTCAGGGCCACTGCTCTCTTGGGGTTCTGGTTCAGAATCTTCCAGGAGATTCGAAGGTTTAGCATCCTTAAGAATTCCAATGGGGTCCCCCCTCTGAGTCCTCCCCAGAGTCATCACTCTACCGGTCCTCTGGTCCTCTATTGAAGCTTTTCCACAGATCACCTCCTCAGAAGCATACAGGGCTTCCTGAAGATCAAGCCTTGTGGATCTCCTAGACATGGACAGCCCCTCTGTTTGAAGAAATCTTTAATTTCACTCCTAGTGTAGTATGCCAAGAGATTTATATCAAGGATTAATCTCATTTTGCTAAGGTATCACTGGTGCACAAACAAGAGTCTCAGTTGTAAGAAGATGAAGCAGGAGTAAGTCTGAAATAAATGGCCAAAGTGAGAGAAGTGGAGAAAACAAAACACGTAATGGTCTTAGCGCAGAGTTGTAGTGAAGCAATGAGTTACTGTTGTATCGCACAAAAGCAAGTCCGACCCTCACCGCTGATTACCAATGTTAGAAATGACATTTCCGGTTGGCTATGGGAATACACCCAAGCCAGGCTGAACCCACCACTCTAGTCTGGGCAAGTCAGTAACACCCCAAAGATAGCCTGTGCTCACTCTCTGGTAGTTTGGCGCAGAGCAGTCAGGCTGATCTAATGAGGCAATCTGTACTTGCTATCCAAATCAAAACAAGAATAAAACAATAAAAATCACACATGTACTGTTCTAGTAATCAAGATAAATGCCTGAAGGGCACTGACTGTTTAAATATGTATTCGCTTTCCTTTCCTTAGAGACTTTTACGGTCACAGGAATAGCAACAAATTAACATCAAGCTGTGATGCACCTTCACGTGTGGAGAAGTGTGGCTCAATGGTTAGAGCAGGCAGACTTGATGCAGAGCTCTGGCCAGGGACCAGGGTTCGATTCCCGACTCGGCGGTCTCCGGCTCATTAATTCCCCTGACTGGATATTCTCGCCTCAGTGCCTGTTCTGATCATGGGTCCCACGCTGCAACTCTGGGCAATGGCTTACTTAGTCTCCACAAAGGCCCCAAAAGCGCTGGGATGCCTGGCTGAACCTGGGGGGTGCCCAGGAGTGGACATTTCCCAGGAAAGCCAGGAAGGGTTCCTAAGCGGTATACGGACAGCGCCGGGACACCTCCGGTGGAGGTAGCTGTGCGCTTTACAAATTCCGACATTTATATTTTACATTTTTCGCTTCTATCAGTTTGTTTGTGGTAATTAGTCTGGACAACAATCCCTGTCAGGGACTGATCAAAGGACTTCTTACGGGTGGAAGCGGACAAAGCAGTGCTTCAACAAGTCTGTAGGATGGTGCCTATTGTCCCAACTGATTAGCACACATTAGCCCCCTAATTGGTGTCCATGCCTGCCTTTCACAGGTCTAAATTTACATTAAAATCTCTCCACCAGATAATTTCTTGTAAGCCAAGCTGCAAGATTTTCATCCACAGCTGATGAAAGAAGCCTAAACTATCGATATTAGGGCCATATGTGCATACCATTATTATATTCGCCCCTTTAGGTCACCTTGCAGGATGATGTAGCTACCCGCGTCATCTCAAATGGTGTTATAAATTCTTAGGGAACATCCTTATGGATCACAATCTCTATTCCCAGCAAGAATTAAGAGTATGGTGCCTCAAAAACCCAGTCAATCCAGCCTGCATTGAGACTAGATATATTTTGTCTCCTGGCGTGTGTTTCTTGCAGCATGCCACATTCTATACCAACTCTGTTATGGTAGGCCAGTACTTGCCAAGCTGTGCTTTATGTAGGTCATTCATGCTCCTTAAATTCAATGTTAACATTTTTAGAGGACCTATGTTGAGATATTTGAAGTGGATGTTAGAAGAGCACCTTGGGGCATAGCTGGGGAGTGACCCATGGCAAGAAACTATCAATATATGCAGTATCAAACATTGAATTGATGGAAGACTAAAGATGTGACAACTATCTCAATATCGAAATACTCTCTGATTAAACTCCTCCTCCCACTCTGACTGAAAAAGCTGTCAGAGAAACACACCTACTTCACCGCCACTCCCAATAGCGATCTACTAAGGGTGTCCATTCGGGGAGAGCAGAAAAAAACAAATTCCCAAGGCTTAATAGTTAACCAACAAAGTGTGAGCCAGAAGCAAAATACAGAAATGGTAAACAGAACAAAAGCAAATTAATTTCTTGATCATGAGCTAAGTAGTGGGTGTGACTAAATACGGGGGTGGATGGCGCACTGCTTGAAGTTTTTGGTTTTCCTATTTGAGGAAGTTGTTTTCATTAACTGTGAGGTCGGGTGCTCCACCAGGTGGCGTGTCCGTCCTGGCACGTCTCTAGATAGATCCTGGTTGTGTGTCACCATAAGATAATGGTGTCATCCCTGAGTTGTGGGCACACCTTTGGGTCCTTGTAAAACAAGACTCCGTGATCTGTTGTGGTGATTACGTTTTTATTTTTATATCATCATTGTACGTCATGATAACATTCCATAAATTCAATATTTAATCCATTTACATTTTTCGTGATCACAAATGTATCCGGTTTGCTCCAATGCATTTCGGGCGGACTGCCCTTCATCTGGGAGCTCTACAAAAAATAATAAAGACATAGCGCTAAGGACGGGATTTCAGTTGTGCGTCGGTTTCCCAATAAGAATCAAAATCGGGTAACATGCGGGGAGAGTAGTGAGTGATGGGTCCGTGATGGGTTAATCCAACTATTACTAGGCGTGTGAAGAGTCGTGATTCGGGACGTGAAGCGAGTGATATACATGGTGATCGATCTAGTTTGGCTGTTTACCCATGCGTTCTAACGTAAAATCTAGGGTGCTCACTTGCGAATGGGTGCTAGCGTTTAAATAACTGTTCGCGTTCGTTTGTGCTTCCATAATCAAGTGTTCTCAGCGAGCTGAGTTGCATTTAGAGGGGTGGTGGCATTTCGACTTACTTGGTGATCTACGAACTCCTACTTCGGTCGTCGGTGTGATGGTTCAATGCGGAAGTGATGCCGGGGGAAGTGATGTTATGTGTGTGGTGAGGGAGTGAACATCAAAAACGGACTATGTGTGTGTGAATGTCGTGGCGGCCATATCGAGTGGGTGTGAACTACACGAGTGTACTAGCATGTCTGGAAAAAACGAAAATCAAAGTAGCATTTCAGGAACTATAAAGTATATGGCATTAGATATCGAATAGATATCTCATAGAAAACATGAAAATTCTAAGCGGTCATTAAGACCCATCGGCTTCATGGATTGCATCTTATATATCCAAGCCATCTCTCTCTGTAGGAAATATTTGCCATTGTCAATACCCTCAATTTTCTGAACATGTTCTAAAATCATGAACTTGAGTTGAGACACATTATGTCTGTTCTCCTCGAAGTGGACCGCCAAATTAGACTTGGTATTTTTTAGTCTTATGTTTGATTTGTGTTCGTTAATACGAGTCTTTATTTTCCTTTCGGTCTTGCCGACGTAACACATCCCGCATGGACATTTGATGAGATAAACTACGTTGGAAGTGTCACAAGTCGCGTTTACGTGTAGTTTAAACTACACGTAAACGCCACTTGTGACACTTCCAACGATTTTAGAACATGTTCAGAAAATTGAGGGTATTGACAATGGCAAATATTTACTACAGAGAGAGATGGCTTGGATATATAAGATGCAATCCATGAAGCCGATGGGTCTTAATGACCGCTTAGAATTTTCATGTTTTCTATGAGATATCTATTCGATATCTAATGCCATATACTTTATTGTTCCTGAAATGCTACTTTGATTTTCGTTTTTTCCAGACATGCTAGTACACTCGTGTAGTTCACACCCACTCGATATGGCCGACACGACATTCACACACACATAGTCCGTTTTCGATGTTCACTCCCTCACCACACACATAACATCACTTCCCCCGGCATCACTTCCGCATTGAACCATCACCCCGATGACCGAAGTAGGAGTTCGTAGATCACCAAGTAAGTCGAAATGCCACCACCCCTCTAAATGCAACGCAGCTCGCTGAGAACACTTGATTATGGAAGCACAAACGAACGCGAACAGTTATTTAAACGCTAGCACCCATTCGCAAGTGAGCACCCTAGATTTTACGTTAGAACGCATGGGTAAACAGCCAAACTAGATCGATCACCATGTATATCACTCGCTTCACGTCCCGAATCACGACTCTTCACACGCCTAGTAATAGTTGGATTAACCCATCACGGACCCATCACTCACTACTCTCCCCGCATGTTACCCGATTTTGATTCTTATTGGGAAACCGACGCACAACTGAAATCGCGTCCTTAGCGCTATGTCTTTATTATTTTTTGTAGAGCTCCCAGATGAAGGGCAGTCCGCCCGAAATGCATTGGAGCAAACCGGATATATTTGTGATCACGAAAAATTGAAATGGATTAAATATTGAATTTATGGAATGTTATCATGACGTACAATGATGATATAAAAATAAAACCGTAATCACCACAACAGATCACGGAGTCTTGTTTTACAAGGACCCAAAGGTGTGCCCACAACTCAGGGATGACACCATTATCTTATGGTGACACACAACCAGGATCTAAGTTGTGGGTGGCCATATAGCAAATACTATTGTTGCTCAACAGAGGAGCAGCTGGCCAGGTGATGCAGGAGCACACTGAGTAGTAAGCAGAGCCATTGAGTTACAAGATGGGATATCTCTTTGAAGATGAGGATAGGGGGTAGAGGATCCTTTCTTCTACTGTTTGTCTGTCAATTTGTAAGGAAAAGCATAGAGCCAACCAGCCAACTAGCAGTCGAGATGCAATAGCCTATCTGTATGCCAGGTGTCAAGAAGCTGCAGTGGCTGGCAGCATCTCAAGAGGCCTGATTGAGCAACAGAGGCCTCAGTAGCTTTTCATCTACAGAGGCGGATTCCGGCAGTAAGCAGGCCCCCAGTCATTGCCACTAAGCGTGCCTGAGCCCACTGCGAAACCCGAGTTCTTCCGAGTTGTTACACCCACAAGGTTTTTCTGTAAAATGTCATCACTGCCTTTGGGTCATTGAACACATGTTTCTTGCCTGAAACCATGATTCAAAGGTTGGCAAATACAGCAAAGCATTACAAACAGTGTCCCAATTTAGAGGCACAAAATTTCCCAAGCTATATCACCAAGTTTATGGCAGGGCCTATTGCCAGCCAGTAATTGTCACACAAAAACAAATTTATATAAGGTGTGTCAGGAAACAACACAACATGGTTAATACATAGCAATAAAAAAAGTGATATAAAAAGGTTACCATATATGTATTGCAATAAAAAGTTTTGAAACATAGGTAGATAAAAACATTTAATTACAGCATTTTTAGAAAACAGAGTTGACGCGGCGTTTCGGTGAGTTAACTGATGTTCACCTTCTTCAGGACAGTTTTCTAAACAATGGAAACAGTTTGTTATTTATAGATACTTGTGTTGCTGACACCACCTATACATCAGTAATTTGTACTTCACACAATACCTAGTGTATCACATTTACTTTGAGCAAGGACCAAAGACATTCTCTTTGTAGCCTCAACCTCCCTTATTAGCATTATCATAAAATCATAGCAATATTTTATTAAAAAACAAGTCACAGGCTACAGTATCTCGTACCCATTAGTACAATTTAAACTTATTTACAGTTTGCCTCAAAATGAGTGAAGTGAGAACAACAATTTGGGTTTCATACCTCTATTCTTAGTAATGCTGAGTTTTCTCTTTCTCTGGATTATGTCAAAAGAATGATGACATGGGATCTTGAAGATAACCCAAATATTAAAACCTATATATTTTCAAAGAAGAATTTTTTCTCAATATCTCCTTTATCAATCAAGGAATTCATTGTAGAGAACAGTTAGCATATATGTTTAACCTACCCCTGTAAAATGCACAGAAACAATGGGCATTCGTTGGAGCCACCGTCTTGTCAGGATAAAAACATATACTGTTTGGGCAAGAGAGATATATAAGTCACTTTGTATTTACTACCAGTATAAAGCAAAGCCACTTTCAATCCAAAATAAAATCTGACGTGCCTTATATGATATGTAAGAACCAACAGGGTCTGTCCGGGATCCTGTATGAGTCGACAGGTATGTTGCGACTGGATAGCGACTGAGAACCACAAATCGTCCCTGGATTTAGTCAACTGTGTGGATATAATTTTCTATATTCAATATACATAATACTCCATACTATATTGCTTTACTATTTCTCAATATTTTATAAAGGAGACTGGCAATTTATCACCTGTAATCGATGTCTTTGTCGTTCACTCTACAGGATTTTTTATGCAATTTTTTCTCCTGGCAGGCCTGAAATCATAGAATCATGATGTGAGGACTTACTCTCTATTAGTGCTAATTGTCAGTCGCAACATATCTATTCATATTCTCTACAGCATAGGGAAATATGTTAAAGATCATAATGCTTATCTTCCTTGACAGAGAGCAATCACTGTATAATATACTGTTCTCGTTGTTGCCAATCTAACCTTGTTTAAAACTATTAAGATGCCATTGGATGTTCTAAATAGCATCTTTCCTACTGGCTCTTATTATCCCAGAACTAAAACTTTTTAACGGTAAGTGTATACCTTCTTATCTCCCCGTTATCGTAATCTGTAGCCAACAGTTTACTCTACATTAATGGCTTTGGCTATAGTTATACATGTGCCCTTTAACTTGTTGCTGGGCATAAACATTATGCTAAAATCAACACCTCCTATTTAAATTCAGTAGTGTTCCTTAAATGTCTTACTCCTGCAGATCGAATTAGCACACAGTATACTTACTCGTGTGGAGGTTTCATATATTTAGGCATACAGCGTGGCACCTATTACTCGTCTAGAAATGTCTTGTGTTATTAAAAATTTTTTTTAGCATTCCTACATCTCGCTCACCTCAAGAATCAGATACGGCCTCCCTGCGTCCAACGAAGTTACTTCCTGGTATCGGCGTAACAGTGGTGGGCTATTATATACGTCATTTTCCTGGGTCAGAGGTCAAGTGGATAGTTTGTGTATTAGCACATGTTTTTAGGAAAAACGGCTACTATTTGTGAAAAACCTTTTTGATTTTAAAAGATTAATAATCCGTCATCTAAATTCTTACACCCTCCTCTCTGTACGGTATATTGTGTATCTCGATAAACTACATAGCTCTCTGTTCTTTTGGGAGCGGCCATCTAGGAACTGGCAAGCCTTCCCTACTTTTTTACCCGCAAATATATTGTTAGTGGAATGCTTTCTAATAAGGACGAATTCCTAGTCATGAATAATATTTTATATAATTAATAGTTTATCATCTTACATATATTTATCATACTACATACCCAAAAACATTGTTAAAAACAGAATAAACGTTTAATTTTCGGACGAGGCTATCTTTAAATTGTCGGTCTTCGCCGTACAAAGAGAGTATCACGCTAAGCAGCCATCTTGGAACTGGCAAGCCTCCCCTACTTTTTTACCTGCAAATATATTGTTAGCAGAATGCTTTCTAATAAGGACGAATTCCTAGTTGTAGGAGAGTAGGGTCTGCTTCCTATGGTCACCCCCACTTTTTTGCTGTGATTTTCTGTTTTTTTGACTTCAGTGTGGCTGTGTGCATGCTAATCAGACCCACAGCCCACATGTTCTCTCTCGGAATTGATACCATGTACTGTAGGTACATACCTGATTGGGTATTGGTTCACCTTTGTGAGCCCCTGTATAGTGTACCATAGGTTCCCAGGACATAGGTGCATCCAAGGCCTACCAGGGGCTGCAGCATGTATTATGCCACCCCTGCCTGGCCATCCAAACTGACACCACAGGCTGATCACTCAGCCTGGGCAAGGTGGTGTAATCACCCCTTGCTTAGATACAGTATACCTATATCTACCCTTATCTATAGACACATATGTACCTATAAGTCACTCCTATTGCAGGCCTTAACAATCCTGGAGGCAGAGTGCTTGGTTTTATGTGAGAGGGTGCCCTAGCATGAGCTGAGCCCCTCTGCAGCTTTCGGAACCATGTCCTTATAGCTGTTCTATGATATAGCCATACCATATACTCTTAAGTGCATTATGATCCTCGCGGTTAATGCTAACTTTGGTTTGGCTTTATCAAAACATGTTGTGTAAGGTGTCAAACACTTTGGAATACTACTCCCCCCGCCAATTCTGGCGGCGGGGGTAGCATTCCACCCTTCTAGAGGGAGAAGACATGTTGGTTACTGCTTTACCCGGTTAAAGTTAAACAGAGCCTCAGCATCACAAAATGGATGCTGCTGCCACAGACACGAGTCTGACCTCCTGCTGCTGGACAAAACTTCGGCAGGGGAGGCCTGGACAATAGGTTTCCTGCCTTGGGAGGTGCTAGCACCTCCCCAGTCAGGCTTTTAGTGTATTGGGGCAGGGAGGGCTGCAAAATGAAACACTGTCTGGGGCACACAAGGTGCTCCATGCGTAGCCCGGTTCAAACCAGTTGCTGGGGCACTCCAGTCCCAGCTCTGGTGCAAAACTGGACAAAGAGAAAGGGGTGTAACCACCCCTTTCTCAGGGTCCACGCATAGGAGGGACCTAGCAGGTAATCCAGCCCCTTAGTTTGGTATAAAGTTAGGAGCTGTGTCTAGAGGCATTAGATTAGCCCTTTTGAACTTCTATGTGGGCACCCTATAAGAGGACCCCTGTGTCTGGTGAAGGAAGGATGGGAGTTACCTCTCAAAAATCCTAAACAAGACATAGTGGATTATGTACTTGGTCTCCGCTCCAGGATGGCTGAGTATATGAAAAAGGCATCTAAAAACCTTGAATCTAGCCAGGAACTTCAAAAAGCCTGGCATGACCAAAAGGCTGTGCTGACTGTTTACCAGCCAGGACAGAAAGTGTGGGTGTTGGAGCCAGTGGCCCCAGCAGCACTTCAAGAAAATTGGTCTGGACCCCACACTATTGTTGAGCAAAAGCGAGAGATAGCCTACTTGGTTGACCTTGGAACTCCCAGGAGCCCCCACAGGGTGCTTCATGTCAACAGGTTGAAGGCATATGTTGACAGGGCAGACATGGGCTTTCTCATGGCTACAGATGAGGGACAGGAGGAGGAGAGTGACCCTCTCCCAGACCTGCTTTCTCAGAACCCTGACGATGGGTCAGTTGATGGTGTAGCCTTGGCAAGCAGCCTCACTGATCAGCAACAGAGGGACAGCAGACAAGTTCTACAGTCCCACAGACATATGTTTTCTCTGACTCCAAGTCAGACAAACTGGTGCACCCATGAGGTGGACACTGGTGACACTCTGCCTGTGAAGAGTAAAATCTACAGGCAACCTGAACATGTCAGGGACTGTATCAGGACAGAGGTCCAAAAGATGTTGAAGTTGGGAGGTATTGAGCCCTCAGAGAGCCCCTGGGCCAGTCCAGTAGTCCTTGTGCCTAAAACTCACACCCAAGATGGTAAGAGAGAGATGAGGTTTTGTGCGGACTACAGAGGTCTCAATGCTGTCCCTAGGACAGATGCCCACCCAATACCAAGGGCAGATGAGCTCATTGACAGATTGGCTTCTGCCAAGTTTTTGAGCACATTTGACTTGACACCTGGCTACTGGCAGATCAGACTAGCTGATGATGCAAAAGCCAAAACAGCATTTTCAACCCCAGGAGGACATTATCAGTTTGTGGTATTGCACTTTGGTCTGAAAAATGCACCTGCCACATTTCAAAGGTTGGTGAACCAAGTTCTCACAGGCCTGGATGACTACTGTGCAGCGTATCTTGATGATATTGCTGTATTTAGCTCCACCTGGGAGGATTACCTGATCCACCTAAAAAATATTTTGGAGGCCCTGAAGAAGGCAGGCCTAACTATCAAGGCTACTAAGTGCCAGATAGGGCAGAGTAAGGTTGTATACCTGGGCCACCTTGTATGTGGGGGTCAGGTTCAACCACTGGAGAGCAAGATTCAGACCATAAAGGACTGGACTCCTCCAACCACCCAGACACAGGTCAGAGCTTTCTTGGGCCTGTCTGGTTACTACAGGAAGTTTGTTAAGAACTATGGGTCAATTGTGACTCCTCTTAATGACCTCACCTCAAAGAAAATGCCAAAGAAAGTTCAGTGGACAGTAAGCTGTCAAAAGGCATTTGATGACCTGAAGCAGGCCATGTGCACTGCACCTATTCTGCAAAGTCCAGATTACTCCAAAGAATTCATTGTCCAAACAGATGCTTCTGAGTTGGGTGTGGGAGCGGTTCTTTCACAATTGAATAAAGATGGTCAAGACCAGCCCATTGCTTTCATTAGCAGAAGGCTAACCCTTAGAGAGAAACGTTGGTCAGCTTTTGAGAGGGAGGCCTTTGCTGTGGTTTGGGCCCTGAAGAAGCTGAGGCCATACTTCTTTGGTACTCACTTCAAGATTCAGACAGACCATAAGCCCCTCTTGTGGCTAAATCAGATGAAGGGTGAAAATCCCAAACTGCTTAGGTGGTCCATTTCCCTACAGGGGATGGACTTTACAGTGGAACATAGACCTGGGACTGATCATGCCAATGCAGATGGATTCTCCAGATATTTCCACTTAGAACATGAAGACTCAACTGGTCAAGGTTAGTTTAATGCTCCTGCGTTTGGGGGGGAGGGTGGTGTTGTGTAGGAGAGTAGGGTCTGCTTCCTATGGTCACCCCCACTTTTCTGCTGTGATTTTCTGGTTTTTTGACTTTAGTGTGGCTGTGGGCCTGCTAATAATACCCACAGCCCAGCTGTTCTCTCTCTAAATTGATACCATGTACATTAGGTACATACCTGATTGGGTATTGGGTAACCTTTGTGAGCCCCTGTATAGTGTATCATATGTACCCAGGGCATAGGTGCATCCAAGGCCTACCTGGGGTTGCAGCATGTATTATGCCACCCCTGGATGGCCATCCAAACTGACACCACAGGCTGATCACTCAGCCTGGGCAAGGTGGTGTAATCACCCCTTGCTTAGATATAGTATACCTATATCTACCCTTATATAAAGACACATATGTACCTATAAGTCACTCCTATGGCAGGCCTTAACAATCTTGGAGGCAGAGTGCTTGGTTTTATGTGAGAGGGTGCCCTAGCATGAGCTGAGCCCCTCTGCAGCTTTCGGAACCATGTCCTTATAGCTGTTCTATGATATAGCCATACCATATACTCTTAAGTGCATTATGATCCTCGCGGTTAATGCTAACTTTGGTTTGGCTTTATCAAAACATGTTGTGTAAGGTGTCAAACACTTTGGAATACTACCCCCCCCCCCAACCAATTCTGGCTGCGGGGTAGCATTCCACCCTTCTAGAGGGAGAAGACATATTGGTTACTGCTTTAACCGGTTAAAGTTAAACAGAGCCTCAGCATCACAAAATGCATGCTGCTGCCACAGACACGAGTCTTACCTCCTGCTGCTGGATGAAACTCTGGCAGGGGAGGCCTGGACAAAAGGGTTTCCTGACTTGGGAGCTGCTAGCACCTCCCCAGACAGGCTTTTAGTGTATTGGGGCAGGGAGGGCTGCAAAATGAGACACTGTCTGGGGCACACAAGGTGCTCCATGCATAGCCCGGTTCAACCCAGTTGCTGGGGCACTCCAGCTCCAGCTCTGGCGCAAAACTGGACAAAGAGAAAGGGGTGTAACCACCCCCTTCTCAGGGTCCACCCATAGGAGGGACCTGGCAGGTAATCCAGCCCCTTAGTTTGGTATAAAGTTAGGAGCTGTGTCTAGAGACATTAGATTACCCTGGAAAGAAACTACGATACAGAACTCTTGGACTTCGACATTCTATGCTGACTAGAAGACTGAAGATCTCCCTTGTGGTCAAGGAGTGACCACCCTGTTCAAACAGGCACCACCAGTAACTTGTCGGTTTGCTTTGTTGATGCTCCAGCAGGAACCCGACAACTCAGCGACTCAGATTCTAGACTTCCAGACTTCTCCGACTTTGATCCACATCCACAGCAAAGCTGAGACCCGTGGCGGACACGAGAGACGTGGGACAGGTTATCCTGGACTACCTGCACTTTGCTAATTGTGCAACGACCGAGGCACCCTGGCAGTTGTGCATTAGGGTAAAAGAAGCCCCAAACCCGAGCAGCATCTGCACCAGAGCTCAGCCCTCCACGCTCCGTGAGTGCCGCGTGGGGCCCACTCCTCCATTTCAGCTCAACGCGTCTTCCCAGTTGCTAGCCCGTTGGCTAGTGAGCCCTCTGAAGACGATCCTTTGATTTTCCAATGCTTGCATGGTTGCTCTGGGCTTGCTCCAGCTTCCTTTCAAAAGAGAAGCGCCTCAGACCTTGCTGGTCTGAACTGAAGCGAATGTTCACATCCTACGTGGGTTTGCTTTACCAAGGCTTGTTGGGTCCAATCTGGATACTGACACCGCAGTCAACTAAAGCCTTTGTGATACAGCTCGACTCCAGCTCCTGGTCATCGTCAACGCCTCCTGGTCCTCGTGACTGCAGAGAAAAGCTTCACCTCTTCACCTGTTTACATGGCAACATCACCTGGTTCCATCCTGGTTCCATCCTGGTCACTGGCTAGTGACCCAGACTCTGTCCCCTCTGCTTTCAGGTTCTTCAGCTCCTTGATCTACCCTTGGATCCACCCGGCCACTCTTCCTTCGGCTGTCTGCAGCACTTCTTTTGCAGGTTTCCATTGAAAGCATCGACGAAACCCGACATGAAAAGACACCTATGCACCCAGGTTCCCTGTGTGAGGTAACTCGAGTACTCCGGTGCTCCCGTGGGTATTGACTATCCAAGTGTCTTAGTTTAAAGGGGTTTCAGCGTAGTCAACCCGGAAGTGTCCCTAATCAGTAACTTTGTGACTTCTTCGTTCTCCATTGTAAGTCAATGGTTGCTTGCGTCTGTGTTCCCACACTGCACACGTCTCCCGTGGGTCTCCTACTTCCAAACCTTTGGTCCTGTAGTGTAGCCCTAGCGATTCCCTAGGCCCTAGGCCTATTCACCTTTCATGAAGTGGCTCTTATACCATTTACTTAGCATATGGTTCGTTAGGTCCCTAGGGCAGAATTGTATTTGTGCAACTTATAGTATGCTTAATGAGTAACTTGTAACGTATCTCAAACTCTGACCTCATAAAGAGTGCAGAGGGGTTGTGTTAGTAATAAATACATATATATTTGATATATACCTTGTGTGGTGTCCTTTCATTTGGTATTCAAGGGATTATATATGGTAAAACAGCTGGCTTCACATGCTCTATGAAGTTTTAGCCTAAGACTGCTTTGTCCATGCTACCACTAGGATAGCTGGTCTATAAGGTTGACTTTACAACCATCACCATAAGGGTCGTTTGGACTGGTGCAGGGTACCCACTAGAATAGTGGACATCATTTACCAGGCCAACTTCTCACACTAGTCATGAATAATATGTTATATAATTAATAGTTTATCATCTTACATATATTTATCATACAATATATCCAAAAACATTGTTAAAAACAGAGAATAAACGTTTAATTTTCGGACAAGGCCATTTTTAAATTGTCGGTCCTCGCCGTACACAGAGAGTATCACGCTAAGCTGCCATCTTGGAACTGGCAAGCCTCCCCTACTTTTTTACCTGCAAATGTATTGTTAGTGGAATGCTTTCTAATAAGGACGAATTCCTAGTCATGAATAATATTTTATATAATTAATAGTTTATCGTCTTACATATATTTATCATACTATATATCCAAAAACATTGTTAAAACAGAGAATAAACGCTAAATTTTCAGACGAGGCCATCTTTAAATTGTCGGTCTTCGCCGTACACAGAGAGTATCACGCGGAGAACAAGTAACATGATATTTTATCATGAGTTTTTTATTAGAATACTTCCTCGCCAAAATTCTCTGGATATAATTATAATAAAGTTTGTGATGGTGAACTCCAATTCTATTATTGTTGTTGAAATTTCAGCTTAATGTGCACATCATCCAACAAAATTTCGCCGTTATTAAATCAGGCCATGACTGATGACTATAAAGCTAAAATGATAAGATTGGAGCTCTAACAATACGGTCGGAGAATCTCCTACTCAAAGGCCCACTATTAATATGGGTATAAATCCCTTCTCTATGAGTGGCCATAATTTTTAATATCAATTCACAATAGATCTTAAGGGTGGTTCAATGAGCTACTCCTATATATGCTATTTTCTGTAGAGATATAGAACAGGTAAAAACCTGCTGGAAAAGACATAAATGAAAAATGCACCAGAGGGAATTTCGGGGACCCGGACATTCATATCAACCTTTCCATGTCCTCATTGCTGTTCAATCCTTTTCTAAAAGTGTCAAAACTGGACATATAGTACTGTTTCCTTTTCTTTGTTTTAATTCTATTGATTGCCTCCTCCAAAACTGGTCTTAAATATTTCTATACCACACCATTTCAGTTCATCTAAAGTGTGTTTTGCATTTAGCCAATGTTCCACAAGTGATGCAGTTTTTTTGTTTGTCCTTATTGCTGATTTATGTTCGAGGATTCTCGTCCTGACCTCCCTTGATGTTTCACCTATGTACAGCAAAGCATACTGTATGTCTCACTTTTGTTAGTTTCTCTTGATCAATAGTTATTCCCATCCTGCAGCTTGGACGGTAGTTGTGAAGTCAATGTATATGGATATTCTATTGCCAGAATATACCAGGTCTCTCTTCTCTCTTGCCATATGTATTATCACATCTCGGTCTTGAAAGTTCATAAACTCTGCAATTATAGGGTAACCCTGTGCGTCAGGGCCTGTGTGAGAATTCCACCAAAAACATGGAAGTGCAGGTTGTGCCCCCAAATAGATTTTCCAAAACTTCCTCCACATAATCCTCAGTATTATTCATTGCAATGGATTTTGGCACACCCAGTATGCTGATGTTATTTTAGCGGAACCAAGACTCGAGGTTCTCATTCTATGCCTGGATAATGTCCATCATTTTTTTCAAAGTGCTGCAGTTTTTCTTTATAGCAGCGCTCTTCAACCTCAGCGTCTGAGACAGTCTGTTCAACCTAATCTATTCTTCATTGGAGGACCTTGAATTGTTCACCTAATACAGCACCTAGATGCAAATATTAGTTTAGGTTCCAAGGGGTCCTGTTTGCCCATGATGCATCAATTGCTGGCACTAGGGGGTGTTCGGGCCAGCCTAGAGGGACTCCATGGCCGAACACAACCACCAGCCACATCAGTCTATGTTTGCTTCATCTTATGGGGACCCTCAAGCAGCCCACTGCATAGATCTCAAATTCCAAGAAAATCACCGTATTGCCAGTTTATGGGTTAATCTTATGCAGGATAGCACAAGTGGTGTGCACAAGGCCACCGCAGATCCCACCTCACCTCTCCTCACCCCACCAGTAGTCGAACAAGGGCAGTGCTGGTGGCACGAGCAGACCAACATCAAGTGCACTCTACAAAGTTAGTCATCCAGTTTGAACCCACGTTGTCCTACTCAAGGAGCCCAAAGTGTGTATCTCTCCAGGGCCTTCTAGTCTCTAATTGTTGCAATCTTATTTATGGCTTGGCTGAATCAGCACGCCTACGCTCTACACTGTGGGTGATGTTATTTGGTGACCACCCCCACCGAGTGACTCTCAGGGCCCCAGCCGGTCTCTGCTTCTCAGGCCACTCTCTTCTCCCGCTCGATTGCATCAAGCTGGAGCATCTTCAGAGGCCTTTGGTTCCCGATCGCTGCGGTGTTTCCTGCGGGGCGGCCTGGCCAGCACAGCCTACCCTTGTACGGCAAGCTTCTAGTTTTGGGCCACCCTCCAGTACCCGACTGGCCCTCTGTCCATCCTTCAATCACTACAGTCATCATTGCTGCCACTTCTCTTGCTGAACTTGTCTTTCCTCCAGTGATGCTCCACCTCTCCGTTCTGCAGCCAGCTCCGCCATGTTTTACCACAGAGCAGTCCAGCCTAGGGACTGGGATGCTCCTCCAGGTTCTTCATGAGTACTTGTCTCTCTCACAATCTCCTCGTGCAATTGCAGGGATAATTAAGGCAATGATTGCATTACCACTCTGATTAGTAGATTTTTGTAGTATTATCACAGTGGCCAACAGAGCCTCACTAGAGTGCTGTCATCTTGCAGTCCTGCTCCATGGGGCCCCAGTTCTTCTCAATTTATATTCAAAATTGGGTCATGTGACGTGGCTCCACCAATATTTTTCTCAGTCTAGCTCCTACATACTAAATATTTAATTAACGCCATATTATTTTTCTTTTTAGGTTTAAATCTTTTTATTGTTGTTATTGTTGTTACAGATATTATGTCATAAAACAATAAGACACAACCCAACATATTTCAAAAAAAGAAAGGGAAACAAGAGGAACGAAACCAACACTTCCTCCCCTCATCCTCCCTCCCCATTTTCCTCCTGGAGCTCAGCCAATGTACCCACTGGCCCTCCCACACCCCCAAGAACAATTTGATATGGCATCATCCTGAAAGGAAGGGGCGTCGCAGGTCTGAAAACGAAGCCCGTCTCCATGCAATTACACATTCCATACCCGGGATGCACCATAGTTTATGCAACCCCCCTGATGTGTGGGTATCTTATCAGTGCCCCAATGGGACAAAACATTTTGCAATGCCGCTCCAAGGGCTATTCCCGTTTGCCTTCCCTTACTTGACATAACGGGGAACGTAAGCTTGTTGGGCTGATCTAAGACAACATTCACCGGAAAGCGCGGTATCTGTGTGGTGAAATGGTTGTCTATAACGGATTGTACTTGTTCCCAAGATGAGGAAATAGCTGGACAATCCCATAATATGTGGGTCAAGGTGCCCTCCATTCTGCATTTCCTCCAGCAGCGCGGGGATCGGTTGGGGTTATATCTGTGTATTCTGGGGGTGTAAGGTACCAGTATGAGGCTGTCTTGGTCGCTATCTTGATACTGGAGACGTTCCTTGCAGCATGGCATGCGCTGTTGAAAATCTCACTTCACTCCCCTTACGTCAACGCCCGCCCTAGGTCTATTTCCCAATGCCTTTGCCCCGCCAAGAGGGTCCCCGCCTCAGGTGGACACAGCTGGTAATAGAGTTCGGTAATGAGGCGTACATTGGATGTCTTGATGAGCAGCCATTTCACGTCTCTGAGCCCTCGGGCACACAGAGGGGGGCATGACCCAATGACGAATCTGATGGAAGAGGTATCGCTCAGAATCCGGCAAAGCAAATATGGAGCGGAGGCCTACGAAGGTCAAGGGGCCCTCCACATCAAAGAGGTGCCCGGTGGATCTGCACCCCTCCCTATTCCAAAATTGAAAGGCCCCTTGATCCAGACCCGGGGTGAATTCCGTATTCTTAATTATGGGTGTAAGGGGTGATGGAAAGGTAGTCAGTCCGTATTTTATGATTATTGCAGTGGAGTCCCTAGCTTTTAAAGTTGTGCTGATGATCGGTGAGCAATATAGTCGGGCTGGGCGTTGGGCCTTGTGAAGGAAGGGGATTCCCAAGAGCGTCTGACCTGCAATCGCTCTCTCCATAAAAAGCCAATGTTTTTCCGACTCCCCACGCTACCATTCCAACAAAACACGTAACTGAGTTGCTTGGTAGTATTGGGATGTAGTAGGGACCCCCAGTCCTCCCTCCTGGAGGGATCTATAACTTTTCCTCTTTACTCATTCTAGGTTTTTTGTTAGCCCACACAAATGAGCAAAATTCCTGTTGGAGCGATTTATTGACCCCAGGAGTGTTTGAAAAAGGTATAAAGTTTTGGGTAAGGTATTCATCTTGAGTGCCACCACTCGTCCGAGATAGGAAAGGCTGTAGGGTCTCCAGCGATTTCAGTCTTTATGAATCTGAGAGAGGAGAGACTTATAATTTAGGGTGGCTGTAGCACTCATGGAGGTCGTCAACTTGATCCCTAGATAAGGGATCAACTCTGTCTCCCAATGAAGTGGGACTGAGCGTGTGAAAGCCTCTATAGTGTCAGGCTGAGAAGCGACCTCTAGGGCCTGAGATTTTTTAACGTTAACCCTAAAAACCGGAGGCCTCAACAAGTTTCCCAAGTTCAGTGAAGAATGCAGGGATGGAAATGCCAGGGTCCTCCAGCGTGAGAACCACATCATCCACATATAAACTGATGGTATGATTATCCCACCCAAAGTGGACCTCTGAGATCAACAGGTTCTCCCACACCCTCTAGGCCATGGGCTCCATATAAAGTGTGAATAGAAGCGAGGAGAGTGGACACCCCTGCCTCGTCCCTCGGGTGATTGGAAAGTAATCATAGAATGACCGCTCACCAGGACAGTGGCCGTAGGATGGCTATAGCCACTGAAAATCCATTTATGGAAGCAGTCACCCACCCCAAACAGCGCAAGGGTAGCCTCTAAATACTTCCAGCGTACTCGGTCGAATGCCTTCTCAGCATCGACTGATGTCACCACCCACTCCACCTTCTGATGTTGTGTCTTGTCAAGGAGGTGGAGTAACCTTCTTGTATTATCACCGCATTGTCTAGTGACCACAAAGCCAGACTGGTCCAGGTCCATGAACCCCGGCATCATAGGACCTAACCTTGCCGCCAGTATCTCTGTGAAAAGCTTCAAGTCAGTTAATAGAAGAGATCTCGGCCTATAAGAGGTGCAATGTCGGGCATCTTTCCCAGGCTTCGGGATCACTATAATTGAGGCCATTAACATCGAGAGGGGGAATATCAGAAACTTCACCTATCTTGTTGAAGAGCCTAGTGAGGATAGGCAGCAAGGTGGTACAAAATGTCATATAAAAGATGGCAGGAAATGCATTGGGCAAGGGGACTTAAGAAGCTTGAGGCGAACAATTGCTGAAATCACCTCCTCTATGCGTATTGGGCTATCGAGACTATCTAACTGATCCGCTGTTAATTTTGGGTGAGTGGCCTCCTGGATGTAAGCAAGGGAGTCTAATTCTGAGAGATGTTAGGTTGTGCTTAATTTTGCATTAAGTAAGGAAAATCTTGTGTTATGTCTAAGTCATTAGAGCACTTGCCACCTTTCTCATCATAGATCGTGTGGACCTGGCGCTGGGCACAGAGTTAGTTTGCTAGGAGATGTCCACATTTATCTCCTCCTACATAAAAGGAATGGTGTAACTGCAGGGTGGCATATTCTGCCTCATCCAGATCTAAACTGGCAATTTGCCGGCACGCTGTTTCTAATTTCACACCTGAAGGGCCCCCGTCCTCTTATGGATGCGCTATAGCTCCTACACCTGCTTTGTGAGGTCTTCCCTCTTATCCCTCCTAATGTTATTGTCCCCTGAAGATGTAGCAATAAATCCCCCCCTACCAAATACTTTAAGCATCTCCCAAAGCCTAGTGGTGGAGACATTGGAGGTATCATTGAGGGTCAGAAATTCTTTTAATGCTGCATCGAGGCGTTTAATCACCTCTGGGTGGTGTAGGAGGGTATTGCGTAGTCTCCATATATATGCTGGTTTGGCTGAGAAGAGGTGTGCCAACGTGAGTGTCAGCACGGCATTGTCAGAGTGGGAGCGGGGTTCTATATCCGAGGCCTTTATGTTTGGAAGCAGCAAACTGGACCTGATAAAGTAATCAATCCTGGCATATGTTTTATGTGCGTGTGAATAAAATGTGTAATCTGTGGATTGTCAGTGATATGTGTGCCAAAAATATTGACCAGTCCCAGGTCCCTCAGCCCCTCCCTCCTAGCCTGTGTAAGTGCACCTGCTTACCCATATCGCTGCTACAATTGATCCAGTTAATTATCAAAGACCATATTGATGTCGCCCCTCATTATAAGTTGACGATCTGGTGAAGTTGTTAGATCCATTACCGCCTGTCTCATGAACGTCTCCTGCCCCTCATTTGGTGCATAAATAGACCCAATAGTGTAGGAGTGAGCATCAGTTGTGAATGGGTAGGCCAATAAACTCCCCTTGATTTCTGCCTGTTTCACACCCACCTTGCCCCTGAAAGAGCAC
The DNA here is from genome assembly GCF_964261635.1 of Lissotriton helveticus. Taxonomy (NCBI): domain Eukaryota; kingdom Metazoa; phylum Chordata; class Amphibia; order Caudata; family Salamandridae; genus Lissotriton; species Lissotriton helveticus. The sequence continues at coordinate 1,719,944,932 of NC_136057.1, forward strand.
AACATGAGAATTGCGACCCCAGCTGTCTTGGTGGTATGTGAGGAGAAATGTTGGTGCGGGAAAGCCCTCAATCTGGGTCTATGTATGTCCCTGGTCAAGAGATGGGTAGGAGGCACATTTGGGCTCCAGATTGCTCTAAATAAGATAACACAGACCGAGCTTAATTGAATTATTCAACCCCTTTACATTTAATGTAAGTATTTTAATGTTGGCCGTCATCATAATGTAGTGTCAAACTAGAGCTAAACAAGGGGTAATCATCCCCCAGCGCCTGCCTCCCGCAAGCACACCTGGGAAACCCAGAAATCCCACCCAATAGAAAGCAGCGTCTGCAGAAAATACTACAAATTTGTGGAGCCTGGAAAAAAGAGCAAACAAAAAAAAAAAATCCCAACAAATGAACTTACATAACAAAAGTTCAACATCATGGTGTAAACCATTGTCCAGAGCGTAGCTCCAAAGGGGACGGACGATGAATGGGTACCAGTGGTCAATGTCTTCCCGCCCCCACCCAAACCAAACCCCGATGATTATGACAAGAAGCCGGACGGAAGATCTCGCTGAGCGTCTGCTATTTCCTCCCCCCATCGCCACATTTATTCACTGGAATGGTCCTTTGCGAGTGTCGTCAAGACTGCTTGCCTTTCTTTAGCTATGGTGTCCTGGTCCGGGCACAATACACTTGCTGGAGGTTACATTGATGTCCATCCATGGCCACTGCATCAATCTCTGTTCATTTTGCTTTCTTACGGGCCTTCCTCAGAAGGGACCTCTATGTTACCAGCGTCCACCACCGAGCGGAGCTGTCGGAGTTCGCCATTGTAGGTAAAAAATAGTCAAAAAGGGTGGCCCCATGAGTAAGTGATGTCAGCAAAGTTGAGGCAGCCAAGTCTTGATATAAGGTTGGTTTCTGGCCCTTGCACTTGAATGTGGGGTCATCTCTGGTGGCACGAAGAATCCTCTCTTTAAGTTGGTAATCATGTACGCAAGTTAGGATGTCAGCCGGGGAAGCCAGGGCCGGCCTCCGGAGGACTACTCTGTGTGTGCGGTCTCATTTGATAGGAAAGTCCTCCAGCTGCCCCAGAAGCGCACGAAAGAGGTCCATCACCATGGCCCCGATGTTGGTGTCCTCCATTCCTGATACGATGCCTCTGATATGGATATTGTTGCGCCTAGACTGGTTTTCAAGGTCCTCCATGTGCGCCTGGAGGTCAAGGGTTTGCTCTCTCAAACGGATGAGTTCTTGCTGTAGGCCCTCTAGCTCATCAGCCCTGCTCAGCGTGATCCTCTAATGAATTAAATCTCTCCCCTATTGAGTCTATGTTGCGGCGCACCTCTCTGAGGTCTGCCGATAAGTCTTGTTTCATGGTGGTGAGATCCTCCCGGAGGGAAGCAAAGAGAGACACCAGGAAGGTGCTACTGACCGGGCTCTCCGCATCTTCAGACCCTCCTAATTCTACTGATGGCCCCTGGGGAGAGGGGGTGCCCTCCGAGTGCGACTGGGCTGTCTTGAGAAGCCTGTCCTTCACTAACCTGTCCTTTTTTATTTTTTCCAGTGGCCATGTCAAAGCTCACGCTCACTTCAGTTTGCTCTGTTTCACACCCTCCGACAGGGAGCAGTGATGAAGTCCAGTCCCTCCCGGGATATCTTCTCAGTACTTCAGGGGAGTCGGCTTGTACCTGTCTGTAGTTCACCAGCTCACCGCTCCCCCTCACCTATTGTTCTGTAACTACTGTGTGGAGTCTCAGCGACCCCCAGGGGATCCAGTTGGCAGTCCCTCACCCACTCATATCTCCTTTACCATCCCGGAGGAGCACGACCACCGTCTCAGACTGAGGCCTTGCTTTTTAGGACAAGGGGCTAATGTCCAGCTTCGCACTCTCTCAATGTGTGCCAACGTCCCAGGCCTCCTTGTTGCTATTTTCGCCCGTTCCCACACACTGGGCCGTACCTCCAACAAGATTTCCCAACTTAGCATGTCTGCTGTGATCCATTATGGGCTCCGGGTCAATTTGTTTTGTGGATCGAACATCGAAGGTCCGAGACTGCTCTCCTCCTCCTCCAGGTACACCGCTAGTCCAGGGACTCCCCTGCAATACCAGGTGCCCCAATCTTATGTGACTCTCATCTCTGGTGGCTACACGCAAGGTTGTGCCCCCTATGGACCCCTCTCGCCTGGTCACTTGCCTGGGAGCTGCGAAGAAGCACCCCTATGGTGGGTTCAATTCAGCCACACCGGGATTTCGCCGCACACACTCGCTGGATTGGGGCTAGCTCCAGGCCGCCCGATTTCCATGGGCTGGATTAGGAGTATTCCATGGGCCGCGGGCCCTTGCCACTTTGTCCCTGCCTTCTGCCGCAGAGCCCAGGAGCCACGCGCTGGCCGCAGTCTTAGAGGCCGGGGAGACTCCTGCTGTTCCCTGCGAGCCCTCACAACAGAGGTGCATCCTCAGAGTTGCATCCCAAGCCTCTCGCTTCACACTGCGACATCCCGGTAGGTGTCGGGAGCAGCATAGGGTGTCGCCAGCTCGCTGCACACTCTCCCCGAGGGCACAGATCAGGCCCGCAGCAGGCCATCCACGATTCCTCGCCGTTTCGGGCCTGGTCTGGCGGCCGGAAACTTCGCGGTTGTTCTCCATCTTCTCGAACCCCTGTCTCCAGTTGACCGCGCCGTAGGTTGCACCACTGGCGGGGGCAGATATCCCCACAAAGATTCACCTCTGCCGGTCCCCCAATTCGCTGCTATGGTTCAGGGCCCCCAGTCGAGCGAGAGCAGAGAGAGAAGGAGTGCGTCATACAGCTCTGCCATCTTGGCCATGCCCCCCCCATTTTTAGGTCTCGCCTATTATATCCCGCAGGGATAAATAGGCGAGATTATAGTAAGCGGAAAAGAAAAGTCTACCTAGCCTGCGGATCGCGTACAGTTCATGTGAGCTATGCGGGTACACTTCATCGCCAGCCACATCACACACCACTATTTGTCTGTGCCTCTGCATCAGACTTCAAAGGCTGCCGCTCCCCCGCCCCCCGCGTGCACATCGCACACCACCATTTGTTTGAGCCTTGCCTGCATCAGACTTCAAAGGAATGTGCTCCCGCTCCCCCGCCCCCCGGCACAGCAATGCCGAGAGCTCGGCTTTTTTTTGCATCCATTTCACGGAGAAGCCATGTTTTGTTCGGCGTTCTCTGCACCTTTCTCGTTTTTTTTTCTGGACGAAAGTGAAAGCCTACCATGCTTGCTTACAGTAGCCCTGCTCCTCAAATGCTGTTGCTGTGTTGCCATCTCCCTAGCGACACTCAGCATGAAAACACTCGACTTGCTAGCTGCAATGCTACATCCGCTCTGCTTTGCCTCTAGACATGTTGATCCCTCGCAGACTGTGCTGACTCTGCCCCTCCTGATTCTGAAACTGACCAACGCAGTCACGACGTATTCTCTTCTCTCTGTCTTATGATGTCTGCCCTGCCACCATTTACTTTGGACCCTCACCCTCACACCTCCTCACCCTCACACACCCTCACACCCTCTCACCCTCACACACCCTCACACTCCCTCACTCACCCTCACACCCTCACCCACCCTCACACACCCTCACTCACTGTCACACCCTCACTCGCCCTCACCCCCTCACACCCCCACACACCCTCACCCTCATACCCCCTCACCCCCACACCCCCTCACCCTCACACACCTCCTCACCCTCACACCCCCTCACTCTCACACCCCATCACCCTCACACCCCCTCATCCTCACCCTCACACACCCTCACACACCCTCACCCGCCCTCAACCTCACACCCTCACTCACCCTCTCACCCTCACACACCCTCACACCCTCACACACCCCCTCTCACCCACACCCCCTCACCCTCATATCCCCTCACCTGCCCTCACACCCTCACCCTCACACCCCATCACCCTCACACACCCTCACCCTCACACCCCTTCACCCTCACCCACCCTCTCACCCTCACCCACCCTCACACACCCTTTCACCCGCACATACCCGCTCACCCTTATACCCCCTCACCCACACACACCCTCACACCCTCACCCTCAGACACACCCTCACCCTCACACCCCCTCACCCTCACCCCCCCTCACCCCCTCACAACCCCACACACCCTCACACCCCCACACCACTCACCCTCACACCCTCACCCTCATGCACCCCCTCACACCTCCTCTCTTTCACACCCCTTCACCCTCACACCCCCTCACCCACACACACCCTCACATACCCTCACGCACCCTCACCCGCACTCACCCTCTCACCCTCACAGACCCTCTCATCCTCACACCGCCTCACCCTCACACCCCCTCACCCTCACCCTCACACCCCCACACCCTCACCCTCACACACCCTCACTCACCCTCTCACCTTCACACACCCTCTCACCCGCACACACCCTCTCACACTCACCCACCCTCTCACCCTCACCCACCCTCACACACCCTTTCACCCTCACACACCCTCTTACCCACCCTCACCCTCACACCCCCTCACCCTTATACCCCCTCACCCTCACACACCCTCACCCTCAGACACACCCTCACCCTCACACCCCCTCACCCCCTCACAACCCCACACCCCCCCACACCACCACCCCACTCACCCTCACACCCTCACCCTCACGCACCCCCTCACACCTCCTCTCTTTCACACCCCTTCACCCTCACACCCCCTCACCCTCACACCCCCTCACACACCCTCACGCACCCTCACTCACCCTCTCACCCTCACACACCCTCTCACCCTCACACACCCTCTCACCCTCACACCCCCTCACCCTCACACCCCCTCACCCTCACCCTAACACCCCCACACCCTCACCCTCACACACCCTCACTCACCCTCTCACCTTCACACACCCTCTCACCCTCACACACCCTCTCACACTCACACCCTTTCACCATCACACACCCTCTCACCCTCACACCCCCTCAACCTCACACCCCCTTACCCTCGCCCTCACCCTCACCCTCACACCCCCTCACACCCTCACCCTCACACACACCCTCACACCCCCTCTCACCCTCACACCCCCTCAGACCCCCTCACCCTCACACACCCTCACCCTCACACACCCTCACCCCTGTCACCCTCACCCTCCCTCACCCTCCCTCACCCTCACACCCTCTCACCCTCACACCCTCTCACCCTCACCCTCATAACCCCACACCCTCACAACCCCACAACCTCCCTCTCACACACCACCCCGCTCACACCCCCTCACCCCCACGCTCTCACCCTCACACCCCCTCACACCCTCACCCTCACACACACCCTCTCACCCTCACACACCCTCACCCTCACAACCTCTCACATCCCCTCACCCTCAAACACTCTCACACATGCTCACTCCCCCTCACCGTCACACCCTCATACACCCTCACCCTCACACATCCTCACCCTCACACTCCCTCACACACCCTCACTCACCCTCACTCACCCTCACACACCCTCACTCACCCTCACTTACCCTCACACCCCCTCCCCCTCTCCCCCTCACACACCCTCACAGCCCCTCACCCTCACACCTCCTCACACCCCCTCATCCTCACACACCCTCAACCTCACACCCCCTCACCCTCACAACCCCTCACCCTCACACCATCACCCTCACACCCCCTCACCCTCACACACCCTCACTCACACACCTTCACCCTCACACCCCCTCACCCTCACACCCTCTCACCCTAACACACCCTCACATCCCTCACCCTCACACCATCACCCTCACACCCCCTCCCCCTCACACACCCTCACTCACACACCCTCACCCTCACACCCCCTCACCCTCACACCCTCTCACCCTCACACCCTCTCACTCTCACACACCCTCACCCTCACACACCCTCACACACCCTCACTCACCCTCACACACACTCACACATCCTCACCAGCATAGCATAACAAAACATAGCGTAGCATAACAAAACAAAGCATAGTATAGCAAAACAAATCATAGCATAACAAAACAAAATATAGCATAGCAAAACACATCAAAGTATAACATAGCATAACAAAACATAGCATAACAAAACAAAGCATAACATAACAAAGCATAGCAAAACAAAACATAGCATAGTAGAACAAAACATAGCATAGCATAACAAAACACAACAAAACATAGCATAACATAACATAAAACAAGTAAATCCTCTGTTGTGCTGCGTGACTGCTGCGTAACTGCCGTACCGTGACCCGGGAGCCCCCACGTGATCGCGAAGAGCTGCGAGAGATGCGAGTGATGCCAAACAGGAGCAAGAAGCTTGGATCGCGGCCCGGCATAGTCCGGCGTAGCGGCATTGCAGCCGCCCTGCCCCCCGAACCCCCCGAACTGCAATAGCGCCGGCGTGGGAAGAAGCGGTGCTCAGTGAGAAGATGCTGGAAACTTCCCGTCGCACGCCGCTGCTCAGCCTCACAGCGCGAGCCTGCAGTGGGTGGAGAAGTAAGGGAGGGGCCGGAACCAAATCGGAGGACAGCGCTGGAATAAGGCGCTAGGGGTCCCAGGCCCCTGAAGAGCTAAGGAGAGGAAAAGGCCTCATAAGTGCAAGCAGTAAACGGGCTCGGGCACGGTACAGGTTATCTACAAAAGCACAACAGAGGTAAGTGGGGTAAAGGGTGTCTCTATGCTCCCTCCCCCTTTCTATCTATTATATCCCTTTATTGATGCAAATAGTCTACCCCAGACCTGAGGGCAGTGTCTAGGGCTGAGGGGTTTGAATCAGCCGGTACAAAGCGCTGACGTATCTCTGAGTCAAAAGGTCCATCTGATGGTGCCAAGAAAGAACAAAAGTGCTTTGGGACAGGCAAAGACAAAGACTTCTAAAAAAACCCCAATGGATCTAAACTCGTCAGGAGGAAGCTCGGGGGACATTGGGTCAAAACCAAAATCTAAACGTATCCCAAAGGAAAAAGAGAAAATACCCAATGAGCAATCGCATGTGGGACATATGGGTGGCAAAGTTTCAAACCCCCTGAAAGACTTTGTGGGAAAACATTTCAAAAGGGTTTTCTCTCCAGATAAGCCCCTCGCACCTGACCTGGAAACAGCCGGGGGTGAATCTTGGAAGGGAGGCTCCTCTGTCATTTCTGATGACCAAATGGTGGACCCTGAAAATCTAATTAACCAATCACTACAGTTCTTAACAACGCATAATGGTCCTACAATGACACCCCGGCTATCCTCGTCCCCAAAGTTGTCTTTGCTCCATGACTCCAAGGAAGTAAATAGTGAAATCCAAGGACAAGAGGAGGAAAATGACTTGGTTCTGAATGGAAACTCAAAAGGACTTGACGTGCACGAAGAGCACACTTTAGGGTCCAAGGGTACTAAAGACTGTAATCAGTCTTCACAGATTAATCCGGAGTCCTCTACAAATCCGGCCTCCTCAATGCTGGAACTGATATTAATATTGCAAAAAACTCTCCAGGGAATCCTTGAAGTGACAATGCTAAATCATGATACACTAAAAACACAGAATTTGCACCTCTTAAAAATTCAGGGTGAATTACAAGGAATCAAGAGTCAAATCCCCTTAATGCTTAGACCAGTTCCTGACCCTGAGCATATAACACCAATTGGGAGGGAGGTTGGGAACAAAGAACCCCCAGCTGCAACTCCAATTGTGATGGAGGTTGGGAACATAGAACCCCCAGTAGCAAATCATGAAGTGTACATCTCAAAATGGCCTATGCTGATAAAAAGAAGAGGTGTATATAAGAGTCATACTTCATTAAGACAGGGGAGACCTTTTAGTGGAGACATGCAAAGAAAGAGTAAAGGCAGAGTAGTGAGAAAAAGGACCGAGATGGAGGAACCATTAGATCTAACGGAACAAGTGCCAAAACGTAAGCCCCCAAAAAGTAAGAGAGAGAGAGTGAGCAATGCAAGAATGGGAAGCACAGAGAAGCCAGCAATGCATCGAGTAATAAATGATAATGGCAGTAAGAAACAAAATAACAAGGGGATGCAACTTAATGAGAAAGTCTATGAGGTTAAAACTAAAATACAACAACCACATAGGGGGTCAAAAGCGAATGGAATGGAGTCTAAAGGAAATCAATGGCTGTATTTTGAGCAAGTAAAAATGGGAAGGGGAGGGAAAAAAATGAAGAAGAGCTCGTACTTAAATAGAGCACTTCTTCTTAATTCTTTCGCCCATTGCCCTAACTTGAAAGGAATCGGCACAAAAGATCTCCGACAGGTGGGCTTTCAAACAAACTTTGATGGAAAAGAGCTTATCAAGGTACAAGTTTATTCTGAATTGGTAAAAATTGCCATTGAGCGAGCAGGTAGTGAGATATTAAAAGCAGGGATTCGGCTAGTACCTATTGAAGAAGTAGGGGCTGAAGAAAGTGTTCAGCAAGGAAAAGATTTCTTAAAGTACCATGCAGGACTTGGTAAAAGGCAAGTAAGATTTATAGAAAGAGGTTTAGGGCAAGGCCCGGGAAACCTTAATATTATAATAAATAACTCTGCTCCGGAGGACTCTTGGAAGAATTGGAGCCTTAATACTAGCCTCCCAGGACCTTCTCAGCGGTACTTAAGGGAATCCAATAGGTTTGGGTCCCTTAGTGACGTGGAATAGGTAAAGGGGCAGCCACATGACTTAGAAATGGTCTCCTGGAATATAAACGGGCTAGGAAACCAAATAAAACTTGAACGGCTAAAAGATCTGGTGAAAGATAATGCGATCATCTGTATCCAGGAGACCTGGCTATGTGGCGAGCCCCCTGTAGTGGATGGGTTCTGTCAAGCCTATCGACCAGCAGTAAAATCTAGATCAGGACGCCCGGCAGGGGGTTTATTGACTTTACTATCTACAAATTTGGTGAAAAATTTCTCCCGGCCCACTGTAACATGCAAATGGCTGCTCTGCTGTAGAATAACTTTAATTGCAGTCGGTAATAAGAAAGAAAATGTGCTGATTCTAAATGTATATATGCAATGGGGGGCCAAGTAGGAGTATGGAGTTGAAATGGGTCATTTTAAAAATGATTTAGATTTATTGTGTGAAAAGTACGATTCAGATTTGATTTTGTTGGTAGGAGATTTTAACCATAAACTTAACCCTAAGCGGCAGGATCTCATGTATCAGGATATTTTAGAATCTTATGACATAATTTAAGCAAAGTTTCCCGAAAGTCTGTGTACAACGAATGATGTAAGCTTGGGGAACTACCTAGCGAACAAAAGTTTTTTCTGTTTGAACGGTAGGTTTCCACAAGATCGCCTGGCAAAGAAAACCTTTACACAAGGTACACAAAATTGTCCCATAGATTATGTCTTTTTCCCAGCATGGAACTTTAACATAATAAAGGGCTTTACGGTTAACCATATAGAAGACAGTGACCACAATATTCTAGAATTGGAACTGGTACATTCCCATCAAATCGTTGCTGAAAAAGTAATTATACCACAGATGGACTATCCCAGGAGCATCACAACACGGTTAACCGAAGAATATATAGAGAAATTAACCAGGCTCCAACATAACATCGTTTTAGGATGTGCAGCTGGTCTAGATCTGGCCTGGTACATTGTAAAGTTAAACCAAGTGGTACAGAGTATCAAGGTCGAACTTAGAACAGACGTAAAGATTACCAAGAGTACACAAACCACTCAAGTTAGGAAGGGAAACTGGTACAATGTAGCCTCTTCCAAAATCTTTTAGTGTCCTTTAGTAATTTTGACAGAATCCACTCCAAATGAACAGGTCCGAACTTGAGTGTAGTTACTTTTCAATTCTTTATTGTGATATTCAAACAGTAGAAAAATGATCTGATATCATAGCAGATTTTTCTTTTTGAGCCTCTTTTTTAGCCAACGCGTTTCGTCTCAAGAATGAGACTTCTTCAGGGCTAAAGATAAAACACATAAAATATTACAGATCCACATATATATGTACAGACATAAACTATTTACAGAAACAAACAGAAAGATTTTTTTGTTAACATAATATGTATATACATAATTAAAACTAAGTAGGATCAATCCGAGTTATTTCAGGATAAGATGAGTTATATTTTACTTCATTGAAACAAAATCAATGTTTATATATCTATAAATCAACATTTCAAAAGTTGAGAAGTTTTCTACACTAAACTTCATTTTCAACTAGACATTGAGCATCAGAGAAGAGATTTCCATAGAGAATAGTCAAATCATGTAAACACTCCAAGAAATTCGTGAAAATGACACAAATCCAAAACATAAATTCAATCATACCTTTAAGAACTGTCTTTATGAACCTAATACAGACAGGAAAGTTCCATAATTCGAGCACAATTTAGAAAATCTGAAATATACATAAATAATATTAAGCAAGTGATGTTAATGCACATATTGAGATCAAAGCAAAACCTTTGATGATATATTTATCTAAGCAGGTATATTGGAAGACAATTCAATCGAAGAAGAGAATTCCTCCAATTTAATGTGATATATCAATGGCTATCCAGATGAAAATTTTTGCCTCTATTGTTAATCACATAAACTAAAAATAAACTGAGCACGTAGAGAGATTGTTTCAAGGTGATACTAATTTCTAGTTATGAATCCAAAAAATACCCTTAAATTGACAAACAATAATACAGTGGTTCAGTATAAAAAGATACTGCTTAAATATGAACATAAATATAAAATGTGTATATATAAACACAATTCCATAGCTATAACAATTCCAAAACGGTCATAGCACATCTATTTTTACTCAAAATAAAGAAAAATAGCCCTAATTGTCGAAAAGATAACTAGAATTAAATAATGTGTTTAAAGACTATATCAAAAGGGTACCTGTCAATTCAGATGTGTATCCTGAAGAGACTATTGGAAAAAGAAGATAAAATTATAGCGTTTAAAGTTGAATCTCTAAATTTAAAAATTGACTAAATTTCATGACCTATTCCTATAAGCTTTTCTTTTTGACATAAATAATATAGAATAAGTAAAGTGACACAAGGTACTAATGTCCTAGTTAGATTTTTTTCACAGATCCTCAGGAAAATCCAGATCGTGTGTATGTCACCGGAAACCTGACTTAGCTGTCAGACATTTTGAAATATCGTTCAGAGTGACATATTTGGATCTTATTATATGAACTCTATAAAGTATAACACTAGTTGATGGAAAAAGCAATATGGTGAAAAAATATCCTTAAATTACATAATATCTAAGACCAGAACAAGACAAAGAATACAAGTCTGTTCTGACACTATTTCAACAGAGCCTGCGGCCAAACTCACCGGAGAAACGGCATGGTAGCCAGAGAACCTCGATCGACAAACGCCGTGCAGCAACAGAAAAAAGACAAAAAAGCCACTAACTTATATACATGGTTCTCTCCTGACCTGTGGGAGTATAGCAGAGGTGTTCTCCTCCCTGTTGCCGGCCGCTGCGCTACACCACGCCTCGCGGCCCCCGCTCCGCGGGAGCCGCTCGCAGGCGGAAAACACTTGCAGCATCTGACCACCGGGTCCCTGGAAAGTGCATTGGAGCACCAACGCGGAGATTGTGAAAGCGGACACTGTCACTGAGGCTTGAGGCGGGACTGCGAGGACCAGCGTGCAGAGCGGCGATCATCGGCCGCAGCTGGTCCTCTTCCCGCCCCTCCACCCGCCCTTCCCCTACATAAACTGAGCCTGGAACGCGGACGCGGGACGCGCGCGGGGCTAAGACCGGGCAAAGAGCGGGCCGTTTTAGGCCGTTAGAGGCAGTTAGAGACTGGGCTGGGCCACCCCATTTGTTTTTTCTCTAAACTACACATTTTGAATCCAGTATGGCAACCCGTGAGTTTAGAGATAGAGCAGCCAAATCTAAACTTAAAAACGGCACCCTGGACGATTTCATAACCAGGACCCACACTGCCATAGATAACGAAATAACGAAGATGCAACACAGGGTTTCATTAGAACTTGAAGCTGCTAGAAGACTGTCAGTTGAGTTAACTGCCGCCAAAAAATCCTCCCTTGGTTCTATTGCCTGGGCAAAAACACCAGAACGGTCGTTAGGCTCCACTCCTTCCCTGATTGTTACAAACGTCGATTTTCACGCTACACAGGTAGATAGTACACCCCCCACACAGGGGAAGCTTTCACAAAACCCCATTCCCCCTCTAAATTCCCATCCGGGTGCGAATGTAGAACAAGAGAAGGGAACTGAGGAGGGCTTACCCTCATCCAAAATCGAACCCACCACTGTTCCACAAGAAAAAGGTGGTAGTTTACCCAAAGTACAAAAGCCTCCACACAATAAAAGGAAGCGTAACCCTACCTCGGCATACTCAAGAAAAAAGGCCAAAGTGGCGAAGGCGCAGCTACCAACAAAGGTATCTCCCCTTGCTAAATTGACAACACCAATATCTTCTACCCCGGTAACATGCCCAGAAAACATTTCCCTCCATACAGTAGTCATTCAAGAGAATAACGATCTTACCATAGAAAGTGACACTGCAGGAACCCCTTTATGTACTATTAAAGGGAAGGATGTTGAATTTCTCACTATCGTCTGGGAAACATTAAATAAACTACTTTCCCCACTAGAAAAGAGATTCACATATATGGAAACGCAGCTATTAGAAATAGAAAAAAGTATACTAAATCTGGCAACCGTCACTATGCAGAACCCTAAAATTACAGGCCCAAATGGACCCTTGCTGCCAGCAGCACTTTCTGATCCTACTGCTCAAGTTGCTGCGAATCCGCGGCCCCCTCCCAAGGCCAAGTCATCAGGAACCGCTAACACACTTCCATCAGCTGCATCCTCTTCTATTTCCACTGCTACACCTAAGGTAAAACCAACACCCAAACCCCGAACCAAGGTAGAAACCCATATTCCTCCTAGCGGGGTAATGTTAAATTTCATGCATCCGGGGGCTGTATCCCTTCCGCCACCCCCCCTAGCTATACCTGGTCAAAGAGCACCTGTCCCCACCGACCCTCCCAACCCGAGGAAAAATGGCCAGAACGTAAAACCCCCAACATCGCAGAGAGCCAGCACCAGTTTTATACGATCAAGGGGATTTGTAGATCTTCCCCCTGAGGTTAGCCCCTATGTTGTGGTGCTGACTGGAGTAACCGAACTGATGTACAACCAGCAGGAAAACTTTGCCTCTCTAAAGAATAAGGTGATCCACTGGTTAGACGCTAATAAACCAATACCCAACCACCTAAGGAGTAAAATCCTTATGGTACGGAGAGTACCTTGGGTAGGGACCACACAAAAATCTATTTGCGGTGACTGTGTGATTATCTCGTTTGAGGATATTAACACTGCACATGCCATCTACTCATGGATCAACCATAGTTCAACTGCATCAATAACAGCAAGACCCCTCACTTTTTTCTATCCACCTTGTGCCCCTTTAGCTCAGGGAGGGAATAGGAATAGGTTGCAGTCGAGGAACCATACATGGGGTGTACAAAGTAACTGGTGGACAGATACATTTGGAGGATGGAATGGGGTTCCAACTTCCAACAGATATGGATGTCTAGAGGAAGTGGACTGACTTCCACACTCAATAACCACTGTACCCCCCTTATCCACTCCAGTTTGTGCCCGTATTCAGTCCACGGCCATTGCACCAATAACCAGTATTCAAAATACACATATGGTTGGTAAATCTCTTACAGCTACACCAGCCCACGCAGTGATAAATGAACCTAGAGTAGGGGCAGGTAGGCAAATCACATGCTCACCCAAGGGCGCAATTATTGATCTTAACCTGAGGCTGAAACATAATTCCCATATTCCATATAGCCTCAAATTAAATAGCGACTCATTGGATGCCTCACAACCCAACCAGTGTGGGAAATCAGTAGCTCTAGAGCACCTCGCAACACTAGACACTAGAAGCACACCAGAGGCTCATGGCATAATTTCTATTTTTTCCTGGAATGTGGCAGGGCTTGCTAACAAAATAGACACCCCGGACTGGACAGACCTAGTAGAGGGCTATGACATATGTCTCTTACAAGAGACATGGGCTAGAGAACAATTCAGCCGCCAGGGATTCGATATCTTTAGCATTGAAGCGAAATGGGGAGGAAAGGGCCGCCCTTCAGGAGGACTTTCGACCTGGATTGGGACCCATTTGGCCTGCAGGGCCACACATCTGGAAACTAATTCCTGTGACTTCCAGTGTGTCTCCCTTGAATGGCCATGCGGTGGGAAGCTGGTATTGATTAATTTTTATTCAAGGCCAGTTGGGGTTGCTGCGACATCAGGCCCAGTGGAAGATTTAGCACAGTTCCTAGATATACACAATTTCTCTTCCCCTCTAATCATAGGTGGTGACTTTAACCAACAATATGAACCACTCCCTGTCTACATGGAAGGTATATCCGCCGAGGAGGATGACCTATGGGACATTCCTACCTTGATAGATCCAGTGACCAAGGCATGTTCCCCTCTTGCCATTCAGATAATGTCCCTCACTCTCAGTCACTCTTTGAGGGCGTGCAACGGCCAGATGGAGGGTGATATCCCACCTAAAAACACCTTTAATAGGCTGGGTCACGAGTCAAGGATCGATTACATAATGGTATCAACCAGGGACTGGAGGAGGGTGAAAGATTTTAAAGTTATCAGCAGATACGACAGTGATCACAACCTGCTCTCATTAAAATTTGAGAACCCCTACCGACAACTAGATAAGGTAGACCCTAATGCACTATCACAGCCCGACTTAGTGCTAACCAGCAATAGGCGTCGAATAAAATGGACCAAATTGCAGGAAAATCATAATAATATTGAGAGAATCTATGCACTAGTTGCCCCTGTCCTGGAAAAAGTAGAGTGTTGCATGAACCACCCAGCTAGTGAATCAGAGACCAATACCAAGGGTAGTTTGGCCCCTCAGGCGCCACTAGTTGTTCTTGTTAAAATCCATTCGGAGTTATGTACTAATCTTGCAGAGGTATTGAACCCAGTTGCCAGGCCGCGTAAGCCAAAAAAGAGAAGAGTGACTTGGTTCAACGCCTCTTGCAGGGATGCAAAAACCCTCTTGTTAGAATCATTGAAAGCACGAGATACTCCGAACACAATTAGGGAGAGACGAGTTGCCTATAAATCTGCCCTCCACACTGCAAAAATACAATGGGATGAGGAGAACTGGACAAAAATATTAGCTGCCCTCGATCGCAAAGATTCACGGACCTTTTGGCAAATCGTGAGGCACGGCTCGGCCGAACCACTTGCAGCAGTCGAGGCCTGTATAGCGCCATCCGTTTGGGAGGAACACTTTAAAAACTTATACCATCCACATAGCAGTGATAGTGGAAGAAGTGAACATGTTGGAGAGTCCCCCAAAACCAAAAATAGTCTAACTGACATGGATGGTTTCAGCATAGAAGAAGTCGCCCTGGCAATTTCCTCCCTGTCTGCTGGTAAGGCGCCGGGCCTAGATAGGCTCCCAGGCGACCTATACAAGCAGGAACCTAAAGTCTGGGCTCCCTATTTTGGGGTATTATTCAATTTTATTCTGAAAGGTCTGCCAATCCCTTCCACCTGGCTAGGGGCAGAAATTGTGCCAATTTTTAAAAAGGGGTCTCCCCTCCTTCCTGTAAACTATAGGCCTATAAGCCTAATTGATGTTTCCCAGAAACTCTTTTCTAAGCTCTTGTTAAACCGCCTACATGAGTGGATCAGGGACTTTAACATCCTCAGCCCCTTTCAAGCTGGCTTTAGGGAGAAGGTCTCCACAGTGGACCAGGTCTTCCGTCTCGCCATGATACACTGGAAAACAGTACAGTTGGAGGGTGGCAGCCTCTACACTGTATTTGTGGACCTGAGGGCAGCATTCGACCTGGTCCCGAGGAACAAGCTGTGGGAGGTCCTTGATAAACTGGGGGTCCCCGAAGGTCTCTTGAATATGATAATACGTCTCCACACTAGTAATTATGCCCAAGTTAGATGCGGCAGGATGGGAGAGCTGTCTGAGAAATTCCCCGTTGGCAGGGGGGTAAGGCAGGGTTGTGTGCTTGCACCAACCCTGTTCTGCCTCTATGTCAACGGGGTAATCTCCCACTTAGCGGGCGTATCCAACTCTGACGCCCCGAAATTGGCCGCTGAGAGGGTATCAGCCATCATGTTTGCCGACGATACACTGCTTTTATCCAAGTCGGCAAAAGGCATTCAGCGTATCCTTGATGCCTTTGTGGACTTCTGCGAGGCCCATGGATTAGAAATCAACGCCACCAAGACGAAATTCATGGTCCTAAACCCCCCACAGAAATTCCACTTCAGTCCAAGTATTACACATACCAAGCTGGAAAGGGTAAAAACTTTTGAATACCTGGGAATTGTATTAAATGATAAATTTACCTGGACCTCTCACCTGGAGAAAGCAGCACTGAAATTGACCCAGCACTCGGGAGGAATAATGAAGCTCTTGGCAAACAACAAATCCTCAATCAGGCCGATCGGCCCCCCAATACAGATCTACATATCACAGGCCAAGGGGGCTGTCATCTACGGATCTGAACTCTGGGGCCATGAAAATACATCAAAATTGCTGAAGGTGGAAAATAAATTTATACGAAATCTTGTTGGGCTACCACCGAGCACCCCCATTGTCCCCCTGAGGATGGACCTTGGCCTATGCCCGCTGGATGAGGACTTGGCTCTACGCCCACTGGCCTTCTGGCGCAGAATATGGACAACTCCAGAATTGGCCAGTTACAGGGAAGGACTCCGGGAGATTCTTGCCACTCCAGGTGCCGGAAAAATCAAATGGCTCAAATCTATCAAATTAGAACTGGAGGCTCTGGGTCTCTCAACTATGTGGTCTGACCCTCAGAACATGTGCCACACCCTCTCTAAAAAGGACCTAGCCAGGTCATACCGAGATTTCAAACTTTCCCTGATACTCAACCAACATTCTGGGTCCTTGACAGCTTCCTTTTTTTCGCATAAGGTTAATTACAACATGGAACCTATTTTAGATAAAATTTATCCTACTATATTGAGAAAATTATATCTCCAGTGGAGACATGGCACTCTCCCCATCAGATCTTTCACAGCCAAATGGAGCCATGATCCAAGTAGTATTTGTCCAGCATGCAGAAATTCGGAGGAAAGTGAGCTCCACATTCTTTTTTTCTGTCCAGTTTATTGTGGGATTCGTAGGTACTGGATTCTCCCTCTATGTAGGAATTTGGGATTCAAGAAGTGTCTACCCGCTTTTAGAGTCCTAAAAACTGACTTGTCTGACCATATTGTGTTCACTATGGCCAAGTACTTGGGCGCCTTCTGGTCCATCAGAAGGAAATACCTTAAAATATAGACTGAGTATGGACCTGTTTTATAACATAAAGATTCCTTTCTAGTATTGTTTTTATGAATTTTACAATTCACTGTATAAATGATTTAAATGAATTGTTTTATATGATTGTCTTTTATGGTAAATTTTTACCGAAATAAAGGTTTTTGAACTGAACTGATATACATGGCTTAATTGAATAATTAGTGCAACCTGTGTACTCGACTATGCCTCGATTCCGTGACCAGAAGTAGGTCCTAGTATCTGGAAACCTTAGCTAATTCGGCGGCCATCTTACACTGTCCATTTTCTAATGAGTAATTCATATATTATTAGTCAAGCATTTCTCCTTCGTAGTGATTTTAATAAACAAAGGAGTATAGGTAAAAGTGTGTTATTCTAATAAATAATTCCGTAAAAAACAGGAAAAAAACGAGTACTTAACTAATTATAATAAGATTCATATTTGCACTAATAAAAAATTCAATCCCATTTGACCGGAATTACAAACATGATAGACCTAAAATTAGTCGAAAACTGTGTTCCTTAGAAGAGTGTAAGGACATGAGGTCGTAAGCAGACAAAGATCGGCCATATTGGAAAGTCTGTTAGACACATAAAAGTTATGTATAAAGTTTATTGAACATGATAGAGACCTTGATTAATGGAAAACTCCATGAGTGGCATGAATCATGTTTACTATCTGATCATGAATACCGGTACTTACAAGCACATCAATCAAGATTCCCTTGTTTGTATGTTTTGCCAAAAATCCACAAAGGGGAATCTTTCCCCCTGGGAGACTTATTATTTCCGGTAATGGTGGACCTACGGAACATCTTTCGGAATTTGTCGACACATTCCTTAAACCCTTTGTACAAAATCTTCCATCCTATCTACGAGATAGTGGTGACTTGCTTTGCAAACTAGAAGACTTTGTTTGGCAGGATACTCAGTTATTGTTCGTCACAATGGATGTAGAAAGTCTATATACTTGCATTGAACAGAAACAAGGAATACGCGCACTTAAACATTTTTTGTTTAAACGTGACTGCAATAGATTAGAACATACTTTCATGCTATTGGAAATGGCTGAACTAATCTTAATGAATAATGCTTTTTTGAGCAATGGTGACTGGTACATACAAAAACGTGGCACGGCGATGGGCTCCAGGTTTGCTCTGTCTTACGCTAACCTCTTTATGGGGTTGTTTGAGGTGGAGCATGCCTGGGGCCCAGAAGCCAAAAATTGGTGTGATCAAATAATATTCTATGCCCGTTATATAGATGATATCATTTTAATATGGAATGGACCAGTTAATGATCTTGTGGCCTACTATGAGTATCTAAATGACAATGTCTTCAATGTCAAACTGACTATCAAGTATTCCGCTGAGGAAATTGATTTCTTAGATCTAAAATTATATGTCCATGAAGGTAAAATCCACAGTGATCTGTTTAAGAAACCCACTGCATGCTACAGTGTTTTGCATGCCACCAGTGCACACCCCCAGTCCACCATTAACACAATTCCTTATGGTGAAATGGTACGCACAAGGCGTAATTGCAGTAGGGACTGTGACTTTACAAGGAATCTATCCCAAATTAAACAGAATTTCAAACAAAGGGGATATGATACTAACCATCTCAACAAAGCGGAAGTGCGGGCTCGCACTCTAGATAGGACACAAACTCTGAGTTCTTCCAAAGCAAACAAAAAAGACCAAGTCAACACAACTGGCACATGTACCTTTCATCACCAAATTTAATTCTTACAGCAGTCACGTATTTAACATTCTTCATAAGAACTGGCACCTTCTTAGATCAGAGAGTATCCCTAATGATATAGTATCGGCCAGACCTAAGATAGTATACAAGAGAGGAGCTACTTTAAAAGATAAACTGTGTCCTAGTTATGTTAAATCCACCCCTCAAAAAAAGAAAATTTGGTTTCCTGAAAGACCAAAAGGTTTTTTTGTATGTGGGGGATGTTGCGTCTGTAAGTTGGCACAAATAAGATCACTCACTTCGCATATAATGGCTCTAAAAACTTTGAGATCAAAGAGTTCATTAATTGCAATACTACTTTCACCATATATGTTATACAATGTTCATGTGAGAAGACATATGTAGGTAGTAGTATTCGGTGTCTGAAGATACGTATACAAGAACACCTAAGACCTATTAAAAATGGAGATTTGAAATATCCAATGGCCAATCATATCTGTACAGAGCACCCCAATGAAAGGACAGTGAAATTCCATGCAATCGATCATCAGAAAGCTAATATTAGAGGTGGAAATAGGGAACATGACCTCAGACGATTAGAATCTATATGGATTTGTCGTCTGAGGAGTGTACAGTATGGACTGAATCAGAATAATGAATTTCATCATTTCTTGTGAATCTATTCCCAGATTTTGACCTTGTCATCTTTTGTCAAATCTTATGCCCAAGATTTTCAATGTACTTAATGAATTTGGAAACAATTGTTATGAATCTCATGTATTGGAGACTAAGATCTTTTGTTATGGCTCCGTTTGGATGTATTCATTTGTGTGTTTTTGTATTTTTCTTTTATAAATTTGTTGGAGCTTAAATTCAAAATGTTTATGTTCTATTTTATATGACATGTACAAATGCTGTATTTTGTGTATCTGTTTATAACAGTATCCACCTTTTGTAATGTTGTCTCTTTTTTAATCTTAATTCACACAAATAGCGATTCCTTTCCACTTAGCATATAATGTGAGAGTCTAAAATGGCGTCTATATTTGACTTAAAATATAACGAGAGAAACAATATCCCCTACATATACACTTGAATCTTTTCGACTCTTTAGATGTTCCAAGATGGCAACCGGTAGTGATTTGGGACATAATTTACGAATGACGGTCTTCTCAAATTATTCGGATTATATGACTTTATGTCTTTTACTATTATTTCCCTCATAATACTCAATGGTGAATTCCTTTGATACTTAATTCTTGTTCAATAAACTTTATACATAACTTTTATGTGTCTAAAAGACTTTCCAATATGGCCGATCTTTGTCTGCTTACGACCTCATGTCCTTACACTCTTCTAAGGAACACAGTTTTCGACTAATTTTAGGTCTATCATGTTTGTAATTCCGGTCAAATGGGATTGAATTTTTTATTAGTGCAAATATGAATCTTATTATAATTAGTTGAGTACTCGTTTTTTTCCTGTTTTTTACGGAATTATTTATTAGAATAACACACTTTTACTTATACTCCTTTGTTTATTAAAATCACTACGAAGGAGAAATGCTTGACTAATAATATATGAATTACGCATTAGAAAATGGGCAGTGTAAGATGGCCGCCGAATTAGCTAAGGTTTCCAGATACTAGGACCTACTTCTGGTCACGGAATCGAGGCATAGTCGAGTACACAGGTTGCACTAATTATTCAATTAAGCCATGTATATAAGTTAGAGGCTTTTTTCTTTTTTCTGTTGCTGCACCGCGTTTGTCGATCGAGGTTCTCTGGCTACCATGCCGTTTCTCCGGTGAGTTTGGCCGCAGGCTCTGTTGTAATATTGTCAGAACAGACTTGTATTCTTTGTCTTGTTCTGGTCTTAGATATTATGTAATTTAAGGATATTTTTTCACCATATTGCTTTTTCCATCAACTAGTGTTATACTTTATAGAGTTCAGATAATAAGATCCAAATATGTCACTCTGAACGATATTTCAAAATGTCTGACAGCTAAGTCAGGTTTCCGGTGACATACACACGATCTGGATTTTCCTGAGGATCTGTGAAAAAAATCTAACTAGGACATTAGTACCTTGTGTCACTACTTATTCTATATTATTTATGTCAAAAAGAAAAGCTTATAGGAATAGGTCATGAAATTTAGTCAATTTTTAAATTTAGAGATTCAACTTTAAACGCTATAATTTTATCTTCTTTTTCCAATAGTCTCTTCAGGATACACATCTGAATTGACAGGTACCCTTTTGATATAGTCTTTAAACACATTATTTAATTCTATTTATCTTTTCGACAATTAGGGCTATTTTTCTTTATTTTTAGTAAAAATAGATGTGCTATGACCGTTTTGGAATTGTTATAGCTATGGAATTGTGTTTATATATACACATTTTATATTTATGTTCATATTTAAGCAGTATCTTTTTATACTGAACCACTGTATTATTGTTTGTCAATTTAAGGGTATTTGTGGATTCATAACTAGAAATTAGTATCACCTTGAAACAATCTCTCTACGTGCTCAGTTTATTTTTAGTTTATGTGATTAACAATAGAAGCAAAAGTTTTCATCTGGATAGCCATTGATATATCACATTAAATCGTAGGAATTCTCTTCCTCGATTGAATTGTCTTCCAATATACCTGCTTAGATAAATATATCATCAAAGGTTGTGCTTTGATCTCAATATGTGCATTAACATCACTTGCTTAATATTATTTATGTATATTTCAGATTTTCTAAATTGTGCTCGAATTATGGAACTTTCCTGTCTGTATTAGGTTCATAAAGACAGTTCTTAAAGGTATGATTGAATTTATGTTTTGGATTTGTGTCATTTTCACGAATTTCTTGGAGTGTTTACATGATTTGACTATTCTCTATGGAAATCTCTTCTCTGATGCTCAATGTCTAGTTGAAAATGAAGTTTTGTGTAAAAAACTTCTCAACTTTTGAAATGTTGATTTATAGATATATGAACATTGATTTTGTTTCAATGAAGTAGAATATAACTCATTCTTATCCTGAAATAACTTGGATTGATCCTACTTAGTTTTAATTATGTATATACATATTATGTTAACAAAAAAATCTTTCTGTTTGTGTCTGTAAATAGTTTATGTCTGTACATATATATGTGGATCTGTAATATTTTATGTGTTTTATCTTTAGCCCTGAAGAAGTCTCATTCTTGAGACGAAACGCGTTGGCTAAAAAAGAGGCTAAAAAAGAAAAATCTGCTATGATATTGGATCATTTTTCTACTGTTTGAATATCACAATAAAGAATTGAAAAGTAACTACACTCAAGTTCGGACCTGTTCATTTGGAGTGGATTCTCTCAAAATTACTAAAGGACACTAAAAGATTTTGGAAGAGACTTTTTTGATGGGTGCTGATTCCACATTTCATGTTTTGCATTTTTGGGTTTTCCCTTAAAGGAATAGACAGGGTTGTATTCCTTGGTTTCCTGGGCACCATCGCCACATTATAAAGTCATGGACTGTAACAGGTGCAGGTCTTATTGCCTCAACCCTTGTGTATATGTTTATATTACAATGTAGCCTGTTTAAATAAGAAAAGAGAACTAAGGCGAGAACAGCGCAGTTTGCGTAAAAATTTTGATAAGTCTAGAGCTGAATATCTTGTAAAATTAAAGAAAGAGTATACCATGCTTCTTTATAGCACAAGAAGAGCCCATAAGGATAATTGCTGGGGGAAACTGCTGGAGGCAATAGAATCCAAGAATATACGATTATTCTGGAATCTAGTCCGTTCAGTAAGGGAAGCCTCAGCTTCTTCAATGATTTGCGTGGTAGAAGAGGGTGCCTGGGAGGATTATTTGAAAGAACTATACCCTACGGGGAGAGAAACCGAAGAGGAAGTACAAGGGGACTGGAGAGGTCTAGTAGATGACCTAAAGCCAGACTTCTCAGAAGAAAATGTACTTAATACGATAAAAACCCTAAATTTAACAAGAGCCTCAGGCCCAGATAACCTGCCTGCCCTGATAATTAAGTCACGGACATCTTGGTGGGCTAAGTTCTTCTCCCAAATGTTCTTAGTAATCCTAGAATCAGGGATAGTTCCAAGCAATTGGAAGGGTGCGATAATTCGACCGATCCATAAAAAAGGGGACGTCAACGCACCAAGGAACTATAGATTAAGCAACCTACTTGATATTGGAGAAAAAATATTTGCTAAAATAATATTAGGTAGGCTAAAGACTTGGGCAGAAGAGAGAGCAATTATTCCAGTGGAACAGGGCAGCTTTAAAGACTGCCATTCTACAATAGACCACTGCTTTGCCCTATGGGCTTTGGCCCGGAAATCAAAAGAACAAAATGGGAAGTTGCATTGTTGTTTCGTTGATTTTCGGGCCGCGTTTGACTCTGTGAACCGTAACAAACTCTGGGAGGATTTGTCAGGATATGGAATTCCGGATGGCTTATTGATGATCTTGAAAGATCTTCATAGAGGGAATTGGGCCCAGGTTATTAGAGATTCGCATGGGTCACTAAATCACAAGATATTGGTAGGGAATGGCCTTAGACAGGGGTGCGTCCTGGCACCCCTGTTATTTTCAATCTTTCTGGCAGATCTCCCTGCGACACTTGAAGTAGAAAGAAGCGCAAGCCCTAGAATGAGTGGGCACAAAGTGCCTTGTCTTTTATATGCAGATAACTTAGTGATCCTGGATCAAACAGAAATAGGACTTCAAAGGAAACTAAATCGTTTTAAAGGTTATTGTGATAGGAACATTCTGACTGTAAATATGGAAAAAACTAAGGTTCTATGTTTTGGAAAGAGCAAGAAGAACTTTAATTGGTTTTTGGGTAATGATAAACTAGAGGCAGCCAAGGAATATAGATATCTAGGCCTCTGGTTTGATAGTGCGCTAAAATGGCTCACCCATTTGGAGGCTCAAAGAGCCAAAGCTTTTTCATCCACATGTGGGTTGAAAAGGTTTAATAAAGAATATGGTGACGTGACTCATAAACCAATGATAAAGGCATTTGGAGCAATGATCCCCCCCCCCAAGTATTGTATGGGGTTGAGGTGTTATACTTGAGCGGTAAACATGAGTGGGACCAGTAAGGAAAAGGGAAAAATCTTAAAAATGTTATTGTCCTTACCAAACTGTACTATGGTTTAAGCAATAAGAATGGAGCTAGGGCTAATCTCATGTACCGTACAATCCCAAATGGCCCTGGTAAGATTCTGGAAGCGCCAATACCAGGAGTGACACTAAAGGTCTCACAGTGGTGTAGAGATGAGATCCAAATAAGTAATCTTGTCTGGGCAAAGGATGTGAGTAAAACTCTCCAGAAAGTAACAGGGCGCCTTAATGTGAAATTCTCTCAGGACGCCTTGATAGCCGATTTTACTAAGAACATTCTTAGGGAACAAGGCCAGTCGCTCTCTAGGGCGCAGGACCTAGTTTATATGTCAGAGAAAAAATCGGTCCAGTGGTTAAAAAAGTCATGGGTTAACGATGGCTGGTTCCCGTATTTGGACATTCTGCCCAACCAAGTGCTGAGATATGAAATTCTTAGGACTCGGGTTGGGGTTAACCCATGGAAGATAGATGGAAAATTAAAGTCTGCACTGATTGGCCCAGAAGGTAACTGTAACTGTGGGCGTGGCCTAAGACATGATATGCTGCACATTTTACTTGATTGCTTATTTGTACACGATATAAGGAAATTGTTTTTACGTCCTATATTCCTATCACATAAGATAACTTCACGTGCCCAGGCGATCTGTCTACTTACCGATATGCCCACGTTAGAAATTGCAATTGGATTGGGTACATTTTGGAAGGGTTTAAAAGAATTTGGAAGGGAGATTTCGAAGGAGGGGAACTGATTTTTAAGCTGTTCTAAAGTTTTTATAAAATGTAAATTTTTCTTTTTATCCTTTTAGCGATTTTGAGACTTCTGTAAAAATAGGGTGTATTGTATGTTGTGTTTTTGAGGGCGCCACCCTCTTTTAACTTTCTTTTAACAAGTATTGAATTTTATCTATTTAAGATGTAGTAGAATTTTGTCTGTTCGTACTTTTTTGATCCTAATTGTGTGTGTTCTGTACTGTTTAAAAGACCATGGTCTAAATAAAAAAACCATAAAACAAAGCAAAGCATAACAAAACATAGCATAACAAAACATAGCAAAACACAACAAAACATAGCATAGCATAAAAAACACAACAAAACATAACAATGCAAAGCATAGCAAAACATAGCATAGCATAACAAAACACAACAAAACATAGCATAGCATAACAACACACAACATAGCATAGCATAACAAAACAAAGCTTAACATAGCATAACAAAACATAGCATAACAAAGCATAGCATAACAAAGCATAGCATAACAAAACATAGCATAACAAAACATAGCATAGCATAACAAAACATAGCATAGCATGATAAAGCATAGCATAGCAAAACACAACAAAACATAGCATGGCATAACAAAACACAACAAAACATAGCATAGCATAACAAGACACAACAAAACATAGCAAAACTAAACATAGCATAGCATAACAAAACAAAGCATAGGATAGCAAAACAAAACATAGCATAGCATAACAAAACATAGCATTACATAACAAAACATAATGTAACAAAAAGGTGTTAATATTTCACTTCTGTTCTTGTTTTCTTTTTTCTTCTGATAAGACTCATATATTATTTAAAATGTAGAGACATTGTTTGTTTTAAAACAAATCACAAAACGAATCATCGATTAGTATGGCTTTTACTGGATGGGAATCTATTTCTTATATTAAATCCTTTAGTACATGAGTTGGCAATAGATGAGGTTGAGGTGAGTTACAGCTGGGTGAAAATGCACAGATCCACTGCTTGTTCCTGGCACTAACACCCGGGCACAGCCGAGGCCAAATTACTTGCATTAAAGCAGAAATATGAGATTGTAGTCCTTATCTTGGGGCGTTCGGCGAGTTCAGGAAACATTGACTCATAAAAACTAGGTTCTTATCTGGGCACATAATTTAAGAAACGCAACATTCGAGGTTATCAATCACTGTACGAGTTTAATTTCATGGAAGAGCGATTGAAAGATTCATTCTGTTGATCGGCGTCCATTTTCGTGTTTACGTCAGGGCTTCCTCAAAGAACAACCCAGGACGTTTACAAGAAAAGCTGAACTTTTTATCATAATACACCACCCCACTTGTCTTCACATCGTGAGATCAAACAGAAAGATCAGAAAACCAGTTGTAGGAGTATGATGCAAGAGAAGGGAATGTTCCCTGAGAAAATGAGGGACACGTTGTTAGTCTTCAATAAAGTGGATTCCCACTCTTTAAGGCGCGCCACTAATCAGATGCCGTTCAGGAGTCAGTGGGATTTCGAGCTTGAATTACTTTCCCCTCCTTTCCATGTTTATGATGCAAATGTTTGTTCTAGGGTCGGACTGAAACAGAAAATAGGCCTGGTACTAAATTTAAAGTGGCCCCGTCAGTGAAATAAAGCTTATAAAGTGGCCCATGTTTGCAAACTTGGTAGTTTTGAAATTGTAAAGACATAGGGCCTCATTTATGAAAAGTGACGCGTCGCTGCGTGAAAACAGCGATGCGTCACTTTTCACTGTGCCCTACTTGCGACACCAATGATGCGTCACATTTACAGTATGCCGCATCATGGCGCAAGGAGTTACAGATACGTCAGTATTTCTGACGTATCTGAATGGCGCAAAAGTGACGCATTGCTGGAGTGTGTCACAAAAGTGACGCAACTCCAGCAATGTGTCCTTTCACATGGGGCAAGCCCCATGTGAAAGGGCCTGTGTCAGTCTTACGCCTGCTGTGAGGCAGGCGTAAGAATTTGACGCATTTGTGTCCTAGAAGTGGCGCAGTAAAATCCTATAGATTTCACTGCGTCCCTTCGTTGACCCTTTCTTGCGTCAAAAGGCCCCCCTTGCATACATTATACCTGGCGCAGGTATAATGTGGCGCAGGGGTTTACAAAGTGACGCATCTACCTAGATGCGTCACTTTGTAAATATGGCGCAACAAGGCGCATTTTTTAAGCCGCTGGTGCGTCACAAAAAGTGACGCACCAGCGACGTAAAAGTGACGTACAGCCTCATAAATGAGCCCCATACTGTATAAGTGTTTCGCAAGGTACGAAAGTAGCATGCATGGATTTGAACTTGCTGCAGGCATTGTTTGTTTTAATATCAGGGAAATCAACAGCAGCAAGAATTGGCAAAGCCAATAGGTTTTGCCTACGCGAGACCTATTGGCGTTGTCAATATTTTGGCTCTGCCTGCATTGACCTTTTCATAGCGTTTTTTTCCTTTACTTTAAGCTACGTTGCACAGCAGCCCGCGCTGTTGTGCAACCTCTTCAAAAAACATTAACAATGCCAAATAGCTCTGCAGGACCTATTTGTCACTGTTAACTTTTTTTTAAAGATGTTGCACAGCAGTGCAAATTGCTGTGCAACATGACTCAAAGTAAATAAAAACAAAGCGCTATGGTGCAGCCAGCGTTGACTGCTTCATAGCAGTTTGCTTTTATTTACTTTAAGACATAGTGCACAACAGCCCTTGCCTCTATACAGTTCCTTAAAACAGTGTGGGGTTTGACTGGTGTTGAAAGCAACCCTCTCTTCTAGGGAGAGGATGTGGTATTATGGCCAAAACTGCAGACTGTGGAACTGGGGAACCAGGTTTGAGTCTCCTAGTCGGCTCAACATCCTGTGAATCTGGGCAAATCAAATAATCTCCCTATGCCTAAAAAACAATAATTAATGTTTCCTTGTGTAACAAAACAATAAATAATGTGTCCTTATGTAATGTAACTGGCACTCAGGTTTCAGGTTTTAAAGTCTTTATTTCGATTTTTGCATCATAAAAGACAATTAATGGGACGCTTTGCAGTTTTAAGACTTCCGTCTGGGATTGACCGGCTTTTACATTTACTTCTCGCGGAACCCGCTCCGCGGGTCCCGCATCGTTAAAGATACATTGTTGCAAGCAGCCTGAAGGTTTGTGGAGGGAACGGCGAAGACAGAGACTCCCAGGGGCTGCGAGCGAGTGCGTGCGCTCCAACTGGGACTGCAATTC
The DNA here is from genome assembly GCF_964261635.1 of Lissotriton helveticus. Lineage (NCBI taxonomy): Eukaryota > Metazoa > Chordata > Amphibia > Caudata > Salamandridae > Lissotriton > Lissotriton helveticus. Next base: position 1,719,973,049 of record NC_136057.1, read on the forward strand.
CCAGGAGCGCCCGCCAGCCCTGACTGTCAACACCTGGGCCGCTCTCCCGACCCCTCCTACCCTTCCACCGAGGATTGATAAGCATTTTCCCTTGTGACGGCGTGTGGGACGCTTTGCAGTTTTAAGACTTCCGTCTGGGATTGACCGGCTTTTACATTTACTTCTCGCGGAACCCGCTCCGCGGGTCCCGCATCGTTAAAGATACATTGTTGCAAGCAGCCTGAAGGTTTGTGGAGGGAACGGCGAAGACAGAGACTCCCAGGGGCTGCGAGCGAGTGCGTGCGCTCCAACTGGGACTGCAATTCCCAGGAGCGCCCGCCAGCCCTGACTGTCAACACCTGGGCCGCTCTCCCCGACCCCTCCTACACCTCCCACCTATTGTGTGATTAATCTATATCGGCCATTAGTACTCCCGCAGCGCGGGAGAGCGCGCGGGAGAAGCCCGGGACAAGGGCGGGGCCGTCAGCGGCCGTCCAAGGCTGATCAAGGCTGGGCAGGGCTACTCTCTTTATATTTTTATTTTCGGATTTTGGTTCTTTATTCATATATTGTGTTTTTAATTGACCCTTGAGGCTATTTATTGAATTGATTTGTTGATGATTTCTATTGTGATATTGGGTATTTTATGATATTCCAGTTATTTTTGGTATACCTCTTACTCTTGTTTTATTTTAATACTTGTATATTAATCTATTTGTTCCCACGCCTTTTAATATGCCTCTTCGCTCTGGCAAAGTCAGGCAAGTGCAGATGTCTACTTCTAATGGGGTTTTTACTGGCACCATAGACCAATTCTTCCAGCGCACTACTCGCGTTTTGGAAAATGAAATCGCCCTGGTTGAAAAACGCCTATCGTTGGATTTGGTGACTGGTAGGCGTTCTTCACTAGGACCGATTCATAATGCCCGCTCCCCGGTCCCATTAACTGACCAAACAGGAGTTGTTGTAAATGCTAGAGATGTTATTTCGACCACACCTAATCAGGATGTTGTACTGGTAGAAGATACTGGGGACCTAGACACAGATTCTGTCAATTCGTTGGAAAGTAGTTCCATTAGTCATTCTTCTGTATATATGGCTAGCGACCCAGTAAACCAGCCCCCTGATAATATACTAGGTTCTGTTATTAATCCTCACCCCAAGTCTTTGGAGATTCAGTCCGTTTGCAAAACAAGTAAAAGGAAAAGAGAGGATTCTATCCATAGTGAGGGTACTCCGCATCCGAAAAGCCCAACCTCTGCTGTCATTCCCCAACCCTCTTTGTCATCTAGATTTTTAGAACCCACAGGGAGTATTAACGCTGTAGATGGTGGCATTGAAGTCAACTTATTGGGGAAAATCGAGCTCTTGATCAAATCACTCCTACTACCTATCTTCGAAAGAACAAGGCTCCTAAATGATAAAATGGACTTAATGGAAACATTAATTAAAGAAAATATGTCCATTTCAAACAATTTATTACATCGTTCAGTCCTGGTAGGGCCACAAGTAATTCCCCCTGTGCAAGTTAAGGACGTAACTGATGGGGTCATAAGGAAACCGACTGGGCCATCTAATGCCCCAAGTGCTTCCAATCAAGTAACTAATTCTGGACGTACCCAGGTTCCTGTAGTAAATAGAAATAGTAAACCCACTACTGCAAATAATTCCATTTCCGTTCCTAGCATTATACCTAAACCCCCCAAGCCTGTACCTAAAACTAATACAGCCAATAAAAAGCCTGGAACGGCTAGTACTAAACGTAATGTGAACCTTCCTCCGGAATCACTACCCTATACTGTTATCTTAACTGGTGTGGCTCCCTTGGAAGTAGGGAAACAGGAATCTTATAACGAATTACGTAACAAAGTCAATTATTGGCTAAATAAGAACCGACCCCTACCGCACCCCACGAAGGCAGTTATACTCAATGTTAGAAGAGTAGAGTGGGTTGGATATAGTAAAAAAGATCTAGAGGGTGACTGCATTGTTATTAGTTTTAGAGAACCTTGGGTTGCTGAACTTATTTGCAGAGAGCCCAGATTTGGTCGTATTGGTGATGTTCAGACCCTATCATTACAATACTTCTACCCAAAAATTAATTCTGTCTCAAACTATAATCATTTCCCTACTGGGAATGGTTCAAGAGAACGTTCCTTTCCTGATGTGTCCATCCATCCTTTGTTCCGGCCCCACCTTTCAAATCGATTTGCTCCACTTAGTTGGTTGGATGGAGTAGATTGACATGATAGTGGATTTATGGTTAATGACCAGGGACATCTAGATTTGTCAAAGGTTATTTCACCCTCAATTCTAAATAGTACACGGGAGTTAGTGGAAGATGTCATCTCCCCAGGAACTGATGTGGTGGAAATTTTGGATGACCACTTGAGCAATAATTCTCTTGTTGTCTTGACGGTAGATGAATATACTGAGGGTTTGTGTTCTATTGTGCCTAATGTGTCGTGCGAAGGCCCAGTTGAATTAATAGACCTACCAGTTCTTTTACCGACTGATCCTCCTTGTGAGCCTGTAAACTGTTTAAAGGTACTGTCTTGGAATATTGCAGGGCTAAAGGGTAAAATGGTTGAGACTGACTGGGGGATTTTTGTAGAGCAATATGATGTTATGGTTTTTCAAGAATCTTGGTCGATGGAATCACTTTTCCGGCTGGGCTTTTTGAACTTTTATAAACCAGCTCACAAAGGCCCAAGGGGACGGCCGTCTGGGGGACTTGTAATTTGGGTTCGCCAATCGCTAAATGTCAGGATATATGAGTTAATAACTGCGAATGATGATCTCATGGGTTTGAAATTGACTAGGGCTGAAACTCAGGATCTATTCGTGATCAACGTTTATGCAAGGGGAAGACCTGGGGGAAAATGCCCTGAAGTGATGAATGATCTTGAACTCTTGCTAAATGATATTGGTACTGACAAATGTGTAATGTTACTGGGTGATTTGAATTGTACAATTGAGCCCATATTGTCTATGGATGATGGTTGCTATGAGGATGCAGACCAACTTTGGAACATTCCCAGCCTATCTCTACCACCAGTTACTAAGGCAACAGAGGCAGTGCTACATTGGCTTGGGCTATGTCTGGAGAGGAACTTGAGGGCAGCCAATGGGAGGACCAAGTCTGACCTTGCAGGAAATCCCACTTTCGACAATGGCTATAGTAACAGCCGTATTGACTACTGTTTATTTAAAATGGAGTACTGGAATCTTTTGGTAGACATGGAAGTAATTGTACGTCCCGAAAGTGACCATAACCCATTGACAATCACGTTAAAAATGGAATTGGGTATAGATAGAATACAAAATGTTGATATCTATACAACCGCGAATGCAGTCCTCAGTAACGATTGTCGTAGGCTTCGCTGGGATAAGATTGTGGAAGACCCTAGAGTCCTGTCTAAGATCTCCAAGGATGTCATTTTGGCTACTGAAAAGTTGGAGCTAATATTGGCAAATAGGGGCATCCTTGATCAGGTAGGCCCAATTCATGAATCATTATTTACCACAATAAAAACCCATTTTACGTTTAAAGGTGGTCTTAACCATAAAAAAAAAGGTAATTTGGGGGCAAAATGGTATGATGCAAGCTGTAGGAAGGCGCATAATTGCCTGATATCTGTAATTAAATCTAGGGATACTCAGGCAATTAAAGTTGCGAGGGCGGAGTACAGAAAAACCCTTAAACTTGCCAAAACTATATGGGATGATAATCGTTGGCAGGACCTTTATGAGGCCAGTCTATCAGGTAACCATTTGAAATTCTGGCAGGTAGTAAAATGGGGTGGATGTGGTGACCAGCAAACCCCAACTAACCATGTCTCGGCGGATACGTGGGTTGAGTTTTTTTCAGCCCAGTTTCGTGATAAACAAATAAATGATAATCCCAGCGAGGAGGGAATGTTGATTCTTCCACAGTTGGTGAACTGCGGACATGTGGTTTTTAGTGAACACGAGACGGAGATAGCGATACAATTAAGTAAAAATGGCAAAGCACCCGGGATGGACTGTGTCCCAGTAGACCTTTTTAAATATGATATGGAACATTGGGTCCCGTATATCACTGCTCTGGCTAATGCCATTGCTTTGGGAGCAGATATCCCGGTATCTTGGAGAGGGGCAGAGATTCTTCCGGTACATAAGAAAGGAGATAAGTCTAGTGCGGCGAATTATCGCCCCATTAGCCTTATCGACGCATTACAAAAAGTAATGGCCAGATTGCTGTTAGGCAGAATACAGTCATGGGCGAGGGAAGAAAATATCTTGTCCCCACTACAGGCAGGCTTTAGAGCCAACACAAGCACTATCGATCAGGTAGTCAGATTCACCATGATTTATTGGAAGACGGTGCATCTAGGAGGAGGTACATTATACGCTGCGTTCGTAGATTTAAAATCTGCGTTCGACCTGGTCCCTAGAGACAAGATGTGGTTGGCACTGAGTAAAATGGGAATGCCTCCTGATTTATTAGATTTAACGATTAGGTTACATAATCATAACTTTACAAGAGTGAGATGGGGATCCCAAAGCCAAGTAACGGAGTCATTCCCTGTTACGCGGGGAGTTAGACAAGGGTGCGTCTTGGCACCATCCCTCTTTCTTTTGTTTATTAATCAGGTAGTGGAGTTCCTTTCATCTGTTTCATCTGATGCCCCTGTATTGGGAGGGACTAAATTCCCACTTTTAATCTTCGCCGACGATACCCTGATTCTGGCTAAAACCCAGGTGGGGTTGCAAACTGCCATTAATAAATTCACGGAGTTTTGTAAACTAAATGATTTGGAGATTATTGTCTCGAAAACCAAGTTTATGGTATTTACAAAATGTAAACCACGTAAGGGTTATGTTACCATGAACGAAGTATCACTAGAGCAAGTATGGGTAATGACCTACCTAGGCGTGTCTATTGATTATAGACTGCGGTGGAAAGAACAGATTGAGGCTATGTGCCTCAAACTAGCTAGGTTATCGGGGTGTCTCGTGAAGGAACAGCGTTGCTCCCTCACGAAAAGAGTACTTCCTGCCACGAAAATCTATAAGGCCAAAATTAGTTCAGCCGTTCTTTATGGCTCTGATCTCTGGGGACATGTTGATCTTGTACCATTAGATAAAATTCAGAACAAATTTTTTCGAAATTTGGTTGGTCTACCGCCCTCAACCCCTGCAATCCCACTATTGCTCGATATGGGCTGTCAATCTCTTAAAAATCAAGCTCTGTTTAGAATGGTTGCTTTATGGAGAAGAATCTGGTCTACCCCAGAACTGATAATGTTTGCTAATGAGCTTCGGGAGGTTCAACTGTCTTTTGGCTCAGGATATATACCCTGGTTCAAGAGCATTAAAGCCACCCTCCTTAAGATGGGTCTACCGTTACATTGGTCAGATCCAGGTAATCAAATCTTTCCCCCAAAGAATGAGTTTAAACAGTTGTTCTGGTCTGCTGTTAAAAGTGATATGATTTCACTTTCAGCTGGTTCTTCACTTACCGGTTCCTTCTTGCTTTATAAAGTAATTCCCCAACTTGAGACCTATTGGGATAACATCACTAAAGGCCTAGATAGAAAACTCTATCATCAATTCAGAGTAGGCACCTTACCAATTAGGGATTTTACTAACAAATGGCAGAATAGTCCGAAAATGTATTGCCCCTTTTGTTTAGAAGTTAACGAAACTGAGAGTCATCTCTTATTCGAATGTCATGCCTATCGCGCACCCCGTCTGAAGTGGCTCAAACCAGTTTGTCGTCGAACAAAAACACGGGTGTGTAAAGAAGCAATACACATTCTAAGAACTAATACAGCGGAGTGGGTGTCTATTGGTTTGGCAAAATATCTTGGATGGGCTTGGGTAATCCGAGCAAGATATATCAAAGAAGCTAGCAAGTAGCGTCCATCATTAATTTTACTAGATTATTTCGAAATTGAAATTGACTGATTACGTTCTGGGACATATTATCTGTTGTATTTGTTGGTTTTAATATTGTGTATAACGGAAACTGTTCCAGATATTGTTGGTATAATTCTTTTTGTTGATAACTGCTAAAGGAAAAAATGTTTTAAGTGGTTATTTGCTTATATTAAGGATTATCCTTTTTATATTTTGCTTTTGACTTTGATTAATATCATTCTCTTCTTTTTGCTTTTGATAAAAAAAAATTTTTATGTATGTTATGTCTTTTATGAAGGATAACTTCGAAATAAAGACTATAAAAAACTGACAATTAAAAGCAATAGAAATTGAACATACATGATATAGTTAAAATTTGACTTAAGACCATCACAGTTACCATTTACAATTTCATCGATTCCGAAGAGCATTTCAACACTAATATTAGAATTAAACAGCATAATAAAGACCTAATACAAGTAAAAAAGAAAAACCTGTTTAAAAGTTAAGAGACAAAAGACGGAGACAAAATCAAGATGCCTGCAGATATCTTGCTCTAATCACCCATGTCCACCCCAGGAATTTGGCTACGCCCACAACTACCACCTCGGAGGTATTGGTACGAAGTGCCCATATAGCCTCTGCACTCCCTCTGACTTTAAGATGGCGACATATGGGCCCTATCCATTTGCTTCTTGGGGCATAATAAACCGGACATACAAATAGGAGATGACCCACACTCTCCTTATGTCCAGTGCACCAAGGACAGGAATCACTCACTCTGTTGGACTAGTTCCTGGTAAAGGATCTTAAGGGCAAAGAACCTACTCGGAACTGGTGGTAGAGTTTTTTGTCTAATGGCTTAGTTATAACGTCCCAATAATTCTCTAGGAGGGGGTCCAATTTGTGGGACAAAAACCTTCCTGTTAAGCTAACAGAATCTGAAGCAATAACTAGCCCTTTGCGAACAGAGGCCCAATAGAGTGCTTTATATTCCTGTTTTGAAGGACAGTTGGTAGACCCCGGAGAAACCCACAGCTGGTTAAGACCCATGTCATCCAGGATCAATTTCACTTCACGCAACCAGGGTATACTGCTAGACCCCCAAATAGATCTTACTTCCTCAAGTGCCCTAGCAAAGAGGCTTAGATCTGGGGAGGTCCAGATACGTCTCCACATAGCTACTAGTCTGTATCTAGCCATTTCATTAATTGGGTTACAGCCCATATCCAGACATAGTGGTTTGGTTGGAGCCGATTGTGGAAGTCCTACCAGTTTCCGCATGAATTTATTCTGAACTTTCACCAGGGTTGATAGGTCCATATGTCCCCAAAGGTCTGCCCCGTACAATATTGCGGAGCTTACCGTGGTGGCATAAATCTTAAGTGCGGGTTTAACACGTTTAGTTAGGGACCTTTTTTGATCCTGTAAAAGACATCCCGTGAGGCGAGCAAATTTTAGGTGTAGTGTGTCAACCTGTGGTTTCCAGCGGAGACGGTAGTCCAAGGTTACTCCTAGATAGGTCATAACCTCAACTTGTGCCAGGCCCACTCCGTTCATGCTCACTGAGCTCTTAATGGGACGGCTTTTAGTTAGGACCATGAATTTAGTTTTGCTTACATTGATTTTTAGGTCGTTGACGGTACAAAACTCCTCAAAGCGGGTCAGTGCAGTTAGCAGGCCGCTACGAGTCTTTGAGAGAAGTAAAGTGTCATCAGCAAAGATGAGCATAGGGAACTTGGTCCCGCCCAAAGATGGTGCATCAGTGGGGATGTTTGCAAAAAACTTGACCACCTGGTCAATGAACAGTAAAAAGAGCGTGGGTGCCAGAACACAACCCTGACGGACGCCACGTGTTACAGGGAAGCAATCCGTCACCTGCCCTTGGCCTCCCCACCTCACCCTAGCAAAATTGCCCTCATGTAATCTAACAATCAGGTCCAGTAAATCTAATGGCAGTCCCAAATCTCTAAGAACGGTCCAGAGTTTGACCCTTGGCACAAGGTCGAAGGCCGATTTCAGATCGATAAATGCGGCATAGATCGTTCCGCCGCCCAACAGCACCACCTTCCAGTAAATCAGACAAAATCTGAAGACCTGGTCGATGGTGCTGGTACCTGATCTGAAGCCGGCCTGTAGGGGGGACAAGATGCCCTCCAACTCCATCCACCCCTGGACTCTAGCAAGGACCATCCTTGCAATGACTTTTTGAAGTGAGTCAATTAAACTTATTGGGCGGTAGTTTCCCGGGACTGAGCGGACCCCTTTTTTAAAAATTGGGAGAATCTCCGCCCCCTTCCAGGACACAGGGATCTTGGCCCCCTTAGCAATGGCATTCGCTATCGTAGTTATGTAGGGAACCCAGAGTTGAAGATTGACCTTAAATAAATCGGCCGGGATGCAATCCATCCCTGGCGCCTTCCCCCTTTGGACCAGGCGGAGCGCAGACTCAGTTTCCAGTGGTGTGAAGTTTAACTTTTGATTAGGAATGAGGGTGATTAACTGCCTGGTTAAATCTGTGTCGATTTCTAAGTCAGGGTCCGTAAACTGACCAGAATAGAAATCAACCCATGCTTCTGCAGACACATGGTTAACTGGGGTTTGAGAGTCGGGGTTTCTGCCCCACTTAACAATTTTCCAAAACTTGATCTGGTTGGCAGAAGTGCAGGCATCCAGAAGGTCAGACCAATGTAGATCGTCCACTCGATTTTCGCTTCCCACAGGGTTCTTTTGTACATTAAGCGTGCCTCCTTTATATCACTGGAAATCCTAGATTTCACTGATTTAACTAAACGACTATGTGCCTCCCTGCAGTTTTTATTGTACCATTTCTCCCGAGAACCATGTACCTTTACGGTGCCTTGCGTTGGTGGAAGCGTCAAGAGGACCTTAAGATGAGCAAAACACCGTTCGTGAAGGTCACAGATCTGATCACCAACAACCCTGGTGTGGGCAAGGGACGAAATGTCGCTCAAAGTTGACGAGGCTGCCTTCATTATGCTATCAAGAAGGGTCGGGTTCTCCACAACCCTGGACCATCTAAGCCTTCTTCCATCGTTTGTTAAGATAGCATCCCCTGTTACATGAACAGCAGAAGTGGGCCTGCCGAATCCACCTGGGAGTCTCAAACTTAGTGACAATGGGTTGTGGTCGCTTTCAGGGCGGGACACTACTTCCATGTCAATCAGAAGTGACCAATATTCCATCTTTAGCAGGATGTAGTCTATTCGGTGCCGCTCGCTCTGAGGACTTTTGATTCTGAGTTTCCAGCCCGTCGCTACAGGAGTAGCCTTCAAACATTCCAGCCCTTTTCTGAGCCCAGCGTGAGGAGGTGTCTATCAGCGAGGCCGCAGAGGAGGTGAGAGGCGCGGCCCCGGGACTGCGAGGACCAGCATTCAATATCACCAGCTGTGTCCTCTTCCCGCGTGAGCCGGGCCCCCTCCCAGTGCCCCGCCCCCACCAAAGCGCTCTTCACCTCTCGCGGCCCCCGCTTCGCGGGAGCCGCTCGCTCTGAGGACTTTTGATTCTGAGTTTCCAGCCCGTCGCTACAGGAGTAGCCTTCAAACATTCCAGCCCTTTTCTGAGCCCAGCGTGAGGAGGTGTCTATCAGCGAGGCCGCAGAGGAGGTGAGAGGCGCGGCCCCGGGACTGCGAGGACCAGCATTCAATATCACCAGCTGTGTCCTCTTCCCGCGTGAGCCGCGCCCCCTCCCAGTGCCCCGCCCCCTCTCACCTAATAGGAACTTAAGTAAGTTCACCAACGCGCATCGCAGGACGCGCGCGGGTCGTAGCCCGGGGCGAAGCCCGGGCCAAGGGCGGGCCCGTTTAAGCCCGTTCAAGACCGGGTAAGACTGGACTGGGCTATCCTATTGACATTTCATCTATTCTTTTTTTTTTTTTTTTTTTTTTTTTTATGTGTTAAACCACCTGCTAATTTATCGTTGTGTCCCGGTGTTTATTATTGCAAATTAGATCATTGTTCATCCATACTGCAAGTATGTCACCAAGAACCACCAGAAGCAGCAAACCATCTCACGCTGCTCAGAAAATAGGCCCTATCGACCAGTTTATTGCAAAAGCAAATGACGCCATACATCAAGGCGTTTTTTTGCTAGAAAGGAGGGTCTCCCAAGATCTAGCCACAGCTAAGCGTTCCTCATTGGGTCTATTGGCTGCAGCTAAAACCCCTTTTCGTAATTCAGAACCCGGCGCTTTATTAGTTACCAACATGGCCCCGGGCACCGTGGACTTATCAGTGTCCATTGATCTGTCAGTTACGCAACTATCACATCCTTCCCCACCCCACTCACCCCTATCAATTGAGAGAACTCCGTCCCTCTTTACAAATCCAACTCAGTAGGATTTTCTTTCACCTAATACTAGGGGGCAGAGGGAAGGAGCTATACCAAAAAACAGAAAGGAGTGTAATGGGAAAAAGAAATCACCTCAAATTTTCCCCATACCCAATCTATAGTCCAGTCTCCTACTGCTGAACAAGGTATAAGCCAATCATCGCTACCCCAACAACAGGCTACCGCCATATTGACAGATATTATAAATCTTTCTTCTGACACCTTAGATCCCACCACTGGTGGTAACGTGGGTAATGGGCGGGACACTTGCACTTGTACTCATGACGCTCATATATTGGTTTCTTTAGAGACTTTAATTAAACTATACATGAAACCTATAGAGCTATCTTTGCTTAAGATAGAAAAAACATTAGCAGCACTATCATCTGATTTAAACACCAAGAAGAATTCAATTCCAGCTCCCACTCTTCCAGTGTCCCAAACATCTAAAACATCTAACTTAAAAGCCAATAAAGTAGGGCCAGCAACACCCCATCAACCACTCCAATCACATAAATCTGTAACTATCATAGTGGAAGTCCATCAAAATACACCAAGTTCAAACGTGCAGCAAGCGTTACCTACTGCCGCTGCAAAAGGGAGTGCTGCTACTCCATCCCCCTTAGTTCAGCCCTTGCCACCATTGCTAACCAATATGCAATCTCATGCAACGAATCCAATAAAAACACCCGCAACCAAAAATGCCGCCTATAACACCAGACGAAATGGTCCTCACCCAGCCCACCTCCCGCCAGAAGCAACCCCATTTGTCATTATTATGACTGGGGTTCCTGAGTTGCATCTAAACTCAGAGGAACCAGGATGGTCCTTAAAAAACAAAGTGCTGCATTGGCTATCAACCAACAGGCCCCTTCCTCCTTATGCTAATAACAGAGTTACATCAGTTCGCAGGGCTCCTTGGGTGGGTAAAGAGTCAAAAACCATTCCCGGAGACTGTGTAATAATAACTTTTGAAGATCCCCAAACGGTCGAATATATTTCCTCCTTAGGGGGATCCCAAATATGCCTAGAAGGAATAGGTACGAAAAGACTGTCCTTCTTCTACCCTCCAGCTAAACGCTACGCTTCAGGTCCTGAGTGGAACTGGACTCAGGTAGGAAATTGGAACAGAAAACCAGACTGGGCATCCTGGATGGGCCAAGGAGGTGGAGACACTAGGTCATCTTATGATTGGAGGGGTATTCCCACGTTCAACAGATTTGATTGCCTAGAGATGGTGGATTGACCACCATCGGCCAACAACCAGGATAACAGGAATCCCCCAATTTCAGGTCCTTCATCACCTTTGCCATCTAGACCTTTATTACCTTCGATTTCACCTACCCGACTTGTGTCACCACCCCCCATTGTAGAGTTAACGGTCCCAACAGAAGTACATTTACAACAAAATGTCGAGGTTCTGCTCCATTCTGATAACGCAGACAATCAGACTTCCTCCTATATTTTGTCCCCACCAGGAATACTAGTACCTAACTCTATAACATCATCGACCTCGTAAGTATCCGTACTATTCTGGAATGTAGCAGGTCTTCGATCAAAGATCTCACTTGAACCATGGTTGAAATTTGTTTCTACTTATCAGATAATCTGCTTGCAAGAGACCTGGACAATTAACCCTCTTCACATACAAGGCTACAAAACATTCCATTCTCCAGCGAGTCCATCCACCCATGGTAGATCCATGGGCGGCTTAGCAATATATGTTTCAAACAATTTGGCACCAAGGAATATTTCCATTCTTCATACCACCCTGAATTACCAAATATTATTGGTTATTTTTAACAACGGTACATCATATTGTTTTATTAATTTTTATAACAATTTACCTCCAGTAGAATGTGTAAAAATTGTTTCCGCACTTTCTCTGTTTATAAAAGAACAACGCTCCAAGAAATTATCATCTGCCTGTAATATAGTATGGGGAGGGGACTTCAACGTCCCACTATGTCCAACCTATAAAAATGGTAATTGTGGCATCCTAGATGAACAAGACAGCCCAATGACTCATTTCACTCACTCTCACGTAGGTGATTCTCTTAACGACTGCATTACGTCTTTAGAATTGATGTATGCTAACGAACTTGTAGACCCCCCTGTGGAATTTAAACCTACTTTTCACGGCAGGGATTGTTCTAGTACTATAGATTTTATTCTGTGTTCATACTTTTTAAAGGGTATACTCTCCCAGTTTACCACAGGTTCAGAAGTTTCAGGTGATCACTTCCCTAATAGCATTACTATGAAGTTGACCTCCATCGACTCTTATCCTATTAGGATGAGCCAACTGACCCAGAAATCCTTGACCATGGACAGAACAAATGGTTTCTCCGTGAAATGGTCAAAGATTGACCCCATAACAACTACTAACAAGATTATATCAAAGGCGTTCCAATGGATTAATAATTGTTTGGCGGTGGACTCTCCCCCCGAGCAAATTATATCTAGCTTTGGGGAGATCCTAAAAGTAATCCAGGCCGAACTAATCTGTAATCATAAACCAGGTAACCAGTCAACACCTAGATGGTTTAATACCGCATGTCGAAAAGCTTTAAACGCTTTAAAAAAGGCACTACATAATCAAGCCAGAGACAAAAACGAAGTAGCTAAACTTAGATCCGAGTATAAACAGGCCCGAATTAACTGTAAAAAAGATCATAAGAAAAAACTGTGGGCCCAATTACATGAGAGTACCCGCAACAAGGATAGCTCTCAATTTTGGCAGGTAGTCAAATCCCCTTTTCTGGCCGTTGAGAACTCGCACCAGTATTTGGATGTGGCTGTGTCTGCAGACGAGTGGGTGACCCACTTCTCAAAGATCTTTAGTGATTCCCCCTCGGACTGCCCTGCCCAGGCTGAATCGTTAGCTGACAACCCCAAAACGGAGATATATTCAAAAACCGGAAAGGCTCCTGGCCCTGACGGCGTCCCCCTTGATATATTTGTCGCAAATATTGATTTATGGTCCCCAATCGTCACCCAGGTGATGGCGGCAGTTTTAAAAAATTGGCCTTTTGGATTCTTGGTCCTCTTCCATACTTCTCCCAAATTTCAAAAAGGGGGATAGAAATAACCCAGCCTGCTACAGGCCCATTTCCCTCCTGGACTCATCGGGGAAGGTCGCGGGTCGCCCAATCCTGGAACGTCTCCAGGATTGGGCGACGGAAAAGAACATCATTACCGATCTCCAGTATGGTTTCCAGGAGGGACTGGGTACTGTCGAACAGGCCTTAAATTGAACCCTTTTAATAGGAAAGTATGTGAAAGTAAAACGGGGCAACTTATACATGGTCTACGTCGACCTCAGTGCGGCGTTCGACTGTGTGATACATGCCAGGTTGTGGTCTATCTTGGAAGAAATGGGTGTCGATCCTCCACTCATCAAGTTCCTGCGCGAGCTTTATTCTGATGCCTCAGCTTGCGTGAGGTACGGGATGGGAGGAGAATTGTCATCCTCATTCCCTATTACACGAGGAGTCGGACAGGGCTGTGTCCTGGCCCCCTTCTTGTTCAATCTCTACACTAACGGGCTGGAAAAAGCTATGCTAGAAGGGAGCCAGGACCTACCTACCATCAATCACCTCCCCATTCCAGCATTATTATATGCTGACGACTCCGTTATACTCGCCAGAACCCTAGTACAGCTTCAAAATCAACTGGATAAATACTGTAAGTACATGCTTTCACTGGGCCTAAAAGTAAACAAAAGCAAGACCTTTGTCATGTACACGGGCCCCAAGGTAAAAATCTCTAAACATCTTTATATTGAACAAACCAAACTAGAACGAACCAGGGAATATCCCTATCTAGGTATTTTAATAGATGACCAGTTAACCTGGAAAAGGGCGATGGCAAGTAGGAAATTACTTTTCCAGAGAGCGACCTCGGCCCTCGTTTCCTTTTCCAGAAAATTGGGTAAACCGGCTCCATCTGAGTTGCTCAAAATTTATCAAGCAAAGTGCCATAGCATTGCAACTTATGGATCAGGTGTCTGGGGTTACATAAATACTGAAGAACTCCAAAAAATACAAAATGGCTTCACAAAATATCTTCTGGCACTTCCACAGAGCGCGCCAATATACGGTTGCCATATTGAGCTTGGTATTGACTTTCTATCGGATAACATCAAATGTCAACCAATTCTCCTATGGCACCGTATTTGGACTAAGCCACAATGTCACCTAACCCGTGCACTGATTTCTGACTGTTTAAAAATGTCGTTTTGGAAGCGAATTCCATGGTTAACGTATGTTGTCAATTTTCTGAAGGACCTGAACCTCATTCATTACTTCTCTGAGCCATCCTCCCTAGATCTAATAAGCAGAAAAGCATTGAAAAATCAATGCCTTAACCACCTAAGAGAATTGCGTCTCTCCACCGAAGCACATAAGCCAGCAAACGCTCAAGTATTGATGGTTCAGACATCCTTAGGTATCCAGCCCTACCTTACATCTTTTACATCGAATCATGAAAAATACCTATTAACCAGGTTTCGTTTCAATTTGTTTTTTCGTCTTGTTTCTTTTCCAACAGTATCAAACTGGTCGCATGACCTAATTAATTGCCCATGCAATCACGTCTCTCCTCAAACGACTATCCACGTCGTTCTGTTTTGTCGCTACTACGACCAAGCACGTAAACGTTGGATCATTCCATTGTTGCGCCAAATGGGGTTGAGAACATGTCGTCCGGCCATGTTAGCACTTCAACAATTAGACTCCCAATATGTGGCAAAGAACGTAGCGTTGTTTTTGAAATCATGTTTAACGGTCCGTAAAGCCATGGAGATAATGTCTAACTGAATCTCCGTTCATTTTAACCAATTTTGTACTGTAATGCATTAATGTGATTTTATGTAAATGTATTTTATTTTTCTATGATGTACTTTTTATGATTATCAAAACGATTAATCGAATAAAAGATTTTTGAATTGAATTGACTTTTTCTCACCCCATTGTCAAAAGTGGGTTTGCCAAATTTGTCAGAGGCTGTACGACCGTTGGTTGCCCTTAGCCCCCAATCTAGACACAGCCCCATCCAGTGTAAGGCTGCCTCAGAGCCTCTTTTAATATTGTCCAGAGACAGCATCAGGATGTTCCAGACAGTATCCTCCGCAAACTCCAAGTCCTCCCCCGCAGCATAAAGCGGCTCGAAGGTACAGTTGAGGTCCCCTGCTAGGACAAGTAACTTGTCTCTCCCTACCCCTTCAAGGTAGGAGTCTAACACATCTAGGATACTAGGGCAACGCCCACCCGGTTGGCCACGTGCATAGATGTTAATGATTACAATGTCCTGGCAGTTTTCTTTGCTTAGTCTAATTCCCAAGAGGTCCGGGTTGTCCACAAAGATTTCAATTGGTCGGTAGCCAATGGACTGTTTAACCCAGATCACTAACCCTCCCGATGCCCGACCCTTATTGCCCCTTATTGCTGGTTTAAAAAAGTTTAGGAACCCGACCCTATGGATAGGATCAGGGGCCCAACTTTCCTGAAACAGTAAAATATCAAAAGTATCAATAAAATCCAACCAGTCCTCTGAGTCCATACGACCTTTCATCCCTGCCACATTCCATGATGCTAATTTAAGTGTCGCAACCTGACTGGGTGTTTGTAATACTATGCATACCACTGTGATCCACTCCCAAGGGTGCGGCTATACTCAGTTGTGGACCCACCACCATGATATCCTCCTGGTGAGGGTATACAGATGTCGCCACCATCTCCCTCTCAATGCTGATGTCCCCCTGAATAGACACCTCAGTTCAAACTCCGTCAGCCCCACCTACTTGGTTGCCCAGAACCCTCCCGTTGCCAACTGCCCGGTGTAGTCAATCGATACACTCCAGGCCAGAGAGGGGTTTGTAGCGATTGAACAATAATGGGTGCTGCGGGATGTAAGGTGTTCTATCAGCATGATATCTTCTAGCAGGTATTCTTGGGAGGGTATGACTGGAGGGGAACTCGCAGGATCGTCTGGGATAAAAATACCCAAGGCCTAGGGTCTGCACATCCCCCAGCCTCCCAAACCTTGCTTCCCTACGCAGAAGATCTACCACCCAGGGATCCTTAAAGGATATGATGATGCAGTCCCCTTCTAAATCCTTGGTACAGTGGCCCACCCATTCAACTCTTCTCACAAACAATATTTCAGTCGAGGAGGAGGGGGGAAGAGGGCGGTTTTTATTTAGCCAAAATACAACTTTGTTTCGGAGGTCCCCGTGTGATTCATTGGAACCCTCCCTAAGAGGGACAACACCTGTTAAAACTATCGTATGTGGAGTTGCTTCTAGAGGTAGGTCTGTGCATGGGGGTACCCGTTTGTTGGCTTTCGCAAGGGGAGTAGGGGGATTGATGGATCTGCTCCCCTTTGCAGCATTGGTTAATTTGGGCTGAGAAGATGTGCTGGGAGCATCCATTACACTATCCTGAGGCCGAGTAGCCACAGGCGGTGTAGGGATATTCGGCTGGCGTTGGTGGTTATATTTGGAGGGAGCCTTCTTTGGCACCTGCAGCAAGGAGGCTGGTGCAGGTGTACAATCATTATTCCCAGAACTCCCCACTGCCACTAATCCCTTGTTTTTATTAAGATCAGGATTAGTAGATACTGAACCAGCAATTACTGATGATGAAATTTTACCTATGGTTACGTTTTTCTGGCCTTTGGAATTACTCGAGGAAGAACTAGGATTCCCCAGAACAATTTGGGAGTTTGCTATCTTTTTTAAGAAACCAGTATTGGTGTTTACAATAGACTCGAGTGCATCCAGTTTCGCGGTCATCAAACGTGTTCTTTCGAGTACAGGAAGTAAAAGAGTTTTAAACAAAGCTTCCATTTTGGTCAGCAAACTGTCATCACTACTGTAACAGGTGGGGCATGGGTCCGAGTCCGAGGGGCATAAAGCTCTCAAATACTTTTGAGATGGATTTGCGGAACATAAACCTACAAAAAAAAGGAACAAGGAGAGTTGGAAACAAAGTTGGTGGGGTGAGTGGGTTAAAAAGAATGACTAGGGTGGGGTGGGGGTGCGAAAAAAGTAAACAAGAGTACCTTAAGGAGCCTGAGGCCAGTGAAGGGGCACTGGACAGAGGAAGCAGTACTTTATCCATGCTCAATGGCAGGGATGAATAGTGAAGCCCAGAAAGATGCCTGAGCCCCCAACCAATAGGAAGGAAGGAAATAAGAGTGATGTAGGAGCCAACCAATGGTAAGTAAAGGTAAGTACCGGATGGGCCGTAAGCTCCTTTTAAGCTTTTCTTTAAAGAACAATAGTTTTCTCTGATAGTGCATGAGTGCTGTAGGAGAAACCTAAAACCTGGCTCAGCAGACAATAAAACAGGCCCACAAACAACCAAATAAAGGGTCCAAGTACTGAGCCAGTTTGATCCTGAATAGTTATTGCATTATGGCAGACTGAGATACTAATATGAACTATTTAAGACTATGTTTCAGTAGAGCTTCTCCTTTATAATCACCTCACTGAAGTCCAGCATTCAGGAACTCTGTAGTGCCCTTAGAGTTTTCTTTCAAGCATCAAACACATTCATAATACCTCCTAGCCTGACTTTCTATCTATCGTAGAGTGAGAATTCCCTCCAGTTCATTAAAGACACTATTTCCAGTCCTGGTATTTTGTGTGATAGTCTAACGTGTTTGAGGTATTGTAGTTGTGCTTGGCTCCATTGAACTAACTACACTTGCACACCATAAGCAGTGATTTGTAGGTGAAAAGTTCAAGACTGGAGACAGGGTCTGTAATGACCTGGAGTAAGCAGGTCACTTAATTGTTCAAAATGTTTTTACTGTTCATACCCATGTAGTGGTCCCTAGTGAAGCTTAATCACCTATCCCACCCCATGCAATAACAATGTCTGCTGAATTCGATTTCTGATTTCATTTTCTGACTCCATATGTAATGCTACTCAGATCTCATTTGTTGTAACTTTGGCTGCCTTCTATTAGCATATCCTGTTGATCAACCAGGTTCTGTCAGTGCTGGGGCCATGCCTTAGCAATATAACTATCTACACACAAACTCACAAGCATGACGCGCCACTAATCAGATGCACAGGATGCAGGAGAGGGACATCAGCCCAGACTTTTCTATTTAGGGTCTGATTACAAGCTGCTTGTAATATTCCGACCCATGCATTAAACCTTCTTTATGCATCAGTCAGAACTATGAGTTTGAAGGTTTTAACAAATCCAATATTTATTGAATGCGTTAAATAACTCATCCTTTATTAAAATTCGGCAGGTGAAACCTGCCGAACTTTAACAGGAGATAACATGCGGTATTTTCTATACCATGTGGATTTTGGTGCGTTAAAAACCAAAATCTGCATGTTATTCCCCATACACGAGTAATAGGTGTTATTTATCGCACCCGATAAATAACTTACCCAGTGTTAATTAGGCCCTTATTGTGTATCATTTGGCAAAGCCACTAGCCCAAAGTCGTCGTCTCAGCATTGCTCTCTCTCAGGTCATACCTTTTTAACTGATTTGTAGTTTCAGCCAGAACACAACAGGTACTTCTTGGGACTGTGGATTGAAATGTACAAGAACAAAGGATACTGGAATATTTGAAACCACCATTACATATAGAGTCACATTAAGCTATCTTTAGAGTAAATATAAAACATTGGAAACTTCTCACTGTACTTCTCTGTAGGAAAATGCCTTTTTTGTGTGGTCACACCCTTTTTGTCTAGAGTTCATTGTTGGTTTCTCGACTCTTTGCCTTGGGACACTGCTGTTCAGTGCCGATTGCATGTACTCTAGCTCCTAAAAAGTATCAAATTGGTGCTAAATCCCTGACTGGCGCATTTAAATTACTGATAAGTCCCTAGTATGTAATATCAAGTGTATCCAGGGCCTGTGAGCCTGTAAGGGAAATGTCACTAGTGGGTTGCACCACATATCGTCCTGCCATAAAAAATAACAAAGCGAAACATGACTGCAACCCTGCCAACAGGAGTCCAGCTTTGTAGGTTTAAACTGACAAGTCAAGCTGTCAAAAGAACCCTTTTTGACAGGCCTAATCCTCCCTTTTAAATATTGATAAGTCGCCCCATTGCATGCCTTAGGTGCCCATAATTGAAACTGCAACAAATGATGGATGGAATACTGAATGATTAAAACATTCTCCCCCAGTCAAGAGATCTGGATTAAATTCATTGTTATTTTGCCCACTACACCACCCCAGTTTCGACCCAGAGATATGCAAATCAGTCTTAAACCTGTGCCTCATGGGAACAATCCCGACTGAGCTGCCAAGCCAGGTGCTCCCTGGACCGGAAAGAAGCATCCTGGGACTGGTTTTGGGGCATGTCGCCCTTCTTCAGACAGGCTAGCTTTAATCCAGTGGCACAGTTAACAAGGGACCCACGTCTGGGCATACCCATCCCACTTAGGGCAAAAAGTGTAACTGAAACAAACGATGGACGGAATACTGACGATATAAACATTCTTCCCCAGTCAAGAGATCGGGGTGAATCCATTGTTCTTTTGCCCACCACACCACCCCAGTTTGGACCCAGCCATATGCAAATCAGTAATGACCATGTGCCTCATGGGAACAGTCCAGACTGAACTGCAAAGCCAGGACCTCACTAGACCGGAAACAAGCATCCTGGGACCGGTTTTGGGAATGTCACCCTTCATCAGCCAGGCTAGCTTGATTCCAGTGGCACAGTGAGCAAAGGACCCACGTCTGGGCATACCCATCCCACTTAGGGACCTGGAGAGCTAAGCATAGCTTAAACTAAACCTTAAAGTTAGATAGGCTGCAACTCGATATATTTTAATGAGGTGGATAGCCAGCCAGAATAAAAGATTTCTTTGGACTATCCCACTTCTTTTAAATCACCCTTACACAATATCCACACATTTCAGCCCACACACCCACACTGCATCATACGGCAAGGAACGAAAGATCTCCGAAAAAGAGCCCCTTCATGGGTGCTCATTGGGTATTGCAGCGCCGACCCAACGAGGTGCAGGTCCATATGATGAAGCATGACACCTAGTTTGCTGGGTGTGTGAGGACCCTAGTTCCGAAAGAAGGAATTCCCACACTCTCTTTCCTACACCGAACCCCAGTGAGTTTTTAATCTACAAACCATGATAACCTGGGCTTACCTTTTCTCCTGAATATCCCTATGAGAGGAACTACATACCTTTACTTAACATGATCTGAGCGGGCATTTATGTTGGACTTCTATAATGGGCATACCCATCCCGCTTAGGGCGAAAAGTGTACATCTGCAACAAATGATGGACAGAATGCTAAATGATTCAAACATTTCCCCAGTCAAGAGATCTGGGTTAAATCCGTTGTTCTTTGGCCCACTAAACAACCCCAGTTTGGACCCAGCCATAGGCAAATTAGTCTTGACCCTGTGCCTCATGGGAACAGTCCAGACCGAACTGCCAAGCCAGGTCCTCACTGGACCGAAAAGAAGCATCCTGGGATCGGTTTCGGGGTATGTCACACTCCATTAACCAGGCTAGCTTGAATCCAGTGGCACATTGAGCATAGGAACCACGTCTGGGCATATCCATCCCACTTAGGGCGAAAAGTGTAACTGCAACAAATGATGGGCGGAATGCTGAATGATTCAAACATTCTCCCCCAGTCAAGAGATCTGGGTTAAATCCATTGTTCTTTTGACCACTATGCCACCCCAGTTTCGACCCAGCCGTATGCAAATCAGTCTTGAACCTGTGCCTCATGGGAACAGTCCAGACAGAACTGCCAAGCCAGGTCCTCCCTGGACCGGCAACAAGCGTCTTGGGAATAGTTTCTGGGTATGTCACCCTTCATCAGCCAGGCTACCTTGAATCCAGTGACCATAAGGCAGGTACATCTCATTTAAAGGTGGTATTTGTAAATGTTTAATGTAAAACATGTGCTTTTAGTAAAAAGGCCTAAAAAAGCTATTTTCATTATAGACGGGTTAGCTGTTACATCTGAAAGCAAAGGGAAATATATTAAAATTACATAAAGGTATCTCTGCCTAGGAATCAGATAAAAGTTCATTTCTGAATTTTTAAAAATATTTATTACAAATCGAATTCATTGGTATAGTTGGATTTGTACCAAATATTTTACAAAGGTACTTTTAGTTACCATTAGCCTGCCGAAAGCCTCTAGAACCCCATTTACCTGAGCTTCCAACTGTCACCCAGGAGCTGAATAGCTCATTGGTTAGGTGTAAATTGGCTCACAGAGCTGAGACAAAATCTTTGCGTGTAGGGAGAAGTTGCCCTTCCCCTAGCAGTATGGCCTTGAGGCTGTGCCCAACCCCTCACATATCTTCAAAGAATGCCCACCTTGTCACTGGCAGGTGTAGATCAGAACTGTGCCTGCCTCCCTTTTCTCTAAGTACCCAGCCAGGCATCAATCCCAGTGGGAAAGAAGCTGTCCCCAATATCGGTTTTGAGTGACCACAGGGGAAAGTTTGCTTTTTTCCCTGGCCACACCTCTAGGGTGGGCACGGAAGCTCTGCAAAAGGGAAGAAAGGCATTTCCATGTTGGATTTTGGTAGGAAAGGGTACTGTGGGATTGTTTATAGTATAGCACACAGGAACTGCTGCAAACATGGGTAGGGTGACCTTTTGGAACTTTTCTCTATTGGCTAGGGAGGGGCCAGGAATCACTCCCACCCACAAGCTAGTGACAGACCTTTTCAGAACACTACTGGACCTGTGGAAGCCATAGGAAGGACTGCACTTGCTGTTGTCACCTGTGAGGAGAACTCTAGTTGCTGGGCCTGCTCCCACTTGTAGCCAGGACTAAGAAGTGGACTCCTATTGTCAGTTGGCTGGTTGTTAAGCTACACAGACACAAAAGCTGTAATAAGCTGACTTTCCTGAAGGAGCCCAGCTGACCAGTACCATATGGTCCTACCCTGGATCCTACTAGTGGCTTCTGTTGAGTGAGTCCTGACCCCAAGAGCTGTTCCTCTGGTCCTGGAACCATTGGTTGGTGTCAGATTCTACTCTTGCCTAACCCTAAACGCTGTGATTTTTAAACATTTTTAACACTTTTTGTCTGGAGAACCAACAGGAAACAGGGACATACCTTCCAAAGCAACTCGACGAGGGTGCATTGGCGCTGGACTGAAAATTTAGGTGGCTCCTTCTCTGAGCTTTTCCGCAGCAGCAAATCCATTTCAGCTGGATGTTGCAGAACAGGTATCCTGCCTTGTGGAGCCCAGTTCAGCTACAGCTTTCCACATTGTCTCCCTGGATTCATACTTGTTCCAAAAAAGTGACTAAGTCTGAAAGTAGATATCCTTACTGGGTGAAGGCACCAAAAGTATCTGAGAGATGAGAGACCATCTGGAGGCACACATTTTAATTTCTCCTATTCAGAGATTTCCCCCCAAAAGTGAACACCTTCACAAGGACTTCATCCCACGGCTATCTGGTCTTGTGAATCTCATCATGGTCACAACATGCTGCCTTGTCCTGCTGAAGATTTTTGACTTCCATTTCAGAGACTAAGTAAGAAGGTAACCTTCTCACCAGAAAAAACCTGGCTTCTGTAACTGACCAATGTTCCATCGAAATCGGCCTTAAACCATACCCTTGTTGCAGTCTAGTACAACCAAATGCCCATGGTTGGTGCTTTGTGCTGTTTGGTACTATATTTATTTAAAAACTTTAAAAATAAATTTCTCCAGTTCCACCTATTGGATTAATGTCATTTTGGTGTTAGTTTTTTCATTAAAATATGTTTATTTTGATTAATTAGGGTGGGCGTTACCACTCCTGAGGCGTGAGCCGGGAGATAGATGATTGTGTGAGCCTTGCTATTTGCACTGAATTATTCATTCCTGGCAAAGCTCTGTTTTTAGGCTTTGTATGAAATTGTTGGGACCTGTTTTTAAAGATTACTTTTTTAACACTGTACCTGACCTTGAGGGCTCCCTACCGGTGCTAGGAGGCCGGTTCCCGCTCCGTTTTGAGCACGCTGCCATCTTGGGTTGAGTCAGGGTGAGCAGTCTAGGTTTCCCAAGTCTCACACCTGACTCCCCGCTTGTGCGAGCAGTGCATAAATTAGGAGGCTGGCGCGAGCGCGCAGCGTTACCTCTCCTGAGGCGTGAGCCGGGAGATAGATGATTGTGTGAGCCTTGTGTTTTAGAATTAAAAACTTGCTATTTGCACTGAATTATTCGTTCCTGACACAGCTCTGTTTTTAGGCTTTGTATGAAATTGTTGGGACCTGTTTTTAAAGATTACTTTTTTAACACTGTACCTGACCTTGAGGGCTCCCTACCGGCGCTAGGAAGCCGGTCCCCGCTCCGTTTTGAGCACGCCACCATCTTGGGATGAGTCAGGGTCAGCAGTCTAGGCTTCCCAAGTCTCACACCTGACTCGCTGCTAGTGCGAGCAGTGCATAAATTAGGAGGCTGGCGCGAGCGAGCAGCATTACCTCTCCTGAGGCGTGAGCCGGGAGATAGATGATTGTGTGAGCCTTGTGTTTTAGAATTAAAAACTTGCTATTTGCACTGAATTATTCGTTCCTGGCACAGCTCTGTTTTTAGGCTTGTATGAAATTGTTGGGACCTGTTTTTAAAGATTACTTTTTTAACACTGTCCCTGACCTTGAGGGCTCCCTACCAGCGCTAGGAAGCTGGTTCCCGCTCGGTTTTGAGCACGTCGCCATCTTGGGTTGAGTCAGGGTGAGCAGTCTAGGATTCCCAAGTCTCACACCTGACTCCCTGCTTGTGCGAGCAGTGCATAAATTAGGAGGCAGGCGCGCGCGCGCAGCGGGCGCACCACCGGTGCGCCAAAGGCAAGCCCGTCTGCGCTAGTTCCGCGCTCAGCGCCAGGACCCCTATCAAATCTACCTCAGGTTCCCCCCTCCTTTTTTATGCATACTCACGTTCAGATTTAATGGCTATGAATACAGTGGAGACAGATGTCAATTGTTTGTGTTTATCGCTAGGCACTAGACCTGCCTTCTCGGCAATTACCTGTCCTAACTGTAAGGTGAACCTTCCTCGTATCATATATCAGTCAGTTAGACCTAGGAGGGATATTAGAGTTGGGGGGCCAAATGTGGTTGTTCTAAAGGGCGTTCTGCTGAATGCCAGATCATTGGTGAAGCATAGCGTTGAATTTGCCAGGCTTATGGAGGAAAGAGAAATGAAATTGGCGTTCATTACAGAAACCTGGACTGATGAAGCTTCAGGTCCACATCTGGTGAAAGCAACTCCATCTGGTTTCGCCTGCCATACTTCAAATAGGCCAAATAAGAAGAGGGGAGGACTGGCAGTCATATATCCTAGTAATATGAAGGCAACTTTTTGCTCTATGTCTAATTCAGACTGTGAATCTCTGTCTTTTAATCTGAGCCTAGCCCACCATCATACGCTTAAAGGTATATTGTTGTACAGACCTCCTGGAAATAGAAGTTCTTTTATTAATACAATTGGCAACCTGTTAGAAGAAGCAATTACTACAGATACTTAGACATCTTGGGGGACTTTAATTTTTATCTGGAGGCTACAAACGATCCAGATCTGGATCGTTTGTAGCCTCCAGATACAGTGATTCTTACAGATTTGATGAAAGGCGTCAGCCTGGTTCAATGTGTAACCACCCCCACCCATAAAGTGGGACATACCCTTGATGGAATATTCACTAATCACCCAGGGCTCAGTTTCACTGGGGTGCTGCCGCTGGTCTGGACAGACCATGCGGCTGTCCAGTTTGAACTGAAACTAGAGAATCACCTTAATGGGGGCAGTTGCCCCAAGAATCAGATTCAATTCCAGGCTTGGAATAAAGTGAATGAGAAGGAATTTCAGGAACTCCTTACATCCTCTGCAGGATCTATTCCCACTAAACCAGAGGAAGCTACCCTGACCTATACTGAATGGTTGAAAAATGTTTGTAGGAAATTAGCTCCAATAAGAACGATTGTCCCGAAAAGATCACTTCCTTCGGCCCCGTGGTTCACGGAAGAATTGCGAAACCATAAACTTAAATGTAAGCGTCTGGAACGCTGTTGGGGAGAGTCTACAGAGAGGCTGATGAGGAGACATATAAAAAGGGTTCCTGGACCTTCACTTTTGTTCCTTATTACCCTTCTGTGTGTTTGCACAGTATGGACACAACAATCTGTGTCATCGTGTTTTACATGACTTTTCTGTTTACAGGTATCCTGAACCGCCAACTGGGCGCAACGGACCGTACATCCAACATAGATAGGTACATTATTCACCATATCTATTTTTGTAGAGCACACTTTTAAAATCTACACACATGTGAGTAAGGTGGGGATAAGTAGTGCATATTCCCGTCCTGAAGAAGGAGTTCCATAACTCCGAAACATGTCGACGCACTAACTTGGTTGGGTTACCCTAATTAGTAAACCACAACCACTCTAGCACTCTTTTTAACAATACCAGCCGGAGACTCAATAAAAAAAATTTCAGCACTCACGTGCCAGGTATTTTTTAATCCCTCACTTTCACCTCACCACTCACATTTTGGTACCCTCACACACACCAAACACATAGTTCACTCATAAAGTGCTCCTGCGTAGTCGTGAAGTCGTAGCACGCCGCATTCCGTAGAGGTTTGCGAAGACCCCGATGATGAAGCATGACACCAAGGGGCCTGTTGGTGTGTGAGGGGTATTTTAACAACACTGGTTGCTCCCCACCATTGTGGTAACAACCGCCGTCCACCTAGTGGATTCCTTTTTGTTTATGATAGTTGCTAGGGGAGACAGAATCCACTATTCCCTCTCCATCCCTCTTTTGTTAAAGATTATTTGTAGACAGCGCGCAGCTGTGGGAACCCCTCCCTTATCGAACAACACTATTTTTTGACGACACACTTCACATTCATCATTAGATTGACCATCCACAGAAACCACCATGGAGGATGAACACGAGCTTACTTTCACTGAGGATGACATTGACAGGATTTTGGCGCAGGACAATCCATTCGAGGGTTTAAGCACCGACAACCCTGCCCCTACAGTAGGAGATTGGGATGAACTGACCAATGTGCGGAAGGTACAGATCAGAGCTGCCCTACATGGACTGCTAATGAGGGAGTACTTAAGGAACAAACTAGCCCCTCAGGGCTTGCTAGTAAAAAATGAACCTTTTATCTTCCAGGATGATTTGGCCTTTAAAAAAGCATGGTCTTTAATCTCCTGGCATTGTACCAGGGACTGGTTAGTCCTCATAGTACAGACGGCAAGTAGAAAATCCCAAGAATTAAAGATTGAAATACAGAGACTGGAAGTCCAACTAAAAGGTTATATCCAACCGGCTGATTTAAAGAAAGGTTTAGAAGAACTTAATAAACAAATGTCTGAGTTCGAGGCCACTTTAAAACAAAGTAAATTTAATAAATTCAAAAAAGATAAGGACCGCTTTACAGCTGAATGGGCTTACCCTTACACAAAAGCGGACTATGTGGCAAGTGGGAATACCAGTGACGCTGACAGCGTCAACTCTGATGGGAGTTCCGCCAGTAACAACTCTGGGGGATTCAGGAACAAGAGACATCAAAGGGGCGGCTATCGGCAACAGAGAAACCAGTATCCACGCCAAAGGGGATGGCGGGGTTTCCAAGGACCACCCATGTTCAATCCTTTTCAGGGCCCATTCCAGTTTCCACAGTACCAATATGGTCCACCACAAATGGGACCAATGTACCCACAGTGGGGGGATGATCAGTCCACCGTACCACAACAAAACCAACAACCTTTTTTATCGTGGGGCCCAGGATCCAACAGGGGCAGGAACAAGAGAGGGAACAATGTCACTTGGCAACCGGTGACAGAATCAGACCCCAGAATGCACACCAGGAGCATGACAGCGGGTCAAGCCTCAACCAGCAAGAGAGGGACTTAGTTATCAACATATCCCCATGGCCATTAACTGAGATACAGCAAAAAGTACTGAACAAGGGTCTAGGTTATGTACCAACGAACAAACCAGACATTTTTCTTCTACACAGAGAGGTCCAGGATTTTATCAGGACCATCAAGCTGAAGGCCTTTTTCTATAACCAAGAACCCAATGTCAAGACATCAGACACGGGTTTGAAACCAAAATCTTCCTTCACACCACAGGATAACCAGCTCCCAGTGGAAGTCTTAGCTTTTGAAAAAGCAGTCATGACTGAGTTAGGCAAATTGGATACAGACTCCAGGGTCTTTCAGAACATGAGCAGACTAGAGAACGAGGCTGTGAGGGAATTATCAAGAAACAAATTGATTATCATAAAACCCGCGGACAAGGGCGGGGCCGTTGTGATTCAAACAACGACGGCATATGATCAAGAATGCAGGAGACTCCTCGCAGACAGGAGGAACTATCAGGTTCTGGATGAGGACCCCACAGAGTCCATACGAATCCAAGTGGGAGCAATGACCGAAGAAGCTCTCAGCCATGATTGGCTCACGAAAAAAGAGGCCCTGTTTCTGACACAGAAAAACCCACGGGTACCGTATTTTTATACGATACCCAAGGTTCACAAGAACCTCGAGAACCACCCTGGTCGCCCCATCGTGTCGGGCATCGCTTCTATTTTGGAACCCCTTTCCAAGTTCGCGGATGCCTTCCTGAGACCTTTGGTACAGGCCACTGATACGTATCTTAAGGATACGAAAGCCGTCCTTCAATTACTGAAAGACCACCCTTTCAACCCAACCTCACAAATCTTACTGAGCCTCGATGTGGAGAGCTTGTACACCAGTCTCCCACACGATGAAACCCTGAACATCATTGAGGAAGTCTTGTATAGCAAGCAGTGGCTTTACCATACCCCACGAGGTGTGGTGATGGAATGCATCTCGATGGCCCTCACGAATAATTTTTTCGAGTATGAAGGTACCCTCTACTTGCAACGCCATGGGACTAGCATGGGGAGCACCTTTGCTCCAAGCCTGGCGGGTCTCTATGTCCACCACCTGGAGACTACCAAAATCCTTCACCAGGACAATCCGTTCAGGAGTAAAATCCTGTCATGGAAACGTTATATCGATGACGTTTTGGTCATATGGGAAGGCAATAACCAATCTGTCTTGGATTTCATGCAATGGATTAACAGCCAGAACGATTTCCTGAAATTTACTCACCAAATGTCCAATGAGTCCATGGTCTTTTTAGACCTCAACATTTATCATGAGGTTGGACATTTAAAGACAGAGACACACTTTAAACCGACAGCAAGGAACTGCCTCCTCAGTTTCGACAGTTTTCATCCACGTCACCTGAGGGAGAACTTACCATATGGACAGTTCCTTCGCCTACGTCGGAACTGCAGCGATGTGGGCAAGTACAAAATCCAAGCACTGGATCTGAGCAAAAAACTACAACAGAGGAAATACCCAGATAAGATCATTAACCAGGCTATGAAAAGAGCCCGGAACAACAACCGGGAAGCTCTTTTAGATGACAACCCACCAAAAGAGGAATCTGTCAGACCAGTCTGTGTCACGACCTTCAGCCCCGTGTCAAACCAGGTATCCAAACTGGTAAACAAACACTGGCGCATCCTTACGAGTGTGAATTTAGATCTGGAAAAACCCATCTTTGCACATAGGAGAGGAAGAAACTTGAAGGATATCCTGGTCCATACAAGACCTCAAACCAATGTAACACAGCAGACAAGGCTAAAAGGACTACATGGGCATCACCCATGTGGGAATTGTAATAGTTGCCACCTGACGAAGAAAAGCCTGACTCTTGAATTTAGTAATGGCGAGAAATGGGAACAACGCGCTGTCACGAATTGCAACAGCCGCAATGTGGTGTATCTTATCACATGCCCTTGCGGAAAAGAGTATGTAGGAATGACCACACGTGCAGTCAAAACCAGAATTAATGAACACAAGAGCAATGTGAGATGCAAAAAACAGACAACGAAAATGGCATCTCACTTCCTAGAGGCACAGCACTGTGTGAATGATATACATTGGACTGTTATTGAGCAATTGAAATCTGAAAGAGGCTTGTTTGAGAAGGAACAAAGATGGGTGTTCCGTCTGGGCTCAGATGTGACTGGGTTGAATGACTCCATTCCATGGAGCCAATTGCGCTAAATAACCCCCATTTTTGCCAAACACGCCGAGATCTGTTAACCACCAACTCCATTGCATGGAGCCAATTGCGTTAAATAATCACCACTTTCACCCTGAGATCTGTAAACCATCTCCCTCTACACCCATTTTCTAGAGTTCCCTGTCCCCAATACTCACTCCACAGGAGGACATCCTCGTTAACATCCAGGTCAAAAAAACCCTACTGTTCCATTTGGCTCATAGGGGTTCAGTGATAGATGTAGTTTATTAGTCTTTGTTTTAAAAATTTTTACCTCCCACCTGGCTTGTTACCAGGCCTTTAATACTTGTAACATTCCCCCCCCTTATGCCTATGGTTAAATATTATCATTATCCCTTTCTGTGTAGGCGGCTTATACATGGCGCCTTTACTGTCACCAAAACGATCTCAGCTCGTCTCCTTGTAACACACGAGGTTTCTATGTTAAATCAATTCGATTACAGGCAATTATACCATCTCCGCGCATGCGCGAGGCGGCAGACACTGAATCCGGGCCGTCACCGGTTTCGCGCATGCGCGAAGCGACTCAGTGTTGTCACTGACGAGTAGAGCAGGGGCGCATGCGCACCACTTCAACACTACTCCTCCGCACATGCGCATTCACACGGGAACACCCTACCCGGTGCGCGCAGATGCGGAATGCAAACTAGGGGTCCGGACCAGTTATGGGCTTTTTCCGCTTTCAATTAGGGGATAATTGAAGTCTTCTGAGACTATTTAAACTCGCTCCTCAGTTCACAGCCTCACTCGTCGGAGCCGCGTGGAGGGGGAGCAAGCCAGACAGCCCTGTGAATAACCGTGAGTGTGTATGGATGTATGAACAAGCCTAATGGTGTGTGATCTTTTATTATCGAGGGATTACAACCTTTTGATCCATTCCCTTAAATACCTCACAGGTTGCCATATCGGGTAGAACGGACCCCCCAACACGCTGTGGCTCATGAGGCCATTGGACCTCTCCTAATAAGTAAGCTACACATTTGGGTCAGAAACCATACCCTCTAAGACCTATCTGATACTTTGAATGTGTATGTGTCTCAGTCTATATGTTGTTCGTTTTTTTCCCTTTTTTTAGGGTTCCTGGACCTTCACTTTTGTTCCTGGTTACCCTTCTGTGTATTCACACAGTATTAATACGAGAACATGTATTATCCTGTTTAGTAATAATTTTTAGGGTTCCTGGACCTTCACTTTTGTTCCTTATTACCCTTCTGTGTGTTTGCACAGTATGGACACAACAATCTGTGTCATCGTGTTTTACATGACTTTTCTGTTTACAGGTATCCTGAACCGCCAACTGGGCGCAACGGACCGTACATCCAACATAGATAGGTACATTATTCACCATATCTATTTTTGTAGAGCACACTTTTAAAATCTACACACATGTGAGTAAGGTGGGGATAAGTAGTGCATATTCCCGTCCTGAAGAAGGAGTTCCATAACTCCGAAACATGTCGACGCACTAACTTGGTTGGGTTACCCTAATTAGTAAACCACAACCACTCTAGCACTCTTTTTAACAATACCAGCCGGAGACTCAATAAAAAAAATTTCAGCACTCACGTGCCAGGTATTTTTTAATCCCTCACTTTCACCTCACCACTCACATTTTGGTACCCTCACACACACCAAACACATAGTTCACTCATAAAGTGCTCCTGCGTAGTCGTGAAGTCGTAGCACGCCGCATTCCGTAGAGGTTTGCGAAGACCCCGATGATGAAGCATGACACCAAGGGGCCTGTTGGTGTGTGAGGGGTATTTTAACAACACTGGTTGCTCCCCACCATTGTGGTAACAACCGCCGTCCACCTAGTGGATTCCTTTTTGTTTATGATAGTTGCTAGGGGAGACAGAATCCACTATTCCCTCTCCATCCCTCTTTTGTTAAAGATTATATATAAAAAGAGCCTCCAAAGCTATAAACAGCATCTGTTCACTGTCAAACAACAGTACTTTGTTACTAAAATTGACCTGGCCAACAGCTCATCAAAGGAACTTTTTAGGACCATTTCAAGTCTGGTATTACCATCTCCAGTTAAAGTTCATTCCAGTCAGGAACTTTGTGATGGGTTGGCTAACTTTTTTCTAAACAAAGTTGAGACAATTTTTCCAGTGTTTAAGGATCCTGGAGGGGCCGGTGGTCTCAATGCTAGGGAGGGTTTGAATTCATCCTCTCTACCATACCCCTCACTGGGGGAACATCCTTTACCACAAATATTTTACAACGCGGTACCGTTACCACGCAGGTTTTACAACGAAAGTCGTTACAACGACTTACGCTGGAGAGCGCTGTAGGATAGGGAATAGTTTAATTTACTATCCAACACCTTCCCTACTATCCACGGGGACTGGAGTTGGAATAGTAAATCAAGCTATTCCACTATCCAGCGCCCCCCAACGCAAGTCGTTGTAACGACTTGCGTTGTAAAACCTGCGTTGTAACGGTACGCGTGCGTTGTAACGACATACATCCCCCTCACTGGATGCGTTTACTCCCTTATCGGTGGAAGCCTCTTATAAATTACTTCTGGCAGCTCGATCAGGCTCCCCGGACGATCCCTGCCCAGTGGCAGTGGCTCAGCTTGGCGCTTGGCCTATTTCACGTGTCCTCACATCCATTTTCAACATGATGTTGGGAACCGGTCAATTTCCTAAACCTTGGAAGGTGGCCTCGATTCTACCCCTCCTGAAAAAATCCAATCTGAATCCTAAAGACCCAAACAGTTTTCATCCTATATAGCGTCTTCCTCTGCCAGCAAAACTGATAGAGAAGGCCATCAATATACAGCTTAGTGCTTTTCTTTGTGAGACCAATGTCCTAGATCCCACGCAATACGGTTTCAGAGAGGGACATAGTACGGAGTCGGCCCTCATTAAAACGACTGAGGATATTAGGAAGACTGTGGACAGGGGTGGCAAAGCGGCCCTGGTCCTGCTAGATCTGTCCGCGGCCTTTGACACGGTCCATCACGATCTTTTGATGGACCGGTTAAGGGCATGTGGGATCCAGAACAAAGCATGGAAACTCCTTCAATCGTTCCTCTCGGACCGAGTCCAGATGGTGTCTCTAGGTGATTACCAATCCAAACCATTTGTGCTGCCTTGCGGAGTCCCACAGGGGTCCTCGCTTAGTCCTACGTTATTTAACGTATACGCCTCCTCTTTGGCCCCACTTATTAGTGGTTTTGGATTTGATCTTACAACTTATGCTGATGACACCCAAATTGTGGTGTCTCTCCTACCCGGGCAGGAACTTGGGACTGAGAGGCGTTTTCAGGACTGCATGGAAGCGGTAGGCAAATGGATGGGGGACAACTGTTTAAAATTGAACTCTGATAAGACAGAGGTGTTTCTATTTGGTAATGACCATCATTTCTGGACTCCCAATTGGTGGCCACCATCAATGAGTTCCTTTCCTACACCTACGAAGAAGGCCAAGAACTTAGGTGTTATTATGGGCGACAAACTCAACTTTGGAGCCCAAATTAACGCAGTCTCATCTAAAACAGCATTTGTTGTTAAAACAATAAAAAAAAATCTGCCTTATCTGCCGCCAGGCAGTCAACAGACCGTGGTTACTGCTTTGGTCTTATCAAAGCTTGACTATTGTAAAGTCCTTTATTTAAACATCATGGAACACTTTATGAACAAACTCCAGATGCTGCAAAATGCTGCAGCCAGGCTTCTCACTGGTACGCCAAGGTTCGCCTCAATTTCTGGAGGTATACAAAAACTTCATTGGCTTACCGTGAGAAACAGAGTTCGTTTCAAGGCACTGTGTACGGTCTATAAGGCTCTTCATGGTACTGGACCGGAATTCCTAAGAAAACAATTTACATGGGATGCACCTACAAGGAATCTTTGCTCCTCTGGGGCCAAGTTGTCTACCGTGCCAGTTATCAAAAAGGCCACTTGGGGAGGTAAAAGCTTCATACTAGGGGCAGCGAAGGCTTGGAACGACCTTCCCATTTATCTCAGACAGTCTACTGATTTAACATCTTTCCGGAAAAGCCTGAAAACATGGCTGTTTGACAAATAGCTTGGTGTAAACTCTCACACACCCTCTTTTTTCCTTACGCCTTCTGTTGGGATCTGTGTATTGGAAAGGTACAAGCGCCAGGACACCTCCGGGTAATCGTGGGCTATATAAGTTATCATAACATAACATAACATTGTATTGTGGTTTCAACCTTTTAACTGATTTGGTACTTCTAAATGCTTTAAACATTTTCTTAAGTTAAGCCTGTCTGGCCGTACCATAGGTACCACGGGTGAGCTGAAATTTAAATTACTGAAAACTTTACTGGACCTAACAGGAAAAGTACTATTATTACTTAGAAAAGACTACTATCCTCCCATCAAATAATCCACATTCTTACATTCTCCGGGAAGATGTCAACAAACCATAGGAAATATTCTAAACAAAGGCAGGAACCAAACACACACAAGGTGTGTGGAAAAATATATAGAAGTGTCTTCTCGGGAACAACACTGGGTAGCATCAATCTCAAAGTAGGAACATCACCCAGGATTCTCATCTTTGGTGTCCTAGACTATGGCGAAAACAGATTATGCTGTTCTTTATTTTATATCCTACAGCTCAAACCTAAGTATGTAAATGGTGGTAAATGGTGATGTGCCCTCTGAATTATAATCCTATCAAATGTATAGGTGATATATGTGAGTCTAAGTGATTGATCATAAAATAGAGCAAAGGTAATTCTGTGTAAAAATAGCAAATTGTTTTACTCTTCATTTGCAAGCACCACTTAAAACCAAAAAGTACAAGCTTAGGCTTTTTTTTTTTTTTTTTGCTTAGGCTTTTTTAATGACAGTCAACATGTTTCCCTGCTATGACTGGGTTTGGCACAGATTCATCATGACTAAAAACAATTCATACTCAAACAAGCTAAGATATCAAATGACTCACTGCCTCCCAAAGAGTTTGGTATCTCAAGAGGAATACTGTAAAAATAACTAAAATGCTGCACATGCATTGGGTGCGTTTAAAACATAGAAATAGATGCTGCCTCATAATTGAGTCAAAAGCTTATTAAATGGTCTGTGGGTACTCAATTGCAAGTAAACGCCATAGTGATGCAGATGAAGTCTTTTACTGGAGTTGGGGGGAGTATTTTCTTCTCCCTCCATGCTGAAGGATGAGATCAGGCAGATCCAGGCACAACAGCAGCTCGCAGGCTCCACGGTTTTTCACACATCTCCGCATCTAGGTCCAGGTTTCCTAACATTTTTCGTTAAGGCAGGGCCACTTTTGATGCACAGCTATGACACGAAATGCAAGTAGTGATATACAAAGTGATGCGAGGTCGTATATGCATTGCCTTGCGTGGCATTATAAAAAAAAAAGACAGCGCAGCGTCTTGCACTGTGTTGCTTTACACTGTGTCCGATAGGCAAGATTAGGTAGAACGTGGGTATTCCCATGCATCCACCCATGTATTTTGATGCAAACTCAGATTCACTATAGACTGTAAACCTGAGTTTGAGCCAGTATGGTGCGTCTACCCGAGAGAGGCATAACAAGGAGAAATATCTTCATTTCTCATATTTGCCTGTGTGCTGCATTCTGCAGGTATCTCTTCATGCACAAAAGCAATCCTGACCACAACGCAGGGACTCTTGCGATCTGATGCAAGGGTGCCAGTATTGGTGCAATGCAGCCACAAAAGCACTGGTGCAGGTAGAGATCTGAAGAGCACCACATCATTGTAAATATGGCACTGTTCAGCTCTCATGCAATGCAGCACAGCAACTTCCCTTGCTGCTTTGCATTCTGTGAACTTTTAGTAAATCTGTCCTCTAGTGGTTCTAGTCCCCGAATAATTCCAGACCCAGAGAAACTGGAAAACGTGCAATTTCCTGGAGGGGTATCCCTCAAGGTAACCAGGGTAAGCCTTAGATGTGGAATTTTACAATGTGTAACATACTCTGACATGGGCCATAAGAGCACCTTTGTGAACTGACTGCACCACCCAGGTGATCTACTGTGCCTGTTTATAGGCACCCCAATGGTATGTTTGGCTCTACATTATGGTCCCATACATCATATCAATGTATAAGTTATCCACGGTTGATGCCATGAATTTTTATCACATTACTTTTCGATTGTTGCTCTAAATTTTGCTCACATGTTCCTGGTGAGTATCAATATAATTTAATTTCCAATGTATGATTAATCTAAATATCACCTTGTGATAGCACACTCTATTGAAATTATAGAGAGAATTTGCCTGTCAGTGTTTTTGTTCTGATACAACTGAGTTTTTCAAAGAGGCAGTGTCTCAGGACCCAAATGTATGAAAGAGCTGATCCAAAAAAGACCACCAGACACACCTACATGAGCTCTTTAAGGACTCCCTGTAAAGCCCTTTTAGAGATTTGTACCTTTAATTAAAAAAAAATGAAAATTGTGGGAAAACACTAGAAACAAATGTAACAGGGCCTCAGACAATTGCAAGCACCTGGGCTGGGGAAAAACTGCAGCTTTTGGAGGCAACAGCCTGCCCTTAATCTCATCACACAGACACACATTGCATACATTTTGGGTGATATTGGAGCTGCGTATCCTCATTTGCCCAGAATAGGTCTACAAAATGTTCTGTTACACTCCTACAGACAGGTTTGGCAATATGTGAGCAGCCGACCAGAATGTTAATCTGCTAATCTGTGACTGGCAGTATACCGCCCATATGCCCTTTTTGATGAGCCATCTCTGAATGATGCTTGCCTTTATGACTAACAGCAAAGATTTTTCGAGGAAAGGCAACAGACAATCCCCACAGCTGGCTTTGGTAAAAGAACTCCTGCGTCCCACTATTTGCATCAGCGTCAACCAAAAATGGTGTCATAGCCTGGACATGGAGGCAGGAGGCTCCCGTGCTAAAAGGAATACCACTCTGGGTTATGCCCCAAAACTCTGAGGGCCTCATTTATGAGGCCGTGTGTCACTTTTACGCCGTCGGTGTGTCACTTTTTGTGACGCACCAGCAGCGTAAAAAACGTGCCTTGTTGCACCATATTTACAAAGTGATGCATCTAGGTAGATGCGTCACTTTGTAAACCCCTGCTCTACATTATACCTGCCCCAGGTATAATGGGCCTCATTTATGAAAAGTGACGCATCGCTGCGTGAAAACAGCGATGCGTCACTTTTCACTGCGCCCTCCTTGCGAGACCAATGATGCGTCATATTTACAGTATGACGCATCATGGCGCAAGGAGTTACAGATACGTCAGTATTTCTGACGTATCTGTGTGGTGCAATAGTGACGCATTGCTGGAGTGTGTCACAAAAGTGACGCAACTCCAACAATGTGTCCTTTCACATGGTGAAAGCCCCATGTGAAAGGGCCTGCGTCAGTCTTACGCCTGCTGTGAGGCAGGCGTAAGAAATTGACGCATTTGTGTCCTAGAAGTGGCGCCGTGAAATCTTATAGATTTCACTGCGTCACTTCTATGACCCTGTCTTGCATCAGAACGCCCCCCCTGCATACATTATACCTGGCGTAGGTATAATGTAGTGCAGTGGTTTACAAAGTGACGCATCTACCTAGATGCGTCACTTTGTAAATATGGTGCAACAAGGCACATTTTTTACGCTGCTGGTGCGTCACAAAAAGTGACGCACCGGCGGCGTAAGAGTGACGCACTGCCTTATAAATGAGGCCCAATGTATGCAGGGGGGTGTTCTGACGCAAGAAATGGTCATAGAAGTGACGCAGTAAAATCTATAAGATTTCACTGCGCCACTTCTAGGACGCAAATGCGTCAATTTCTTACGCCTGCCTCACAGCAGGCGTAAGACTGACGCAGGCCCTTTCACATGGGACTTGCCCCATGTGAAAGGACACATTGCTGGAGTTGCGTCACTTTTGTGACACACTCCAGCAATGCGTCACTTTTGCGCCATACAGATACATCAGAAATACTGACGTATCTGTAACTCCTTGCGCAATGATGCGTCATACTGTAAATATGACGCATCATTGGTGTCGCAAGGAGGGCGCAATGAAAAGTGACGCATCGCTGTTTTCACGCAGCGATGCGTCACTTTTCATAAATGAGGCGCTGAGTCCAGTAGTCTGTCGCTAAGCAACCTGCCATATCAAGAAGAGCTTTGGTCAGGAAACTCGAAACACAGGTCGCTTTCATCTAATAACACACTGGGTCTGCGGAAACGATTAAAATGAGGAGCAGGTTGTCATGTCAGAGATGTTACCCCTGAGAACGTCCTACAAAGGACTATAAGCAGACACAAGGACCGAAGCGAGAAGACGGTGAATGGGGTAAACTTTCAGCAGCACACCATTTCCTGCGGGGGAGCACATTATGGAGAAGGGAATCTGAAGGTGGATGAGCTTCACATGGAGAGGGGTACATTTTCAGAAGACAGGCATGAACTGAGATGCTGGGAAGGTGGGGACGCAGAGAGAGCGAGAGAGAGGAAAGCGAAAACATTGGGTGGAGCTCCTCGTTTGGAAAGGTGGCAGATTGGACGCCTGGAGGCAAAGGTGCAGTTCACCGCGCCGGTTTGATTCACTTCACTTACCTTTGTTCGGATTTGATTAAAGCATTCGGTGACTCATTCCTTGACGAAGCTGTAATATGCGTCCTCTTCTGAGAACCTCCCTGGGAACCTTCTGCATTGCGTCATAGATCTTCTTCAAGGACAAGCAGAGTCATAATTTGCGTGAGAACTCTCCGGGTCAAGCATGTGGCGTTCTTTCTCGACCTTATTACTTGAATCAAGAGGGTAGCTGAAAGGCGGGGGCTGGGCGATGGGGCGGTTGGGGTGTTACACCGCCAAATAAATGCAGTCTTGGATTGGTAGTTGGGTCTGGGGGCATTGAGACGGGCCTGCTATGTTCTGTCTCAAGATGTGCCAAGAATAACAAGCATTTGCAATGCAATAGGTCTCCCAGCTGGATTCCTCTTACCAAGCGACCCGGATAAAAGGAAGAGCGCCTGTGATGATCACCGTGAGCAAGCACCTCCGCAGCCGGCGGAGCAACTGTGGGTTTCAGACGACTTTCGGGTAGTGCCTCGATCTGCACGCCTACGATTGGCACCTGCAACCCACTCGTTCGCCCTCAGACACCCACTCAGCTCACTGAGCCATCTTTGGCTGTGAAAGTCTCGGCCTCGGATTGCACAGGCGAGACCTAAAAAGCAAATCCCAGTCATAGGCTGCACTGACCATTCAGTGGGGAGGGGTCCAACAGACGTCCAGGAAAGGGGTGCTAGCCACATTGAGGATACCCTCATTAGATACATTTAGGCATTACACGCGTTAGAAAAATTACCACATTAAATATATTTGCAAACAATTAAACTACATTGAAATTGTTTACATAGTCTGTCGTTTTTCTAACAATCCTGCTTGGGTGCAATCCTTCGGGACCAGTGCTGGACAATGCATCTGACACTTCCCTTGTCCCTCCACCAAAAACCCAGCAGCAACATAATGGCAGCATCTGTCCTAATCAACATTTTCACCTGGAGCCACCTGCGGATTTACTTCATAGAATACACGCAAACAGCGGAGTTCGAGGTCATGAAGCCAATGGCACAATTTAGATCATAAGTAAAAAGCAATGACACTTAATCATGTCTTTGTCAAGCAAAAAAAATACAACTCTCAAACATGATCAGCAATCACAAACATATGTTGTTGTTTGATAGTTGTCAATTAGATTCCTTTGGCATTCTGTGGTGAACCATCCCCCACACCTCTACTGATCTTCATCGTGGTATAAACACCAGAATACTCTCAAGCTGAACTAAAAGCATTATTTCCCTGACAGAACTTCTTACGCACACATTCGGCTTGTGCCTTCAGCTTGGGTGAGAACCCTGAAGAGAAGTAAAGCAGAAGAGGGGAGTGATGATCAAGGGCACTGTCTTATGCTCACTGCAAGATACAGTGGATAGTTGTTCAGCTTTCCACTTGTTGCAGCACCGAAGTGTCAGTCCCTCGGCTAATGTGTGCTCTGCCTTGTATACTTCTAAGGCAGCAGTAAGACAATTGTTCATGCTTACGATTGACTAACTTACACACTAATAAATAGGCACTGGTTAGAAAAAGCCTTTGGATCTAGACCACAGCTTTCCAAACTTTTCATGTTGGTGACACACCTTTTTGTGAAAAAAATTTCAGGGACACGGTAACGTGAGGAAGCACAGCGAGTGAGCCCGAACCACCTATGGTGGGTTCGGGCCCCACACCCCACACACACATACCCCGCCCCACACACACCCCACACACAACCCCCACAGACACACCCACCCACACACACCCCACACACACACACCCCACACACACCCCACACACCCCCACACCCCACCCACACACACCCCACACGACCCCCCCACACACACCCCACACACAACCCAACACACACCACCCCACAGACACACCACCCCACACACACAACCACACACACCCCACACACACCCCACACCCCCCACACACACCCCACACACACACACACACACACACACCCACCCACACACACCCCAGACACACACCCCACACACCCACACACCCCACCCACACACACCCCACACAACCCCCCCACACACACCCCACACACAACCCAACACACACCACCCCACAGACACACACACCCCACACCCCCCACACACACCACACACACACACCCACACACACACCCACCCACACACCCCACACACACCCCCACCCCCCCACACCCCACCCACACACACCCCACACAAACCCCCACACACACAACCCCACACACACCCCACACCCCCCACACCCCCCCACACACACCCCACACACACACACACACCCACACACACCCCCCACACACACCCCACACACACCCCACACACACCCCACACAACCCCCCTCACACACACACCCACACACAACCCAACACACACCACCCCACAGATACACCACCCCCCACACACACACACACACCCACACACAACCCCACACACACCCCACCCCCCACCCACACACACCCCACACAACCCCCCCACACACACCCCACACACAACCCAACACACACCACCCCACAGACACACCACCCCACACACACAACCCCACCACCACCCCCCCACACACACACCACTTAAAAGGTAGGAGTGAGATGCCTGGGAATATTAAATCAAATTGAATAGGCATCATCATTAGCGGGTCACTGATCACCATAAAAAAAGTTTGATCCACTCCTAAGGAAGAATCTTTCTGGCACTGAGGAGGACAGAATTGCTGCCTGTGATCATGCACAGATGCAGAGCTGAGGGGGTGATATTTAAGCAATTGCTTGCAGTGCTAATTGTTTATATTGCACTGGCCCGATAATGGATTATGCATCTTTTACTGGAAATGTAACTGCTGCTGAAGCATAGAAAAGAGACTACATAATTCAACAATACAAGAATGTAACAACATACACCACAGTACCCTGCAAAACAACACCAAAATATAACATAATGGTACTGTTATACGATTGTGTTCTTAATTTGTTGCTCTGTTTGTTTGTTGAGTTGTTGGATGGTGTTGTTTTGCAGTTGATTTTTTGAAGTTGTAGAACTTTGGTATGGTATGTTATTGATTGTTGTGTTATAGTGTTTTGTATTGTGATGTATTGTGATGCATAAGCAGCTCCCACCCTCAAGGTAGGGTGATAAAGGACCTGGTACAAAAAAGCACCTGTTGTGCCCATCTGTCCTGATGGATATTAGGGCTGCTATGTGTTTGTTATGCTGGTTTACTTGTCTAACACAATCTGGTCCTGGGCAACGGTTGTTAATTTAAGTGGTAAAGACATCTTCTCAGGCTACCCTGGAGATTGGATCTGGAACTTCGACTAAACCGCAGACCCCCCTCCCTTAGCACCTTTGAGACCCTCACGGGTAAGTAGTTGCGCTATATGATTACTGATTGATTGGTGGGTGTTTCATAGGCTTATTCAACTAATGCAGGGGAAAGGAGTAGGAGCAGTAATGGCAGGAGAAATACTGTGGCTAAGGTGTATTCTGCTGTCCCGGCATTAGACTTTGCTGTGACTCCTGAAAGACCATGCCGCTTGGATGATTGATGCTGTGAAAAATGAGTTATCAGCAAAAAAATGATGGAAGATGAGAGGGCATAAAGAGTGTACAGAAGACGAAATGCCTCTTCTTCAATCAATTTTTACTCTGCTGCCTCTGAGGAGTATGGCAAGAAGTTCCGATCACAAAACACAGGGCAAGTATGGCCACAAATGTAGCTTCACAATGCTAAACACAAATATCACACTGAGTACCAAGAGCCTGGCGGTCCACCCAGGACCCTGCTGCTAACTTTCACCCGTGAAGATGGAAAGGGCATTCAGAACAGGGAAGACCAAAACCTTGTCAGCTTCCAAAAATAATCAAACCCATCTCCTCTTAAACACCCGGTGAGCATGAGGTGAACACAGCGCATGGCTACCTCGGCTTGCTATAAAACAAAGCTTGAGTGTTCACACTGCAAGAGAGCTGGTTATCAGCCTGGGAGTGATGCGCGTTGGAAATGTCTTCACTTATTTGGTAAGCAGAGTTCTGGGGTTTTAATGAAATGCCTCTAGTGTTTATGGAAAACAGGCTTTTTGGTTTGTAAAGTAGCCTGCTGTTTTAATATTTCATAATGGTTTACAACTGTAATATGTTTTTTGGCTCAGTGCAATCTTTATTTAACCTTCACGCTCCCCCCCCCGCCCCCCCACCCCCTCATGTGTGGCATCCCGGCCCGCTCACAGCCGCACCAGAGCACTTCACAGGTCGGTAAAGACCATGTGCATGTTAATGGGGCTTTGTTGTTGTTTCACCCCTTCTAAGAGCCCCTGCAGCTCGACTCTGCCGATTGCCGGCAGAAGTCATCTCATCCCGCGACACACCTACGGCTGGGGCGCGACACAGTAATGTGTCGCGCCACACAGTTTGGAAAGCTGTGATCTAGACTGT
The DNA here is from genome assembly GCF_964261635.1 of Lissotriton helveticus. Classification (NCBI taxonomy): domain Eukaryota; kingdom Metazoa; phylum Chordata; class Amphibia; order Caudata; family Salamandridae; genus Lissotriton; species Lissotriton helveticus. The sequence continues at coordinate 1,720,015,387 of NC_136057.1, forward strand.
AATCTATGATGTATGCTGAGAGACAGTTGTAACATACAGCTTTGAACTCATCAATGCATAGCTTGCATTATACTTTGATAAAAAAAAAAAAAAGTAATCTGCACTCACGTATATGATCCCAGAGTAGAAGCGGTACTTCAAGTTGTGCAGCAAAAAAGCCTCGTTAAGGCAGGTCAGCTCCACCATATCCTCAACCTTCGTGAACTTGGGCGGGTTCATCTTCTGAATGTCATCTTTGGCCACCGTGACACGCTTGCCATTCTCAGCCATCTCCACCACCACTTCATCACCACGCTCCTCCTTCAGGCTGGCCGTCTCAAAACCATGCTTCTCTGAGGGCACCCAAACCTGCCGCTTGGCTGTCCAGTCAGCCTGCGTGGCCTGGTTGCCCATAAGTCACCGTCCACAAAGAGGTATCGCTCTACATCATCCTGATGTGCAGTGCGGGACATCATCCTGGGTGAGGGAACACTACCACCAATAGGATACCTGGTAAGCAGCGAAAAGCAAGGCATTAGCAAAACAAAGAGTGTGAACAGAAAGTGAAAGCACGCCATGCATTTGCTGTGTTCAAGCGGGGACAGGAGATGTGCACATTGTACTGAGTGCGCATCTCCTGTCCGTACGTGTGCCATCTCCTGTTCCTCTTAAGAGGAGATGTCAGAGAGGAGACGCCATGCGCGTGAACATCGCCTGTCCGTGCGAACACATCGTTTGTCTCCCTTCGCACACCGAACCGACAACATTAGCCTCGGCAAGACAAAACAGCGCATGCGCTGCATTCGCTAGGCGAGACCTAAAAAAGAAACTAGTGACCTTTGATGTAACATAGGAAAGAGAGACAGAGAGAGATGTCCATCCAGTGGCTGCATTCCAAAATGTGAAACCAGATACGAAGAACTAGTGCACGTGCCCATCTTCGAGAGCTCCACTGGCTCCCAGTGGCACATCGCATTATGTTCAAATCATTGGTTCTGGCCTTTCGGGCCCTGCATCAGCAAGGCCCACAATATTTGCATAAGAGGTTTACCTTTTACACTCCCCTTCGTGCTCTCCGATCGGCCAATCTCCGTCTGATGACTATGCCTAAAGTCAGACATGCGAGACTGGGTGGTCAGTCAATTTCTGTCCAAACTGCACGGGCCTGGAATGCCTTACCGCTCTTTCTGAGATCATCAACTACACTAGCTGGATTTAAGAAAGGGCTGAAGACCCATCTTTTTAATCTCAGTATTTAGCTCTCTGTTTCTTTCTTTTTTGGATTGGGTCAGCTTAGTGCTCACATATCGCGCCAGGATACTTTGTAGTAGCAGAGCGCGCAATAAAATGTTTTATAACATAACATAACATAACATAACCTGGAATCAATACCTACTTCCCTGCTTGTCCAAATTGTGTGATCCTGGGCAAATATTTAATTTCACAGAGCCTCCTTTTTCTTTGCAATCACTTATGAGAGCACTTTTAAATACTTGAGTTCAGGATGTGCGCAGTAAAAGCACCAACTGTGTTTGAATTAATAGACTATACTATTGTTCTATCAATAATAAGAATATGGGCCTCATTTAGGATTTACATCACTACAGACTTGCCTCGTCATTCAGTCATAGAATGTTTCTAAGTTCATGTTTAAAAACGATCACTTTTAATGAACGTGTGTTTTTGCTGTGATATAATCTGATAAACTATGGTGATGCTCTTCCGCATTAAGAAATGCACTTTTTTGATTTCTGAAGAGACTGTATCATAGTTTTACATTATGTTTGTTACACGATATATACATGCCAAATATTTTCATGGCTTGGCTCGTGCACAGACTCTCAGAGTCAAAGAGACCCTTGACTTGGCTTTGGCCCGCCTCGTCTATTAATTTGCTGGAGCAGAAACACAAATATATATAGTGACAGGTTTACCAAATAAACAGTAAATTTGCATCCATAGATGTACTCCTAGAATGGGTGTTAACTTACCACTTTTTAGAATTCACAAACTTTGGCAGTAGTAGGCTGGGTAAGCTGCGTCAGTCTCATGTTTCCAGACATATTACTGGCAATCAGAGACCCAAAATGTGATGAGATGAATACATGCAAACGAGCTAACCAGTGGCAATCGCTCGTAGTAGCATTCCAACTGATTGTTTTTCGCCAACTGTGCCATTCTAGAGAGAGGGCCATCAAATGCAAATCAGTGCTGGCCCTATTGAAACAGTCCATCCCGAATCTTGGTTATCTCACCTCTCATACCTCCACCTTAAGGCCCACTGATTTTTGGTTGGACAATTAGAGATGCACTTACCCTGAAGCTCACTGACTAAGCTCTGCCCCTGCGTGAACCTTCAAGCAGTCACGGGCCATGCCCTCAAGATGCACAACATGCTCCCCTTTCATTAGACATGTTCCTGTAATCAGAATAAGTCCCACTTTGCATGTCCTGATAGACACTAAACTCTGCCCACACACCCACGGTTGGACTAATCCATTGCTTGTATAGAAACATATCTTCCCGACACAAGAGGCCCTATGTGTTCTGATTCATAGTCAAACACTCATTGAAACTTGAAACACTCATCTCTAGCATCTGTATAATCTATCTCATCTATTGTATATAAAGTTGATTACTTTATAAGCGGTAACTTTTCTTAAAGGTCTTGTTCATGAACAAATCAGAATTTTATTCAACGACCCTCTTCCCTTTAGCATTCCATCCGTTGATAACAGCGGGTGACATTTTTGAAAAACAACTGGAAAGGAAATTACTTTGTTCTATTCACCTAAGAGACTAGGCCAGCGGCACACCTTAACGGTGTGCTTTGGGGAGTGGTATGAAACCTTGGTTGGGGGTTGAACGGAAGCGTACGAAGGCCTTAGTACAGAGTTTGCCTATTGTTGTACCCATGACATGGGTCGGTCTCGCATGAAGCGGGTTCCTGGAAATATTTGGGCAGTAGGTCTTCTCTTCTGGACATTTGGTGAGGGTTTGTTGTTCATTGTTTTGCCATAGGGGAGTTGGCCCCTTCACTCTTAAGTTATTCAAGGAGGGGTCTCATGTGTGGTTAAGTAAGATCATCTTCCCTGATCACTAATGAATCCTTCCTATCTTCCTCTGATGAGCCAGACATGCTGTGCATACTTTCTTACCGTATCCGTGTGGGTACAGGACATGACATATGTAAACCTGCTATCTGGCTCTTAATGAGAGTTTAGAATGGTTTCCATGTATACTCAATTTAAACATCCTATCTGTCACTAGAGATGTAAACCTTTCCATGGTGCAGGTGTACTAGACCTTAGTCCACCATATGTCTACTGGGGGGTTCCTGTGTTCGACCAGTTTCTAGTGGTCTGCTGGTCTGAGCTGTGAGATGAGTTTGCCCATGGGGCTGCATTATGGATATATATTCTCTTCTCCGGTATTCTCTAGTTTGACTAGTGTGGGGATCTATGGAAGTGTTACTGATGACCCTTATCCGGTTGGCAGTGGTGGCCAGTAAGGCTTTCTGATCGGGCAGTACTACCAAATGTGAGCCATAGTACCTTTTTGGTGCCAAGATATCCAACAAAGGACTGAGCTCCTAAACATGGTGGGAATAGTCTGACTGATGTCAGGTACCACTTAGTGAGGGGTTTGAAGGGAATCTCTATATAATGGAGACAGGTTGAATTTTGTTTTCCCTGGTCCAGATCATCAACCAGTCGTTTTCAAATAAAAATTCAAATAAAAAGTTAAGTTCATCCTCCGATTTGGCCAATATTTATGCCAAATGTCACTTTTGCTGTCCAGAAAGAGCTTTCTATAAACTAGTTATGACTTCCAGTCCTGTAGCGTTCTGTAGCTTAAGAGAGCGTTTGTTCAATTAGCACAAGTTCCCTTCCTCCCCCTTGTATTTTGATCTATCTTAGTGTTTTCAGGACCAGTTTGGAACACCTGCATAAACGTAGACAACAAAATTGTGATGAATGAGAAAGGTACAACCATATCCAATCAAGCTTCCTTCATTCTACAAGGGCAGCTCACAAATTCTAGTCCAGTGTCCTCTGAATGGAACACAAACAACCCCTGATATGTGTGTCCCTTGTCGACCCCATTAGTAACGTGCAGCTTGAGTCGCAATGACAAAGCAAGCCCGAGACCACACGTAAGAAGACATAGTTGGGAACTTGCCTCTATTTCATGAAAGCACCTTTTAGTGACTTTTGTTTTAGTCAACAACACTGAGCATGCAGAGACTTGTAGTGTCAGTTTTTCTGTTGTTAGTATGAGCCTTCAAGGCTTCCTGTGGTTAGTGTGGTTGGTTAACCTGGCTAAATGTCACACATGTTGACAGATATGGGGAAATTCAGTTTAAACAAAGTGATGGTTGGAAATGTTGAACCTATCTGTACTGATAATTAACAGGCTGCACCCCATGTCATAGTTTTTTGGGCGGAGGTGTCAAGAATGCCCTTGCTCTCAAGTTACCAACCGTGAAACTTGCACAAGACGTCTGCGTATGCATGTAGGTGTAGAAAAGCTGAAAACTGTGAGATATACAGGTAGGTCAAGAATCAGGACCCACACAAAACTGCGCTTATGTAATACATATTTTGCACACCCCTAACCTTATTATGTTCAGTCCCATCTTTAAGGGCACAGGAAAGCTGAAAAAAGGATTTAAGATACACCCTGAGACATTACAAGAGACTTATCTTGATTCTAGCATTTCCATCTATCACTTTTGTGCTGTCTAAGTCAGACAACCTAAGAGGCCTCGGTGAGCCCAGATGTGGGTCATTGTTGTCCTTGCCATACGTACTCAAGCTCTCACTTGCCAATGAGCCCTATCAAATGGAAAAACACTATTTTGATTACATGGGTTTCCATGCAGAAAGTGGCTGTACGTCAGACTTTCATTTGCCAAAATGTCCGATGTAAACATTATGTACTAAATATATTTCACAAAGATTTCATCCCTTTGGGTGTTTCTGTTATCACCTCCAATGGGGCGATATTTTTTTAATGGTATTTAGGACAAAACATTTATATCATACGGTATTCTGACCCTACATTCCTGCCATACATAGATGGCTACTTGTTCACAGCTTTAGCTGGACCTTTCCTCTTGGGGAAGTTCTAAAACTGATTGACTTTTTCTAGTCTCTGCCTATTATGACACACATATGTTAAAAACAGTAGGATATAACGGCCCCAAATGACACACAAGTGGTTCCAATTGATACAGTCATTTCCACCTATCACTTTTGTGGTGTCTAAACTTATGTACCACTGATATGCTCAACTATAGTTTCTGAATCCTAGACACAGGCTTGGCCTGTTTAGTGAGGCCCAATAAGGTCAAAAGCAAAACCCTCGCAGTTCGGGCTGGACTGTTCCCATTGGGCGCAGGGTCAAGACTGATTTGCATATGGCTGGGTTCAAACTGGAATGGTATGGTGAGCAAAAAATGATGGATTTAGGCCCAGATGTCTGCACTGGGGTGAATGTGTGACATTGTTCTGCATTCTGTCCATCAATTGTTCTTTGTGCATTCGTCACCCCAAGTGGGACGGGTATGCCCAGACGTGGGTCCTGTGCTCTCCATCCACTGGAGTCAAGCAATACTGGCTGATGAGGGCTGAAAGCCTGAAACCGGTCCTAGGATGCTTGTTTCTAGTCCAGGGAGGACCTGGCCTGGCAGTTCGGGCTGGACTGTTCCCATTGGGTGCCGGGTCAAGACTGATTTGCATATGGCAGGGTCCAAACTGGAATGGCATAGTGAGCAAAAAAACGATGGATTTAGGCCGTGGGGTGAATGTGTGACATTGGTTTGCATTCTGTCCATCAATTTTACTTTTTGCATTTGTCAACACGGTCAAAAGGCATCTAGTGTTGTGTGTACTCCATTTGAAAGATATTTCTCAAGGCTTTGCACCAGTACAAAGTCAAAAAAGTGACTCAAACCGGCACAAAGACTAGATAAACTATTTATTATCTATGCTATTTTGCATTGCTTTGTGTCTAGTGCGGGCATCATGGGTGGTTCGTTGGCATTCCCTTGGAACCACCCATGTTTTTTTACTCAAATCCCTATCAGCTAAAAGTAGCAGACATGGGTTTGCATCAAAAATGTATGCCTCCTCCAGTCAGGCATAAAGTTGGAGAAAAGTTTGCTTTTCTCTGAAGTAAATTTACATATGTGCTAAACTGTACAGAACCCAAACTTGGAAAAAATGTAAACTATGCCTAAGTGTAGTATTTTGTATTGGGAGTGTACTCATCTCATTCTATACCTATGCTAGGTATCATGGACACACCCTTTGCACTATGGTGTAAGGGTGTGTGAGTGGTGTAAGAGAGCCTAAAGTGCACTAGGGCAGGAGTATTTATGGCTCTGTCCTGCTCTCTTCCTTTCACCCAACAAAGCACAGAAACGTTGGCTGCTGTGCTGCACTGCATGAGTTCTTAGTGAATTTGTCCCATAGTGCCTTGGTTTGAGCTTGTTGGGTGCCATCTCACTCTCGTCTCTAGTGATTCTAATAGGATTGTTAATATTTGTTTTGCCCCTGTACTGCTCGCTTGTGTTATGATCTACGGATTCCTTCCCAAGAAAGTCTAAGTATTTCTGTTGAAGAAATCCCTGGATAGACCTTCAGTTTCACCCTAAGCTTTGCTTTCCTACTCTTGCCTTCATTGAAATGTTTGATTGTTTTGGCTGATGTTGGCCTTTCCTGGGCCGTTTCTGTACTAATGTTGTTATTTCTTGCACCATCATAACTACCCATTTGTGAAGCGCTCTGATACCCCCCTGTGGTCCTGTTCGCGTTATAGAAAACTCTTTAAATTAAAATAAATAAAAACGATGAAGAGTTAAACTGCAGTAAAACTTGAAATTTTCTTGAATGCTGAGAGACACCAAAAAACCTCTAGTTATGGATGGAGATGGTCAACTTAAAACGTTTTGAGTGGTCATATGATACAGATCATTCTAAATTCTATTGCTCATATGATTTTATAGTGTTGATAAACATACAAGCTTATCTCAAAGAAAATCTAATAACTTAAGCGTTTGTACAGCATGAAACTCAAAGGGCTGTGTGACTAGTGGAAGTGGAATTCCTACCTTTAAATTCCAATGTAAGTGTACGACCATGATTCTGTTGCATGAGGAAGGTTTAGTGGCCATGATCCAGTATAGAGGAAGTGAGCTTTCATTCCAAACACAAGCTTCCAGTGACCACTTGATTACGCAGCAAGTACTTGGAGAACTGTTGCAACTACATGTCGTGGGATAAACTTTGGAGAATGCATGCATTAGCATTCGAAATTAACAAAAGACTTCATGGAATCATATACTGATACAATCGCTAACACATCACTATCACTTACAGGAGTGTACACGAGCTAAACCCTAATTAGAATTCTGTTTCCTTGAGGCGACAAGGAGGTATTTTAACCCCTTGCCTGCAGGGCTAATGCTCCTGCTGTGCTGGGGGGTGGGAGGGCGCGCACAGCGCCCCGGTGCTTATGACGAGCTCAGCTCGTCGTGAGCCACGGTGGCCGTGTGCTTATGACGAGCTGAGCTCGTCACGGCCACACCCGTTTCTGTAGAAACGTTCAGCGGGGGAATTAGCCCGCGTGTGAGCGTTGCGGCTGTTATGGCGAGCTCAATAGAAACAAATGAAATGTCCCAACCCCTCGTATCTTAATGAAACAACTATTTCAGTAGGACCAAATGTAAATTCATTAAACCTGGTCAGGTACTTTTATTTATACCCATCACTCATATTTTTTACTTTTTTTTGGGAGATGTTGTTTTTAGGCAAAAAACGATATACATTTATAACAAAACATAACAAACTGAGCAGTTTTCACAAAAACACATAAATGAAGAATACATCCAATAAACACAAAACATTAAGCATTGAAAATTCATTCGATCAATGATTATAAGTCAAGTCCTTTTTTTTAAACAGACCAAACAAGGCAACATTACATCACAAGAATGAAACAATGTATATTTGTTTCTAATATATCAATCAATGATAAGGTTGCCTCTTGTAAGTGTGCCAATGCGTTTCGGGTTCAAGTAACCAGTTCTCAAAACCTCATCAGGGCATTGTTATTTATCTGTATAGGATGTAAAAAAACAATAAAGTTTTATTGACAACCTGTACGCCTCTAAACTGCCCTTTTCAATTATAGAATCATCAAAATCTACCTGTATCTTTCAGGCTGGTGGTGTTTCCATTAGTGTCAAACTAGAGGGACGTAATGTTGGACATCAAGTCCTATTTCTAAAATGAATAGGGCGCAAGCTATGTAAAGAATGTTGGCAACAACACAAAACTTTCTGTAGCGTTCAACAAGCATACCCTCGTTCTACATACCTCCTTAAGCACCATCGGGCGCCTCTTAGAGGGAGGAGTGATGGGTATAAATAAAAGTACCTGACCAGGTTTAATGAATTTACATTTGGTCCTACTGAAATAGTTGTTTCACTAAGATACAAGGGGTTGGGGCATTTCATTTGTTTCTATTTAGTATAACGGTCCAGCCCACCCTCAGTCCCGTCAAGGACCTAACTCCTTTCTGTGCCAGTTATGACGAGCTCAGCTCATCATGTGCACACGGCCACCGCGGATCATGACGACCTCAGCTCATCATGAGCATAGGAGGGGTTAAATATACGGCCAGGCCAATCCATAACGGAACTCGGCATGCCCTAATAATTCACATCAGCTATTTATTAATAGCTGGCTTTTGCAAGGATTTAAGGCCATGTGTACGAACACATTTTCCCATAGACACAGAATGGGTAAAACTCTTTGATACATCTGGCCCTTAGATCCTAGGGGGCACTTGCTAGTAAAGTACTATGGACACGATGGCTAGCACTGCCATCTGCCAATGAAAAGTGCACTGTGGGCATGCTGATTTAAGGAGATGTTGATTTAAGGAGATCTATTGTTCTTGTTTGCTCATTGCTATTTCGATGCGGGGGACCCATGCAAAGAAAAGAGGTGGAGCGCAGCTGTCTGAAGGCTGGTAGAATCGAACATGGTCTTTGAGGCATGGTCATCCGGCATGGAGGGCTTCATAGGCATGGATGAGCAGCTTGAATCTGCAGCATTTTTGGATGGGTAGCCAGTGTAGTTCAGAAGGCAGGGAGTGATGGAAGCACTTCTAGTGATGTTTAGGGTGAGTCTGGCAGTGGTATCTTGGATGGTCTGGAGTCTTTGCATAAGCTGGTTGGAGACACCAGCATAACGTGTTTTGCTATGGTTGAATCTACTGGTTATTAGGACCTGGGTGACCGTGTGTCTTGTGTGCGTGGGGAGGCATTTAAAAATCTTGCGAAGCATACTGACTTTGATACAACACGATGTGATCACAGTGTTGACAAATTAGTTAATTGTGAGTTTATTGTTAAGGATTATGTTGAGGTTTCTAGCATGGACTGTGGGGTGGGCATGGAATCTAAATTGGGTAGCCACCAGGAGGTGTCCCTTGGTGAGCTCTTGTTTCTGAAAATCAGTATCTCCGTTTTGCCGGTGTTTTCTTGCATCCCGTTGGGCATTTTGGACAGGCAGGAGGTGAAGTTGGTCCTGGTAGTGTTGTTTATGACACTGAGGGAGAGAATGAGCTGAGTGTTGTCAATGAAGGAGACAATGCTGCTGCCTTGGGCTCGTATGATGCTGGCAGGAGGTGCCATGTACATGTTGAACAGGGTTGTGCTGAGGGAGGAGCCCTGGGTAACTCCGCAAATGAGCCTTCTTTGTTCAGAGGTCCAAGTGGAGAGCCTGACTGGTTGAGTCCTATTGGAGAGGAAGGAGGCAATCCAACTCAGGGCGGGCCCTTGAATTCCTGAGTACTGCAGTCTGGTAATAAGGGTGTCATGGGAGATGGTGTTGCAAGCTGCCCAGTGGTCGAGCAGAATGAGACCTCTGGTTTCCACTCTGTCCTTGATGGACCAGATGTCATCTGTTGCTGAAAGGAGGGTGGTTTCCTTGCTGTGGGTGAAGTGGGTGGGGGAAAAGTGCTGCCATTGCCAAGCCAAGCTAGCATGCCTGTATACGAGGATAGTAGTCCCATGTTCAAGGAAGGTAAACTTTCTGTGCTTCTGCAGACCACAGAACCCTGCTGTGGGGCTTCAGTGCAGTGCATTAAAAATCTACTGCGAGTGCACACGTAGGGTTGTCACATACACGAGCCACAAAAATGCCAAGGAGCCATAGAAACTAGTATTTGGGTAACTCAAGGCACAGGTGACAGTCCCGTCTCAACATTTTAATTTTTTTTCATTTTCCAATCTTTATTTCGACCATTTGGTCATAAAAGATACACAATACTAAAAAAACACATGTAACTTCCTCAAAACAAATAAAACATTTGAACATATATGAAAGGCTCCTGTACAGGGTTAGACGTCTTTGGCAAAAATAACATTTCTAAACACTACCCAACATTTTTAAAATGCGATTACGCGTGTACCAAACATTAATAAAAAACTTTGAGAGTGCAAAAACAGTTGGGCCAGTGACATCTGATTTTAAAATCCTGTACATTGGTGCATATTCCCTGCCACCCATATTCCTTATCAACGGAAGGAGCCAATACCTTCTTGCTGCCTTGTAGGCTGGGCAGAAGAAGACCACATGCAGATCGTTTTCCTCCTTGTCCGCACATACAGGACAGTGCTTTGCGGGGGACGCCGGTGACCACAAGTTTGTAAAGGACCTAAAGGGCAATGTGCCGTACCTCCACTGGAGGAACAGCTTTCTGGCAAGTATGGGATAGATTGGATCCAGTGCCTTCTCAAACCTGTAACAATCCTTGCTTTGCAAGAACAAGGATGATAGAGACCCATCTGGCTGGGTAGCTTTGGCCAATGCCAATTTGCGTTCGTGGTACAAATTCGACAGGGACCTCTTAGAGATGTTAGGTGCTGCCGTCGCCGGCTCAGTCCATAAATTAGGGAGGCCCAATTCCATACAAGTAGCTTGGATATTTTTAACCCAGGGAATACTAAGCACCTTGGGGTGGTTCAGGAGTTCGGCCAGTTCCGCCCTATAGTCTGCGAGATCATCACTACTCCATAGCCTGCGCCAAAAGGCTATGGGTCTCAGGCTTATCTCGTCAGCTAATGGTCGTAACCCTAAGTCAAGCCTCAAGGGAAGAAGCGGGGTACTCGGGGGGAGTGCGGCTACCTGTCTTATGAACGTATTTTCTGTTACTGACAGGCTGCGGCAAGGCCTATAGCCCCACAGTTCAGCCCCGTACATAATCGCTCCTCTAGCCTGAGCCTTGTATATCTGGATTAGAGCCCCCAATGGACGGTACGTCGAGCCGGTCATTAACCGGGCAATGCCCCCAGTGGTTTGTATAAGCTTGAGGTTTGCCCTACTCTGGTGGGATCCCCAGGTCATAGTTTCATTGAGGGTCACACCGAGGTATTCAAAGGTGGCTACTCGCTCAAGCCGCACGGCTCCCAGTAATGGATTCGGTCGCAGTTTCGCGTTCGGGTTCAAAACCATAAATTTGGTTTTTGTGGCATTTATTTCTAGCCCTCTGTCAAGGCAGAAGGCCATGAAGGAGTCGAGTATCCTTTGTATGCCCATGGGGGTTTTAGATAGCAACAGGGTATCGTCCGCAAACATAATTGCGGGCACCCTGCTGCCATTTAGTTTGGGGGCGTCCGTATAATCGGTGGCATTGAGATGGGCGACTACCCCGTTGACAAAAAGGCAAAACAGGGTCGGCGCCAGCACACAGCCCTGTCTTACCCCTCGGCCAACGGGGAATCTATCGGTCAGTTCCCCCGACCTCCCACACCTCACACGGGCGTAGTTGCTGTGATGCAGCCTCTGTAAGATTGACAGGATGTCTGGGGGGACGCCCATCTCTGCCAAGACGCTCCAGAGTTTCCCCCTTGGGACCAGGTCGAAGGCGGCCCGTAGGTCCACAAAAATTGTGTACAAACTGCCGCCGTCGAATTTTGCTATCTTCCAATAGATTAAATTTAATCTAAAAACCTGGTCCACTGTGGATACCCCCTTCCTAAACCCCGCCTGATACGGACTGAGGGCTCCCACCTCCTCCATCCAATCCTGAAGCCTGTTCAGCAAAACCCTACCGAACAGCTTCTGCGGTACGTCTATTAGACTAATCGGTCTGTAGTTGGCGGGGAGGAGAGGGGAGCCCTTTTTAAATATGGGGACCACCTCTGCCCCCAACCAAGTACTGGGGATTTCCATCCCACCGAGAACACTGTTAAAAAGGGCAGCGAGGTAGGGCGCCCAGACAGTGGGCTCCTGTTTGAACAAATCCCCCGGTAAGCAATCCAGTCCCGGCGCCTTCCCGGAAGCCAGGCCAGAGATAGCAGCAGTGACCTCTCCCAGCATTATTGGCTCCCCTTGGTAGCCCGGCCCGACCACCTCAGTAGCAGCAGGAAGTTCTCCCGGCTCAGAGCTATATAGGGATTGGAAATGAGCCTGCCAAACCCCAGGTGCTATATTAGGCTCAAATGCCGATTGTAGATTCCCTGTCCCCCCATTCACTATCCTCCAAAACAAACGTTGATTTTGGAGGGCTAAAGCCTTTGTGAGTTCTTCCCACTGGTTTTCCTCCCATTCTACTTTGGCCTGGGCAAGAAGCTTTTTATAGGCTCGCCTGCTTTGTTTGAGGCGTTCCCCACCTGTCCCCTCCTTAATTACACCAAGAAGTTCCATTTTAGCCTGTCTACACGTTCGATTATACCACAATGCTTTGCCTTGGGGCATCTCCCTTGGCTTTCGTGAGCTACTGGAAAAATGGAGTGCCGCGATTTTTATAAGGTCCTCATGGGCTTTATACAGTTTAGTCTGGGGGCCTATGTTGTTTACCTCAATGTCAAAGCTCCCCATGGTTTCTAAAATAGGAATAATCTCAGCATAGAGCAAGGTTAGTTTGTCCTTAGATGTAACCAGGTGCTCCCACCTGATTCTTCTCCTGCTGTTATCCAGGAGAAGCGCGGGTTTATTCCCTTCCACTATAGGCACTAGAGCTTGAGGACCTGGATGAACCAGGTCAAGCTCAAGGGCGTTGTGGTCGCTCTCGATCCTTTCCATCACCCTAAAACCCCGAATTGTAGTCCACCTCACTAGTTGGGCCAAGACATAGTCCAGACGCGACTCTCTCCCCCTTCTATTGTAGGTAGTTTTGCTCGGTATATCGGATTTCATTCGCCCATTACAGGCTCTGATTCCGAACCTTAGGGTGAGAGCCATAATTTGTAATGCTAGTGGGGTCCAAGCTTTCGCGGGCGGTGCTTCCACCGCCGGAACTGCCCACCTAGCATCTTCTTCCAGTGAGAGCCCTTCCAGAAGGCCGGGTAATGGCTCAAAGTGAGAGTTAAAGTCCCCACCCACCACATAGTATGAATCATTCGGTAGTTCAGATAAAAGGTTCGAAAGTTCATCAATGGTTGGTGATTCCTTTGCCATTCCCATCGGCCTGGAGTAGATGTTAACCAGCACAAGTTTGGCTTTGTTTGGCCATAGTAGCGAGACCACAAGGATATCTTCGGAATTAAACGGCCACCTTGTGGCGACACAGCCCAAATGGGAAGCGACCCACGTCGTGAGCCCCCCTGACGGACCACCTTTACCTTCCCACCTTGCTGGTATGGAAAATGATGTATAACCTTGATGCCCGTAGTCCTCTCTGGCCCAGGTTTCCTGGAACATGCAAACGTCACCTGTCTCAATGTAGTTTACCCAATCTGGCTCGCCCAGTTTGTTAACCAGACCCGCAATGTTCCAGCATATCAGCTTCAGATGATCAGGGGCCTCGGTTGCCAAACCAACCACTTCCATCGGGAGGCCTGGGGCAGGGGCAGCAATAGGGGCAAATGGCTCAGAGTGAATAGGCAAGCCATTATCCACAAGCAAAAGGTCCCGGTCGCTTCCCTCAGCTGTATCTACATTGTCAGCAGGTAGATAGAAAGGTCCACAAATGCCATTATCAGGAGTCACAAGATCATCCAATAAGCCAGAGATTAAACCCGTAGCCACGGTGGAAGATTCAGAAAGTCCGCAGGAGCCATTATCCCTGGTTGCTGGCTTATATACAGCAAGTCAATCGACCCCGTCCAGACCACTCAAGCAATTAAAACGATTAAAATGGAAATAAGGTGTGTCCGGCGGTTGGAAATGCGGGCGTTGTATGTGGCCCTTGTGCCTGCCTCTACGATCCACCCTTGTCCATTCATCATGCAATGGAGCCTTGTGCATGCGAATGGGGGGGAAGAAGAAGGATACTGGAAGGGTCTGGATAGTGGAGTCCAGTGATCTATTTACCCCTTCACAAATGTGCAGCACGGTGCCCGGATCTTTAAAAGTTACCAGAGTGCAGTCCCCTATAATGGTTTTTCTGGTCTTCCCTAGCCACGGGACCCTTCTAACCATGATAATCTCATTATTAAAATGAGATGGTAAGGGTCGGTTCCAATTAAGCCATTTAATCACCTTTTTCTTGAGGGATGAATAATCTTCATTTTCCCCTGATCTTAAATGGGGGGCACCAGCTAAAACTACTGTTAGGCTATTAGCTTCTGGCGGAAGGTCTGGCCTCCGTGCTCTCAAGGCTGGCCCGACCGGAGAATGTGGAGTGGCTTTGCCGTTTTCCTGGCATCTTTCCTTAGACTCTACCTGGGATCTTTGGGGGGGATAGTCTAATAATTGTGGTAGACCATTAGTTTGGCTATTGTGCTGTGCCTGGAATAGAGTAGCCATAAGTGGCTGAAGGGGGGGGGCAGATGGCACACTCTGGGCTGGGGCTTTGTTGGCAGATGTTGAAACTCCTGCTTCTAGAGGGTCCCCTACAAAAGGATGGATTCCCACTAGCTTAGTTTGCTTACTAACTATGGTATTCAGGGTAGTAAGAGATGTTTCTAATAAGGTGAGCCTAGACTCCACTTTTTTCAAACTATCGCTAATGGGCTGCAAAAGGGAGCGGAATAAAATTTCGATGCTCCCTATAGATATAGGTGGGGGGATTTTAATCGATGTATTGGCCTCTAGATCCTTATTGGTAGCAGCCATAATGGGACTTTGGTCCTTTGAAGGAGGAATAGTGGGGACGATCTCAACAGCCTTCCCCGGTAGGAGTGGATTCGTATGTTTTTTACCAAAATCAAGATGAGATAGTTTGGGCTTCTCCCGTCCCCCTGTTGATTTCCTACTACGTTTGCTAGGCGGAGGCCTGTGCACCTCAACCACGACATTAGATTTTGACTTACTCTTCTTAGCCATTTGCATAGGGGGGGTTTGGGTTACCAGGTTAACCGGGATAACAGGTTGTATTGGAGGAGCTGGGTCTGAGTGCTTTCCCGGCTCCGTCCCTGAGGTACAGGGAATTTCCCTAAGTAAAAGGGGAAAGTCTTCAAGGGTCGGGGGGTTAGGGCTGGTAAGAAGCATGCCTTCCTCTTGAGAAATAGGGTAGGGGTTGATCTCAGTCAGAGATCTGTTTTTCATAGATTCTATGGAGCGCCTACGCTCCGCCCTACGTTTTTCTAGTGAGGTTTCTTTACCCACCTCTCCCTTGGCAGATTTGAAATAGTTATCCAAAGTCCCTATACCGGGAGCTCCCTCCCTTAACGGGGTTTCACATGGTGATGGCGAGGGCATTACTTTATATGTATTGGAAACTGGGATGAAGGGAATGGGCCCGGCCCGGCCTCCTTCGGCCCCGGACGGCCACAGACGGTCCCGCCCTTGTCCCGGGCTTCTCCCGGCGCCCTCCCGCGCGCTCCCGCGCTGCTGAATACCCAACTGAAGATATACTGGCGAAGATGGGCGAGGAGGGGCGGGGTGGGGCTGGGCGGGCCGGTCAGGGAGAGCGGGCCAGCTGGAATCGGCCTATGCAACCCGGGACTCCTGGGAAACCGAGTCCGGGTTGCTGCTCACAGCCCTGTCACACACTCACCGCCCAGAACGATAGCAGCCTCAGAGAGCCCCCTCCTGCGACGCGGGACCCGCGGAGCGGGTTCCGCTAGCTGTGGTGCAAAGGTGGTGCAAAGGTCCGTAGCGAGGTCCGTGGGCAGCAGCAAAGTTCCTGGCGTCCAAAAAGGTCCCAAGGTAATTTGAAATCCCCGCGCTATTTGAGGCGGGTGGGGCTGGGCGGGGCGGTCAGGGAGAGCGGGCCAGCTGGAATCGGCCTATGCAACCCGGGACTCCTGGGAAACCGAGTCCGGGTTGCTGCACGCAGCCCTGTCACACACTCACCGCCCAGAACGATAGCAGCCTCAGAGAGCCCCCTCCTGCGACGCGGGACCCGCGGAGCGGGTTCCGCTAGCTGTGGTGCAAATGGTGCAAAGGTCCGTAGCGAGGTCCGTGGGCAGCAGCAAAGTTCCTGGCGTCCAAAAAGGTCCCAAGGTAATTTGAAATCCCCGCGCTATTTGAGGCGGGTGGGGCTGGGCGGGGCGGTCAGGGAGAGCGGGCCAGCTGGAATCGGCCTATGCAACCCGGGACTCCTGGGAAACCGAGTCCGGTTTGCTGCTCGCAGCCCTGTCACACACTCACCGCCCAGAACGATAGCAGCCTCAGAGAGCCCCCTCCTGCGACGCGGGACCCGCGGAGCGGGTTCCGCTAGCTGTGGTGCAAAGGTGGTGCAAAGGTCCGTAGCGAGGTCCGTGGGCAGCAGCAAAGTTCCTGGCGTCCAAAAAGGTCCCAAGGTAATTTGAAATCCCCGTGCTATTTGAGGCGGGTGGGGCTGGGCGGGGCGGTCAGGGAGAGCGGGCCAGCTGGAATCGGCCTATGCAACCCGGGACTCCTGGGAAACCGAGTCCGGGTTGCTGCTCGCAGCCCTGTCACACACTCACCGCCCAGAACGATAGCAGCCTCAGAGAGCCCCCTCCTGCGACGCGGGACCCGCGGAGCGGGTTCCGCTAGCTGTGGTGCAAAGGTGGTGCAAAGGTCCGTAGCGAGGTCCGTGGGCAGCAGCAAAGTTCCTGGCGTCCAAAAAGGTCCCAAGGTAATTTGAAATCCCCGCGCTATTTGAGGCGGGTGGGGCTGGGCGGGGCGGTCAGGGAGAGCGGGCCAGCTGGAATCGGCCTATGCAACCCGGGACTCCTGGGAAACCGAGTCCGGGTTGCTGCTCGCAGCCCTGTCACACACTCACCGCCCAGAACGATAGCAGCCTCAGAGAGCCCCCTCCTGCGACGCGGGACCCGCGGAGCGGGTTCCGCTAGCTGTGGTGCAAAGGTGGTGCAAAGGTGGTGCAAAGGTCCGTAGCGAGGTCCGTGGGCAGCAGCAAAGTTCCTGGCGTCCAAAAAGGTCCCCGTCTCAACAGATTAGCACCTAAAGTAGTCAGAGGTTCTGCCATATACCTAGGCCAGTCTCATACTACCACCTACCACATCAGCAACCATAATCACACCCCCAGACAATCATCAAAAGAAGTGGAGTATTGGTAGGGAGTAAGAAAAGGGACCATCGCTGACACACTCCCATTCAAGGCGCCCTGTTCCCAGTGTCAAAATACACATTTAGAAACGTTTCCGAGGAGCCGTCAAGGAGACTGACTGTGTAAGTCCCAGCCACTTACCAGCCATTAGTTTGACCTCTAAATGTATACAGTGAGGCTTACGTTCAGAAGTCAGGGTTCGGAAGTGGCCGCCAGGTTACATGTTAGTATTTTAAAAAATTGCATACATAAATGAACTGTTTCCCTCGGTCACAAAGTGTGGAAAGAGTCCACGCTCTAAGGGAATTTCTATTACTCGTCAGTCACCGTGTGCCGAAGGTCATGAAATGGAGCCAGGCATATAAAGTTACAAGTTTCTCCCATGCCGCTCATGTTACTGAGCTGGATTGAAAACTGACTGGCAGAGGTAACATCACAACAATAAAGTGGCTATACACCTTTTATCCTTGAAACAGATTTCTATATGAAAACTTAACTTGCAAAAATAGATTGCTAGTGACTTTACAGGCGCTGACACACTTGTTCCAGACTGTTTTCTATCACCTGCTGAGGTTAAAATGAAAGCAGCCATCAAAACCTGGTATCCCCATTCCGTGGGACGGTGTCTGGCATGCGTTGGTGACTGGGGTTAGGCTGCCCTTGCAGCCCATGCCTCCCTGAAGCGATTTCAACAGTTGTATTTTGGGGCTGGTAAAAACTGGCGAGTTGTTTAACACTTAGTTAAACCATGGGGGATATTCTCAAGGAAGTGGCTGTAAGAGGCGTTAGCCTCCTTAAGCTGTAAGAGGCGTTAGCCTCCTTAACGCCTCTCACTGCCACTTCGGAAACGCGAGGCTGCACCCTATTCTCAAGAATGTGATGCAGCCTGCCGTTTCCCTCTGCGATGGCGTTAAGTTTCACGACTTAGCACCAATGCAGACATCCTTGCACCAGGGTGCAAGGGTGTCTGTGTGCAGGGGAGAGTTGTTCATGTTCAGGAAGGTCCTCTTTCCAGCACATGAACATTCATGAAATACCAGTTTGTTTTTCCCATGTGTGCTGCACAAGGCCGCACATATGGGAAAAGCAAAATTTAGCATTTCTCCTCGTTTCGCCTACTTAAGATCTGGATTGTTCTGGTCTTAAGTTAGGCGCCGCCACCTATTATCGCCGCCCTTGATAATAGGTGGCAGCTTCGATCACAATGGGTGTTGCGTTGATATGCCCACCGCAACACCCACTGCAGGCCTCATTCACACTAAATTTAGCGTGAAAGGGGCCTTATTCTCAAGGCAGCGTTAAGCCACTTAACGTGGCTTAAAGCCACGTTAAGTGGGTTAACGCTGCCTTGAGAATAATGTAATGACCCTATCTCCACGGGAATGTCAGAAAAAGTGACGTTTCCATGGCGATAGTGGCTTGAGAATATACCCCCATGGGTATTAATAATTGGCCTTAGTGGTATCCCCCCCCAGGGATGTCTTTGAGTCCAACTTGTCATTGGCCCAGTGGATCTAGAAATAGAGGTTTGGGGGTGCTGTGGCACTCCCAGATAGCCTAAAAGGAATTTCAGGTTTAAAAGGAGCAATAATAATGTATTTGGGTTTAGCTCTCCCAACATTTGGTGTGCTGTCAAAGACAAATGTGACAAAGTGCCATTACAAATGTTATCAAAGAGAGATGTATGTTTTCCGCCTGACTGTAGACTGAAGGTATTTTGGAATATACACTTTGAGCCGCTCATGGTGTGGGACAAGGGAGGGTAAATGGGGCACTCACACAGGGGTACAGGGGAGTGTAAAAACAAAACATATGCAAAACATTTCCAACGGAGGTAAATAAATACATTTGTTTGCTTTACAAGCTAAACTACGAATATTTGCAAATGTGTATCAGCAGCATTGTCTTTTAATCCTGAAGTGTGATGTCAACAAAAATTGTTGTAGAATCGATGCAAAGCAAAATAATATACGTTAATTTCTTTGTGATGCATATAAGGTTAAACCACTAAGATTTTTATTTATTTTAAATATCTTTATTCTTCATTTAAACTAAACACAATTTCACAACCCCAAATCACTATTTTGTGACATATATTATGCAATGTATTACTACGCTAAGCAATGCCATTCATCTTCTATGTTCCATGTTGGCAGGCTAAATGCTAAATTTGTTTGAATACTGGGGTGGGTATAACTCACGTAATTTTGTGCAGCGTAATAATCTTGCAGAATTATCTAAGGATTCGGTGAGATTGCGCTTGAATTATGCAAGAACAGTAATTCTGCATTTAGCGCTATTTCTTAGTACAAAAATGCCCCCTCATATCCAAAATAAATGTGAGGATGCATTTTGAGCTAAGACATAGAGCTAATTTCAACAGAACACGAATAGCAAGCACGGACAGCCTCTTGCGCTCACTAAGTATGCCCTTGGGGTAGGATTTTCCCACCACTTTACTACCGGCATTTAGCGATATTTTCTTAGTGCAAAATGGTTCCCCATGTCCAAAATGAAAGCAAGGATGCATTTTGCTTTAAGAAACAGCACTAAATGCAGCAGAACACAAATAGCGAGTTTGAGCAGCCGCTCACTCTTGCACTTGCTAAATGTGCTTTTGTTGTAGGATTCTTTTCCACAATTTACTCTTTTTTTTTTTAGTTCAGAATAAAGTTTATTAACAGGCATATAAAGCACTTGTACAATTTAAAAACATCAATATAAAGATACAGTATATATTAAAATAAATAAAAGAGACATTCCATAGGAAAGAAATTGCATAAATAACCAGCTATAATGAAATATGCAACAATCATTAATTTGTTGATATACGAAAGAATGATAGAATAATTATTAATATAAATTAGATAAAAGAATGAAGGGAACTCAAGGAGGTTTAGCGACTTCCTGTTGAAAGGGAGATTGAGGCAGAGAGCACAAGTATCAAAAAATGAGACAACTGGGTCCCACAACTGTTTTCGTTTTGGAGCCAAAACAAGTGGATAAACAAACGATGTGTCCAGCCTATGGTCCAGCCTATGGTTGTAACATATAGCATACCACCAAGCCTGATATGAGAGTTTAGTGAGATATTTCCAAGCCTTAGTAATCTGTTGAAAAGCTACTGCAATAAGCAGGTCAATTATTTTTATGTTGAAAGTGCAATGATCCCAAATGGGGGAAATACTACCTAAAAAAATATGAGATGCATGGAACGGGTGTGTAGTGGAAAAAATATTGTTAATTTGAGACCACACCTTAACCCAAAAGGTATGAACCAGATTGCAATTGAAAAGCAAGTGTAGCAAATCTGCGTGTGGTGTAGACCAAGTCCGGCATGTGTGTGACAAGTCAGGGTATCTTTTACTAAGAATAAGTGGGGAAAGTAAGAGTCGATTATAAATAAAAAACAAAGTCTGAACAGTATTTGCAGCCCTGGAGGATTTCCGTAACCTTAACCATAACTTATCCCATAACTCAACAGACCATGAGATACCCATGTCCACTTCCCATGCTTCTTCCACTTTAGTTTTTGTGCGTGGTGATGCTGGAGCGTGTAGCAGAGAATAAATCTTGGACGCCCTAGTCCCTCTGATAAGTTGAGAGCGCAATTGAGAAATGTTGTGAGACTCTTGAGGTGACGTGGAAGGCAGCGTGATGTGTAATTCATACGCTGATTGAAGTGCTTGTATTAATTTAAGGTACTTAGCACGAAAAGAAGAAGGAAGATGAAAGGATGCCATAGCTTCTGTGAAAGAAATAATACGAAATTGCTGGAATAATTGATGCACCCATATGACACCACGACTTCTCCAAGACTTCCAAAAAAATGGTTTATTATTAATTAAAATCGACGAGTTATGCCAGATAGGTTGGTCAAAAAAGGAAGAGATCAACGGAGATGGCAGGATTTTATAAGTGTACTTGAGAATCGGAGTGGAAATAGACTGCGGTGGACGAGAGAAAGAAAGATATTCCAAAAAAGAAAAGGGAGAGATATATGCCAATTCTAGCGTTGTCCACAAGGGAGAGAATGTGGAAGATTCTTCAATCCATCTAGAGGCCTGATGTAATAAAAAGGACCTGTGATACAAAGAAAAATTCGGGAAATTTACCCCACCCTCTGCTTTTGGGCGCGTTAATTTAGATATGGACATGCAAGCCTTTTTGCGTCCCCACAAGAATGAAGATAAGATGGAATTAATTTTCTTGAAATAAGATAAAGGAATAGAGAAGGGGATGTTGGAAATTGTGATCCACAATTTACTCTTAATTACACGAACAGAAGTAATTGCATAAATATTTGTAATTCCATGTCAGAGTGTAACGTGGAATTACTGAGATTACTCTGATTAATTAGGCATAATCCTAATTCTGCCCAGGCCTATGGAATACCCGACTTCTGCACATGTTACCATTTTTTACACTGTTTACTTTTAACAGTAAAATCAGTGGTGTGACGTGAAGTTAGAACATCAGTGACAATGTAAGACCACATAACAACGTGCAAAATCTGTGCCTCACTACACCAGCAAAATGGGAGGAAAATATATTTATAAAAATGTTCAAAATAATAATATAATGATGTTGCCACGTGTCTTGCCCACAACCCTGTATATCAGTTGGTGATACTGTATCCATTATAATTAGGGATCCCAGTTTTCAGTTTTTACTGATTTTTACAGATAAATACAGACAGAAAACTATTTTTTTCCTGTCTGTATTTATTTTTAAATACAGAAAAATATGGAAAATATGTCTTCTTTGGATGTTTTTTTCTGCTGTCAATCAAGAGTGTAGGTGTACAGATTGAGAGTTAGGGGAAATTAAAAAAGGCAACAGATTTCCTAGTTAAGCTTAATTTAGTGCAGATTTACAGTTATTGATGCTATTCTTCAATGCTAGTGTTTTCAGATAACGCTATTGCACGGTATACTCCTGAAACCTTTTGGGCATTCAAAGGTGAGTATACATTTATCAGTCAAATAAATGTGGAAAATACCCATGGCAGCTTCATTTACACAGAAAACACAAAATAGAAATGGATAAATACAGAAAAAATTGGCAAAAAATAAATATGGATAAATACAGACGGAAATGTAGAATAAATAAATACCATAAAACCGGGAGCCCTAATTATAATACATGGCCACACCATCCATCTTCCCACAAACTGTGGGAATCCTTAGGGTCTGATTTAAAGTTTGATGGACAGGGCACTCCGTCGCAAATGAGACAGAGTTTGCTTTCTACCAAATCTTCGGGCCGTCCACCTTATTTAGCAGTTAGTAGAATATTTCGACCACTGGCCCAATGGTGGTAGGCCATTGGAAAGCGGACATTACACTATAATCCAAATTAGGGTGGACTGTGTAAAGTCTTTTTTACCCTGACCTTCAATGTCAGAAAAGAACCTGGCTGTAAGAAACAAACTGGTACAAAAGGGGGTGGTGATGGACGGAGAATCTGAACAAATCAAACACTCACACCAAGTCGACAGATCTGGGTTTAATCCACCACCGTTCTTTAGCCCACTCTGCCACCCCAGGTCAGACATGGCCAAATGCAAATCAGTCTGACCCTGTGCCTCATGGGAACAGTCCAGCCCGAACTGCCAAGCCATGCCTTCCCTGGACCGGAAACAAGCTTCCGAGGACCGGTTTCTGGCATTTCAGCCGTCTTCAGCCCGGCTTGCTTGAATCCAGTGGCAAAGTGAGCAAGGGACTCACGTCTGAGCATACCCTGCCAACTTATGGCGAACAAAGTGGTACAAAAGGGGGTGGTGATGGCCATGTCTGAACTGGGGTGGCTTGGTGAGCAAAATAACGATGGATTAAACCCAGATCTGTGACTGGGGGTGAATGTTTTGCCATTGTGCAACATTCCATCCATAATCTTGTTTGTTTTGCTGTTCACCCTATGTGGGAAGGGTATGCCCAGACATGGGTTCTTTGCTCACTACGCCACTGGAGTCAAGCTATCCTGGCTGAAGATGGCTGATAGGCAGAAACCGGTCCTAGGATGCTTGATTCCGGTCCAGGAAAGACATGGCTTGGTAGTTCGGGGTGGACTGGACCCATGAGGCACAGGGCCAGGACTGATTTGCATATGGCCATGTCTGAACTGGGGTGGCTTGGTGACCAAAATAACGATGGATTAAACCCAGATCTGTAACTGGGGGTGAATGTTTTGCCATTGCACAACATTCCGTCCATCATCTTGTTTGTTTTGCTGTAAGAAACAAACAACAACAACCTCAACGAACTGGGAGAAACAAACTCCCAGGCTGTAGGTGGCATTATTTTTTTGTTTTTTTAAAACAAACTTTCACTTCAGAAGTATGTTTTTGAAAAACAAAATACTTTTGAAAAGTTTGACAGCTGTCCGTCATGGTTGATGGTTCCGTCCATTAATCTTGTCTTACATTGAATGGAACGGCCATGACGGTGGTTCCTGTCCACAGCAGGCAACTCTAAATTTGGCTGTTGGAGTCCCCTTCGGATGGCCGAGTAATTTTCCTACCATCCCATCAATTTAAATCAGGCCCTTAGGGGTCCATTAGGATGTAGGGCGGATCGCCACCGCCCGCATGGCGGTGGCGATCCGCCATATATCCTACCCTGCCAGCCACCCATTATCCCCTGCCACATTAGTATGGCGGGGGGACCCTTTTCTGCCGGTCGACCAGTCGACCCGGCGGAGAAGGGGCTATATATGGTGGCGGCGTCTGCTAGACACCGCCATCCATATAAGCATGGGAGCGGAAAGCAGCTTGGGGGCGCACATTGCATTGCCATGGACATGGTGGCAGGCACCTAGCGGTGCCTGTCACCTTGTGCATGACAATGCACACAGTGCATTCCCAGCATTGTGGCGGGCAGTGCTGTGAGCACCGCCCACCACAATGTTGGGAATGGAGGATGCGCATCCTAATCGCCTGTGCGGGACCGCTGCACCACTGGCAGCCGGTCCCAGCACCGCCAGGGTGGCGGGCGGACGAAAGTCTGCCCACCATCCTAATGGGCCCCTTAGTGTTTTGCTCTTTCATATGAAAGAAATAGGATGTATGCAGACACGAAGAATCTGTAGTGCAAAATTAAACAAGCCAATAAGCAGTTAGGTATTTGTTGCAAAAAGATATCAGGATCAGTTTAATGTAAGTTAGATTTAAAATACTCTCATGCATTGAGAGTCTCTCTTTCCTATGGTTAACTTAAGCATGGACAAAAATAGACATATTGCCATTGCCATTGCCATAAATAGCTCCTTTCTTCTGAGCTTTGGTCATTTAGAAAAACAGATCAGCTGAGCTGCTGTGTCATTTCTTTATTTAGTCCAGTGCTTGAAATGGAAAAATAGAAGTGCAGAGTACCTGCTTGCTTCTGAGTCGTGCAGGTACTCTCCAATTATGTCTCTCTTAAGAAGTGCAGCTACTCTTCGTCTCAAATGAAAAATGTGCCGATACTCAGTATCGCCAGTACCGGCTCATTTAAAACACTGATTTAGTCACAAGTCACCTGTAATTGAGAAATTAGAGACGGGCTTTCATACACTGATTACAGGCTCTCGTATGTTATACAGGAATGTGTGATTTAATGGCATCACTGAAAAGGAAGTTGAGCCTTGCTAGCAACTTTGCAGATGCAATGGCCATGGTGATAGGTGAATGCGGTCTCTCGCGAGCTGCTCGGGTTTTCCTCGGCCTGTACCATTTTGCAGACCAAGAAGGCCTGGGGCAGGTGATAACTCCCTGTCTGCAATTGTGAATAGGGTATCATTGGCTGTTTCTCGCCTTCGTCTCCCCCTCATGTTTTTAGGTCTCATCTAGCTATCGCGGTAGCGATGCTTTCACAAGATATTTAGTGGGGCTTCTGAAAGTGCTCCCAAAGCAGGCGGATCGGGTACAGTGCATGTGGCCGAGCGCGCGCATCATTTGTCGGCCTGCTGATCACTTTCGGGGCTGCTTTGATGTTCTCACGGCCACTGAGAACATCAAAACGGCTGCGAAACACATCACAGCCTCAGGCACCAGCATGCTGACACTTTACAGTTTAAGTTAACATCTGTGCCTGCGCGTGACAGTATTCTGCTCTTTTAAGTTTTTCAATCTGTGTGTTTGAATCTTTATTTCTCATACGATTTACACAGCACTGATTCGGGCACAGGTACGCCGGTAATTGCTTTTAGCATGCTTTTTGCATACACATGAGTTACTGTTTAAAAGATGTGAGTTGGCTCACTCAGGAGTGGGTTAATCTCTGAAGCTTAAAACGGATCACATCGGATAAGTGCTTTGTTGTAGGATTATTGCATGCAGGTCACTTTGAAAACGGTGGCTTACAAATGTGGCCACATTTAACATTGTAGATCTCACTGAATGAGGAAGTATGGGTTGTCGAGCAGACTCGCTAGATATTTTCTTAAATGCACGATCACTAGGATTTTGTCTCCGGTCAACATGCTTTTTGTTGTTTAATTTTCCATTAATTAATTATTTTCCTTTTTTGATTTGGTGCGTGTTTGTCAGAAACACATGTCACTGTAATGATTTGCGTGTTATTTTTTTCCTACCGCACTGACCACCACTGAACACAGGTCTTTTATTGAGTGTTTTGTTTCATCAAGTCACCAACATGATTTGATTTGATTTGTGGTTTTGTAAAGCGCGCATATGCCCTTGGGCGTCTTGGCGCTGAAGAAAGAGACCTTGTCCTGGTGTCGCAGGAGCTGGATTTAGCGGAGGTTGAAGAGCCATGTCTTTACTGATTTCCTGAATGACATGAGGGAGGTACAGTTCTTGATAGTAAGGGGAAGACAATTCCAATCTTTAGCAGCATGCAGTATAAAGCTTCTGCCCCCCCATCTTGCCTGTTTAAACCTAGGGACTTGTACCAGTTTTGCCTGGCTTGATCTTAGTTCTCTTGTGGGGGTATATGACTTTAGGTGGGTTCTGAGGAACAAGGGTCCCTTACCCTGGAGTGCTTTATATGTTAGACATAGTGATTTAAACCTTATTCGTTTTACCAGTGGGAGCCAATGTAAGGTATCCAGATGGTGTGATATGTGTTCTTTTCTAGGGATGTATAGGATTAGGCGCGCTGCCGAGTTCTGCAGGCGTTGTAGTTTGTTCAGATGTTGTGCCTGCATCCCAGCATATAATGCGTTCCCGTAATCGAGTCTTGACACGGCTAAGGTGGTCACTACAGTTTTACGAGAATCCAGAGGAATATAAGGCACTAGTTTCCTGATCATTTTTAGGATGAACCACATAGTGGATGCTAATTTGCTGGTTTGGGCATCGAAGGTGAGCCTGTTATCTATAACGATGCCTAAGTTTTTAACTTTGGTTACAGGTGACGGACAGTTTCCCAAATCCGCCGGCCACCAATCTGGTGACCAAATTTCTAAATTTGTTCCCGGTACCATGACCTCACTCTTGTCCCCATTCAGTTTTAAGCAGTTCTGCTCCATCCACTGGCTGACCTGTGACATGCAGTTTTTTAATTTGTCTGCGGTATTAGAGCTGTCATTTTTGATTGACACAACAATTTGCGTGTCATCCGCGTATGACACTGGCAGGAATCCCGCTGCCCTGATAATTCCAGCAAGTGGTGCTACATATAAATTAAAAAGCGTAGGGTTTAATGATGATCCCTGCGGAACCCCACAGGGAGAGTTGAAGGGTTTAGATCTTATCCCTCCTAGCTCCACTGTGAAGGTTCTATTGTCTAGGAAAGATGCCAGTATATTTCGTGCATCCTTATGTACTCCTGCTGATGCTAATCAGTTCAGGAGCGTGTTGTGATTAACTGTGTCGAAGGCCACTGAGAGATCTAATAAAATCAAGGAGGCCCTCCCCCGGCGTCCAACACCCCCCTGAGTTCTTCTACCGCCATCAGCAGGGCTGTCTCAGTACCGTGTCCCTCACGGAAACCGTACTGGGACGGGTCAAGGATGTCTGCCTCGGTGATAAACTGGGCAAGTTGTTTATTCAAGAGCTTCTCAACTACCTTGGCGCAAAAGGGAATCCTGGCTATTGGCCTGTAGTTTCCCGGTTCTTCCGGGTCTAGGTTGTTTTTTTTTAACAAAGGTAAGACTGATGTTAATTTCCAAAGGTCGGGATAGGAACCTAAGTTCACTATGTGGCCCAAAAGTCCTATCATTTTCTCGCTGAGCAATTCTGGAAAGAGATGGAAAGTTTTTGGTGGACAAGGATCTGAACATGCCCCGGAATTTGTAGTCATAATTACTTGGTGGACCTGTTCTTTCTCAGGGATGTAGAACTTAAAAGGTGGTGGTCTAGATGTTTTTCTGGGGACCGAGTTTTCGTTTTGGTTTATTTTGTCTGGGGCGGGGGTCAGTGGGTTGGTTGCATTAAAGGATTCATATACCCGAGTCACTTTGTCGACAAAGAACTGACCCAGAGTGTTGCAGAACACCAAACTGGCTGGCATCTTCTTATGTACATTTATTTTGGATAATTTTTTTACCGTGGAGAATAATTCTCGGCTAGAGTTTTTTGCCTCTTTTATTTTTACGGTAAAGTACTGACTTTTTGCTGTAAATATCATTTTTTTATAGATGTTCAGGGAGATTTTATATTCAGTTTTACTGTCTGGGTCATAGCTTATTCTCCATGTCCTTTCTAGTTTTCTGCAAACTCGTTTCTGGATCCTTAGAGTTTCTGAAAACCATGGTTGGGAAGGTTGTTTTTTCCTGAATATAGCTTTTTTCAATGGTGCAGCTATATTTACTGCTGCTGTTATCCATTTTGATATTTGGTCGGTTGCTTTGTTACTTTCTGGGTCCAAAGTAGGTATGTGTGACACAAGATGTCCTCGAAATTTAGAAGTATCTAATTTTGACCAGTCCAGATATGAAGTAGGTTTGTCATGATTCTGGGAGGTCGTTGTTTCCTCTATATGATCCAGAGTTATAGAGAAAATTATGACTTTGTGGTCTGACCAAGGGACGGGGAGACAGTCTATGACTTTAATATCTTTATTAGATGTAAAGATACCGACTAGGGTGTGACCTACTTTGTGCGTGTCCTTATGCACTAGTTGTACGAGGGCCATATTGTTCATGATCCGTTAGCACGGATGCTGAATGTGTAAATATAAACATTATGACATTCCTTGCCCCGAGGGCTGAAGTATAGCTACTTTTTGTTAGGTTGAGCCTACAGCAGACCACCACCACACCCACCACCACTACATCCACCACCACCATGTCCACCGCCACCATGACCACCACCACCACCACCACACCCACCTCCACCACCACTACGTCCATCACCAGCACGTCCACCACCACCACCACCACAACCACCACCACCACGTCCACCATATCCACCACGTCCACCATGTCCACCACGTCCACCATGTCCACCACGTCCACCACCACCATGTTCACCACCATCACATCCACCACCACCACATCCACCACCACCACACCCACCACCACATGTCCACCACATCCACCACCACCACCATGTCCACCACCACCACCACGAGGCTACCACCACATCCACCACCACCACGTCTAACACCACCACATCCACCACTACCACCACCACGTCCATCACCACGTCGACCACCACATCCACCACCACTACGTCCACCACCACCACGTCCACCACCAACACATCCACTACCACAATGTCCACCACCACCATGTCCACCACTACCACATCCATCACTACTGCATCCACCACCACCACTACATCCACCACATCCACCACCACAACCACCACCATCACCACGTCCAACACCACCACGTCCACCACCACCACATCCACCACCACCACATCCACCACCACCACCATGTCCACCACGTAAACCACCACAACATCCACCACCACCACATCACCAGCATGTCCACCACATCCACCACCACCACATCCACCACCACCATGTCCACCACCACCACGTCCACCACCACCACCAAGTCCACCATGTCCACCACCACCACGTCCACCACCACCATGTCCAGCGCGACCACGTCCAGCACATACACCACCACGTCCAGCACATCCACCACCACGACATCCACCACCACCACGTCCACCGCCATCACAACCACCACCACGACCAACACCACCACGTCCAACACCACCATGTCCACCACCACCATGTCCACCACCACCATGTCCACCACCCATCCCCCACTACATCCACCACGTCCAGCAACACCATGTCCACCACCACCACATCCACCACCACCACATCCACCACCAACTCCACCATGTCCACCTCCAACACTTTCAACACCACCACATCCAACACCACCACATCCAACGCCACCACCTCCAACATTACCATGTCCAAAACCACCACGTCCAAAACCACCACCATGTCCAAAACCACCACGTCCATCACCACCACGTCCATCACCACCATGTCCAACATCACCAAGTCTAAAACCACCACGTCCAAAACCACCACGTCCATCACCACCACGTCCATCACCACCACGTCCATCACCACCACGTCCACCACCACCACGTCCACCACCACCACGTCAACCACTACATCTACCACCACCACGTCCACCACCACCACATCCACCACCACCATCACTACGTCCACCTCCACCACATCCAACACCACCATGTCCATCAAAACCACGTCCATCACCAGGTCCACTACCACAACGTCCATCACCACCCCCACCACCACGTCTACCACTACCACATCCACCACCACCACCACCACCACCATGTCCACCACCACCTCCACCACTACATCCACCACCACCATGTCCACAACTACTACATCCACCATCACGTCCACTACCACAACGTCCACCACCACCCCCACCACCACGTCTACCACTACCACATCCACCACAACCACATCCACCACATCCAACACCATCATGTCCAACACCATCATGTCCAACTCCATCACGTCCAACACCACCACATCCAACACCACCACTTTCAACACCACCACTTTCAACACCACCACTTCCAACACCACCACGTCCAAAACCACCACGTCCAACACCACCACGTCCAACACCACCACCACGACCACCACCACAACATCCACCACCCCACCACCACCACCATATTCACCACCACCACATCCACCACCACCATGTCCACCACTACTACGTCCACCACCACGTCCACTACCACAACATCCAACACAACCCCCACCACCACATCTACCACTACCACATCCACCACAACCACATCCACCACCACCACCACATCCAACATCATCACGTCCAACACCCTCATGTCCATCATGTCCAACACCACCACATCCAACACCACCACCTCCAACACCACCACTTCCAACACCACCACTTCCAACACCACCACGTCTAACACCACCACGTCCAACACCACCACGTCCAACACCATGACCACCACCACAACATCCACCACCACCTCACCACCACCATATTCACCAC
>NC_136057.1:1720051229-1720125650 GCF_964261635.1 Lissotriton helveticus
CGCCCTTCCTCTATCTATCTATCGCCCTCCCTCTATCTATCTCTCGCCCTCACTCACTCATTCTATCTCTCGCCGTCACTCAATCCATCTATTGCACTCACTCTATCTATCTATCGCACCTCCACAGCATCACTCAGGAGCACCACAACATCACTATGCGCTACCACAGCATCACTGAACACCACAGTATCACTCGTCCCCAGCACAACATCACTCAGTGCCACCACAGCATCAATCTGTGCAACCATTCAACAACAACTGGTTCAAATATGTTCTCTCAATGTTTCAAGCTTTATTACAAATGTCACAAAAAGATATTAATATTTCACTTTTGTTCTTGGATTTTCGTCACAATAAAATACACTGAACATAATCTTCACAAAATTTATTTACAAAAGTTTAAGCTATTGCCATTATACATTACAATAACTTTTATTTAAGTATTAATTATTTAAAAAAATAAAAGCCATTGTTATTTGTAATATCAATACATCTAAGTCACGTAAATACAACACATATTGCATTACAAATGCTATAGGTGTCACATTTGCGTAAGTTATAACTAATGGCATTGTAAATGACAAAGCTATTAATTTCGCTATTTTCAAAACCAACACATAAAAAAAATTGTCATTTACAATTCCAATAGCTCGAACTGTCCTAATGCGAGACCTATTGCATTGCAAATGCTTGTTTAGATGAAGGAACCCCTATACATTTAGATGGTACCTCATTGTTTGCGGCTGAAGGAGCCACGGTACATCTGGTTGCTGGAATAGTGTCTTATTCATAATTATGATAAGTATGCTGTGACATCTGTCAGCTGTACTGATAAAAGGCCATGCTTAAAAAAATATATTATGTAATTTATTTTTGGTACGCTACATTCGGAAAGTGGGGTATGCTACCAACTGCTCCCCTTACACCTTGCAAGGGCTGCTAACTGTCCTTGGGTAAGGTTCAGAGGCAACATATTTCCTTCCGCTCACAAAGCATGGTGGAGGGAGACATGTTTCCCTTACCACCCTAGAACAAGGTGACATACCCAGTTAATACCCTCTTGGGTATGGCGAAAGGCAAGAATTAATGTATCCAATCCTGGCCTTGGAAAAGATGAGACTTGAACAATTCTGTCCCTGACCTTGGGGGCGAAATATACCCCCCACAGTCCCACCTATCATCAACCCAGGAAGGAAGAGGCAGGATTCAACCCCACCTTGGCAAAGGATGGGGGCCCCAACAAATCTCCCACCTAAGCCAGGCAGGAGGTGGAGGGGGTGCGGAATCCCCCTACCTTGGAAAGCCAAGATGACATGCAATCCCTGCCTTTGACCAATCAAAAGACTGAGCATGACATATGCCTGCCCACCACTCCCACCATTAGACAAGAGGGGAGGGGTCTATGTGGGGGTAGGGAAGTACTAAATATCTCACATCCTGCATTTAGGCCAGGTGAGAGCTAATAAACTACTCCACTTCCGCTCACTCACTTCCACCTCGCCAGCTGAGTCAGCAGTCCAGTGCATTGAAGGCATTTGCCTATTTATTTTTATGCAAACAGATGCGCGCAGCGGTAGGGACTGTTCGTTTTTACCTCAGTGTTTTAGTGGTTTTAATCTGTGATCTAATACGTGTTATTAACTTACTTGCACTTTAAACTTCTTGGCAAACTTAAATTTGCTCACTGTTTGTTACTCGGTCCCCGCCTCACTTCTCCCCAGTGCTGGTCCACCGCGGCTGATACGCTCATTTTGCGGAGAGCTGGTTAAGTTGGGCTCCCCACTTACGCTCACTCACTTACGCCTCCGAAGCTGAGTCAGCGGTCCAGTAAAATCGCAGGCATTTGCATTTTTATTTCGATGCAAACAGAAGCACGCTGCGGATGCACACAGAGGGCGCGCCGATGTCGCCGAAGGCGCACCTAAGGCAAGCCCGTCAGCATCCCAGAGGCATCCGGCGCCGGTCATGCTGCCGTAAACAGGATTCTACCACTGCACTATAATCGAGACACACTGCTCAGCTTAAAACTGTGAGCAGCCGTTCAATGCAGTACAGAGGCCCTCCAGGCCACACTTCTGAACTGCCGCTCTGTGCAAAAGCACGAACTACACATTCACGACCTACTGCTAAATGAACAGCCTGACCTTGTATTCCTCACTGAGACCTGGCTGTCTGAAGCCTCCAACATCACCATTTCCTCAGCCATCCCTACAGGCTAAAAAATCCTCAGGAGGCATCGACCTAGTGGGAAGGGGGGGCGGTGAGACCATGATCTGCAACACTGACAATAAAGCACTATTCTGAGGAGTTTTACCATTCCATCAGGTGAAATCTTATAATTTTCCATTTAATTCTCTTCCCATGCTTCCTTCTCCTCTCGTCTTTTTACGTGTACATTTCTGTGGCTAAAGAGTGACGTTAAACTATGCGAAGTAGAAGAAATGGAAGGCAAAAGGAGACAGGAGGAGGACAGAGAGGTAAATAGAACGATATAGTGCAACTGGTAAGGTAAAGGGAGAAAGAAGATAGACGCAGAATTGAAGAAGACAGGTGAGTTAGGGAGAAACGTAATGTAAAGAGAGGATGGTGAGGTAGGCAGACATAATGTAGCTAGAGAAAAGAATAAAGTCAATCAATCAATCAATTAAGGCATTTATAGAGCGCACTACTCACCCGTGAGGGTTTCAAGGCGCTGAAAGGGGGGGGGGTGCTGCTACTGCTCGAAGAGCCAGGTCTTGAGGTGCTTCCTGAAGCTGAGATGGTCCTGGGTCAGTCGTTGGTGAGTAGGGAGGGAGTTCCAGGTCTTCGCAGCCAGGTAGGAGAATGATCTTCCTCCGGAGGTGGTTCTTCGGATTCGTGGGGCGAGGGCGAGGCAGGTGGAGCGATGCCGGCGGTTTGGGGTGTAGAACGAGAGTCAGCTGTTAAGGTAGTCTGGGCCCATGTTGTGGAGCGCCTTGTGTGCGTGGTTGAGCAGTCTGAACGTGATCCTTTTGTTGACGGGGAGCCAGTGGAGGTTTCTCAGGTGGGTGGTTATGTGGCTGTGGCGAGGGATGTCGAGGATGAGTCGTGCGGCGGTGTTTTGTATGGGCTGAAGCCTAGTCTGGAGTTTGGCGGTGGTTCCTGCGTATAGGGCATTCCCGTAGTCCAGTCGGCTGATGACGAGGGCTTGGGCGACTGTTCTTCTAGTTTATGTGGGGATTCACCGGAAGATCTTCTGAAGCATTCTCAGGGTGTTGAAGCATGAGGATGAGACTGCGTTGATTTGTTTGGTAATCGTGAGGGAGGAGTCCAGGATAAAGCCCAGGTTGTGTGCGTGGTCCGTGGGTGTCGGTGCGGTTCCCAGCACCGGGGGCCACCAAGAGTTGTCCCAGGCGGATGGGGATTGTCCTAGGATGAGGACTTCAGTCTTGTCTGAGTTGAGCTTGAGACGGCTGTGCTTCATCCATTCTGCTACTTCTTTCATCCCTTCCTGGAAGTTGGTTTTAGCAGTGGCTGGGTCCTTGGTGAGGGAAAGTATCAGCTGGGTGTCATCGGCGTAGGAGATGATGTTGATGTCGTGTTTTCGTGTGATGGCGGTGAGGGGGCTCATGTAGCTGTTGAAGAGTGTTGGGCTGAGTGAGGATCTTTGAGGAACGCCGCAGATGATTTCGGTGGCCGCGGATCGGAAGGGGGGAGGCAGACTCTCTGGGTTCTTCCTGAGAGGAACGAGATGATCCATTCCAGGGCTTTCCCTTGGATTACAGTGTTGCTGAGGCGATGTATTAGTGTGCGGTGGCATACGGTGTCGAATGCTGCTGAGAGGTCCAGGAGGATGAGGACAGCTGTTTCCCCGTTGTCTATCAGGGTTCTGATGTCATCTGTGGCTGCGATGAGGGCAGTCTCGGTGCTGTGGTTGGCTCAGAATCCGGACTGGGAAGGGTCGAGCGAGTTTTTGTCCTTGAGGAAAGCTGTTTGTTAACGGTCTTCTCGATGACTTTAGCCGGGAAGCGAGAAGAGAGATGGGACGGAAGTTCTTGAGGTCCTTTGGGTCTGCTGTGGGTTTCTCCAGGAGGGCGTTTATCTCTGCGTGTTTCCAGCTTTCTGGGAAGGTCGCTGACATGAAGGAGCTGTTTATGAAGTTCCGCAGGTGGGGTGCAATGGTGGTGCTGGCTTTGTTGAAGATGTGGTGGGGGCAATTTTGCAGTGGAAGAACGTGGCGAGGGAGTTGCAGAGGTCTTGTGAAGGGGTGATGTCGTTGTTGCTGGCGTTGGGGTTGGAGAGCTCTTTGACAATGCTGAAGAGTTCCTTGCTGTTATGGGTGTTGTTGTCCAGTTGCTCTTTGAACGATGTTCTCTTGGTGGTCCGGATCTGCTGATGGTATTCGCGGGTGGCGGCTTTCAGGGCAGTCATGTTTTCTGTCGTTCGTTATTGGTGCCAGGTATTTTCGAGTGTTCGGCATGTTCTCTTTGCGGTTTTGAGGGCGTCTGTGAACCATGAGGGTTTTGTGGTGGTGGTCTTGTTGTGGGGGGTTTTCAGTGGAGCGAGGTTGTTGGTGCCGTTGTTGATCCACTGTGTGAAGTTGCGAGCTGCATCGTTGGTGTCGGGTGAGTTGGTGTCAGCTGGTGGGTTTTGGCTCAGAGATGTGGTGAGCTGGTCAGTGGTGACTTTGCTCCAGCATCTGTGGGGGATCCGTTGCGTGTGGTGGTGAGATGTAGTCTTCTAGAATGTGAAGTGTAAGCAGCTGTGGTCGGTCCAGTGTAGTCCTGTGGAGTGGTTGAAGGCGACGTGGTTACTGGCGGAGAAGATGACGTCGAGGGTGTGGCCAGCGAGGTGGGTGGGGGTGTCCACCAGCTGCTTGAGTCCGAGGTGGGTGAAATTGTCGATCAGGGTGGTGGTGTTGTTGTCATTGTTGTTGTCCAGGTGGAAGTTCAGGTCTCCTAGGAGGATGTATTCTGGCGAGGCTAGGGCAAGCGGGCTGATGGTTTCTCTGAATTGTGTGCGTGGGCCCGGGGGTCTGTAGATGAGTGTTCCTCTGAGGGTGGTCTGGGGATCGGTGTGGATCTGGAAGTGTAGGTGTTCGGTGGAGGGGATGGTGTCTTCGGCATTGGTCGTGATGCTGATTGTGTTTTTGTAGATGATGGCGATCTCTCCTCCTGTTTTGTTGACGCGGTCTTTCCGGGTGATCTTGTAGCCGTCCGGGATGGCTACGGCAATGACGGGGGCTTAGGAGGTGTTCATCCAGGTTTCCGTGAGGAAGGCGACGTCAGGTGTGGTTGCGTCTAGGAGGTCCCAGAGTTCAATGGCGTGCTTGTGGACGGAGCGGGTGTTGAGGAGGATGCACTTGAGGTGGTTGTTGTTGCTGTTTACTTTGGCGGGCGGGGGGCGGGGCTTGAGGCAGGTGAATTTGCAGGCTTGGCAGGTGAAGGGTCCGTTGGTGCGTCCGGGGGTGGCTTGATAGCAGGTGGGCGCTCATCCGGTGTTGAGGGCATTGAGGGTGGCGCTGTTGTATGTCAGTTGGTGGGTTTGGGTCCGGCGAGGTCCAGGGTTTCTGGTGCTGGGCGCGGTCCGGGCGTGGACGGGCGTAGACGGGCTTGCCTTTGGCACGGTCTCCACCGAAGTGGGAGGGAGGAGCAGCTGGGAGGCAGGAACGGGGCGGTTAATGGGGAGCGGGATTGGGAACAAAAAGAAAAAAGGGGGCGGGCCACATGGGAGCAGTGGCGGGGAGCGGGGGGGGGGGACACTGGGTGGGAAAACAATCACGGGGAGAGCGGCGAGGGGGCAAGCCTCGAGATAATCGGTGGCACAGACAAAATTACAGATACAGAAACCAAAACAGTGGCACACGCAGCAAAAGGGCACAGAGCAGAGATGCACAATATACTTAGGGGCAGCAGGAGCGGCTGCGAACTCGCGGCAGCAGCGGTGAGACCAGGACACACGGGGGGCCATGCGGTGAGTGGAGCGACTGGCCCTGCGAATAGGGTCAAGGGTCACAGCTCACTACCGCGCGGTCTCTGCCATAAATGGCCAAGTGGGAGGGAGGAGCAGCTGGGAGCGGGGCGGCGAATGGGGAGCGGGATCGGGTACAGAAAGAAAAAGGGGGTGAGGCCACAGGGGAGCAGCGGCGGGGAGCAGGGGGGGACACTGGGTGGGAAAACAATGACGGGGAGAGCGGCGAGGGGGCAAGCCTCGAGATAATCGGTGGCACAGACAAAATTACAGATACAGAAACCAAAACAGTGCCACACGCAGCAAAAGGGCACAGAGCAGAGAGATGCACAATATACTTAGAGGCAAAGTATATAAAGATTTTAGGGAAAGGACTCTTTATGTAAGGTCAACCCACAAATGTTTGGACTCATGCTGCTGGACTTTCAACTATGAAGTGCACTGTGCCCTGCTCAAGAGACCCCATAAGCCCAGTGCATGTGCTCTGACACCCCAAAGTCTATGTGCAATTCGCTAGTCCCTGATAGGCATATTTGACTTACCTTTAAATCCCTAATATATGGTACAAATTGTAACCAGGGTAGGTTAGTTAAAAGTCACAAGTGGACTCAGCACTGTCTGAAAATACAGCTCTAGGTCTTCCGCTGCAGCCTAGTTGGGCAGCTTTTAAAATTGCGAACCTGACAAAGTAAAATAAACTCTTTTGTCAAGTCCAAAACTTCCATTTTAATATTTATAAGTCACCCCTAGGGAGAGACTTAGTAGTCCATAAGGCAGGGTGCTAAACATTAAAAGGAAGGGTGTATTTCTTTTATGTTTACATGTCCAAACAGTCAAAAAGTGCCATTGCCATTTTCATTGTAACAAGGCTGGTAGTCCCATTGTCTAAAATGGAGTTTCACTAGTCTTACTTCTAAATGCTAACTTTTATTTGGGATCACCAAATATAGTAATTCAAGGTATCAAATTAATTGTTTAATTAAACCCGGCTTATTGCTGAAGTTGGATTTAAAGTAACTTTTAAGACAATGGGGACTTTCAAAATTCACCACCTTCTTGTCCCAAAGTTGTAGTAGCTGTTTCTGATTCACTGCAGCAGCTCCCACCCAAAACAGCCTGCTGGGCCTGTTGGTGAGAGGAGGTGCAATCTCCTCCCAACAAGAAGGCTAGATGGCTGTGGCCACAAATAGCCCAGCATCAAAGGCGAAGCCACCCCTAACAGTCAATTGCAAGTGACATCTTAGCTTGCTCGCTCCTTTGTGTAGGTAGATGGGCTGGCATCTCTTAGAGTGGGTAAAAAGCCTGTTGTAGAACTTGTTTTCCAAGAGAAGTTGCTCTATACTAGACACACCTCAGGGGTGTGCCCATAGCGCTCACCAGGAGAAGAAGGGTTCTGACATCTTGGATTTGGCACAGAGATGCATTGTGGGATTGTTTTATGCCAATTGGGGTAGGGTTGCCTCCTGGAAATGTTACCCCATTTGTAAGGCAGTCCTCCCCAACCACAAACCCGAGTTTAACATAAAATGGCACCCCTGGCTATGAGCCTCAGAAAACTGCTGGATTCTGAAAGAACAGAAGAAGGACTGCACCTGCTGAATCTGAGGACCTCAGAAAGAAAGGCTGCACCAAGAAAGACTGCTCCGGCTAAACCAAGACAGGTCTTCAGAAAAGGAGGGGCTGCTCCTGCTATTGACTGTGTGGAGACAGACCCAAAGACTAGACCTGCTCCCTTTTGTGCCAAAGCCCACTGCACAAAGGCTACTTGACTAGCCTCCTTTTAAGCTTCAGGGACACAAAAGCTAAAGAAGCCCTGCACCTTTTATTTTATTTTTATTTTTATTTAATGCAATTTTCTATAGCGCGAACATTACCCGAAGTTGTCAGAGTGCTTTACAAAAGAACCAGTTGCGATACATAAGGACTTAGGATTACATGAGTTACATAAAAGATACAAACAGGAAAAAAATTGCAAAAGTACAAGTTGTAAAGTCACACAGGGAAGAGATACGAATAGAAAAAATGTCAAATGTACAAGTTGTAAAGTCACTCAAGGAAGAGATACAAATGGATAAACTCTAAGAATCACATAGGAATGGTATTGAGTACAAAGGTCTACTACATATACTAGTGGTTAGAGTTATCTCTATATACATATATATACAAATAGTAGATTTTCTCAGGATTCCATTTTACCAGCGATTCAGCTTGGACAAGTATATATCACATATTTACAGAGTGAAAAGAGAAATAAAAATTACAAAATAAAAATAAATAAAAAAGGGGTAGAGAGCGGTATGTGGGGGAGAAGAGTTGGAGGCTGAGATTGGTGAGAGAGAGAGGGTCCTGAGGGGGAGAAAGAGATAAGGCAGTCCAGCGTAAGAGAAATGTCTGAAGGTCAGCAGGATGGAATCCAAGGGACCAAAGGAAAGGACAAGAATCAACAAATGGCGGACATGGGTCATGGGCACCGATGGAAACCATCTGAACATGGCAAGATGCACCCAGGGCAAGAGCGACAACAGGAGAGGATCCCAAAATGGCGGGGCGCACACGAGTTCCAGTCCAAGAGTTACGAGGGCCAAGTCCAAAGAAAACCAGGGAGTTGACCCGACAGAGGAAGAAAAAGAGGGGAAAAGGAGCCAGACAGTCAAAAGCAGGAGCATCTTCAGTAGTTGCACCTCCTTTCACCACTGCTGCACACACATGATCCCTGGCCTAAATGCTCCCATGCTCCTGTACTGGACACCACAGTCCACCCGTCTCATTAGCTGGAGGGGTGTTAAAACAAATCATCAGGTCTCCACCCAGCGTTCATGCTCGACAAAAAGCTGATGTCTATCTTGGATCTCCCAGGGGGGCGTTAGCGGCTTCGTCATATGTAGGGGGTGAGCCCTGTAATTAAAATCCTCTCCCCATCGTGTAACCTGTACAGCCCGTCCGCTGTGGCCATGGGCCCCCATCCACACACTGCTGTGGGGCCACACAGGCGGATGGAGGCTGCAGATCCGACGATCACGGGCTGCCCCAGCTGTGGGCGCCCATCGGGTAAGATGAATCTGATGATCTGTTGCTACTGGACTTGCCCTGGACTCTGCTCCGAAAAGCAGTGATTTACAAAAAATGTTGGAGTGAATTGCAGTGATTTATAAAAAACCTTGCAAAAATCTTAACTCTTGTTCCCTTCATCAGGTTTTTGTGGTTTGATGTATAGATAAAGGTAACAATATATCCGATTTGTGAGATGGGGAGATTGAGCTGTATTAGAAATGGGGGTTTTGGTTGGCTAGGTAATGCACCTAAGCCAGGCAGAACCCACCACACTAGTCAAGGTAACGGAGTTACACACCCAAGATAACCCCTGCCAAAAATTTGGTACCTTGGCAGAGCAGTCAGGCTTATCCCGGAGGCACTGTATAAAGTGTTTGCCCAATACACATGACTGACACATTAGATACACCACAAAAGAGACTCCATACAAGGTTATATGAAAATATCTCTCATATTATAGAGTATATCAGGTAGACCCTCCTCTGGCCCCTGCATGCAGAATATCCCAGGGTAGCTGCGACCAATTCAAGGGGCTCAATCCCCCTCAGGTATGCCACCAGAAGGCAGGGAGGAGACACATATGTCCCCAGTCGGTGGGTAACCCCTCACCTGGGGACCACTCCAAAGAAAGCTGCCTGCGTCCGTGCTATGCAGCTGCTGGCCCCTGTGTACAAAAACCTTGCAGAATACGATGGAGATCTCTCCTAGTCTTGTGCGGACAGCTCGGGCAGAAGCGGTACCATAATCCCCTACAAAGTACAGAGCCTCCGGCCCTGCTCGTGAATGTTGCGGTGCTGTTTTAGAAGGGAGACAAATGTGCCCGTGTCTTGCTCAGTGATGCACTTGCGGGGTGATGTCGGCAGGACTCTCTCATGAGGCCCAACAGTTGCAGCGACTCCGGGCCAGAATCCTCATTTCCCAGGGAATCGGGTGGGGTTGCACTCCCCTGACAAAGGTTGTTAGGCAACCTCTTAATGCTGGGGCCATGTTAAGAGATGCCAAGGCGGCTTCTTCTTACAGGTCCGCTCCCATATTGATACAATCCGGGATAGAAGGAATCACCACATGCAGGTCACAGCCAGGGAGAGGGAGAGCCCTTCCTCAACAACAAGCTCTCCCATCCTGCGGCTTTGAATGCCAAGGACAGTGCAGCACTCAACACGCGCTGAGGGTAAAACACACAATGCTCACCATGCAGTGGATTCCAGCGTTCCGTGGGGAAAGGGAAGCACTCTTCGCATGCTCCAGATCGGAGCAGCAACTGTGGGCCGACTCACCGCACACACAACAGTGGCAGCGCTTCTCACACAGCTCTCCATTCAGGCAGGTTCCTTTTAGATCCAGCAAGGATCTGGGAAAGTCATTTATCTCCCTGAAAACTTCCAACAGGAGGCAAACACACACAAGCCCTTGGAGATCTTCTCAAGCAGGATGCCAAAGCTGGGCAAAAGGAGTCCATCCTTTTCCTCTGCCCACAGGTAGATACAGCAACTGCAGGTCAACCTACCCCTCCTACAGAAAAGGCAGCACTCCTTACACAGCTCTTCAACTCTTCGTCTTGAAAAGGTCCTCTTGTTTCCAGAAGTAATCTAACGTTCTGAGTTATTAGGTCCAATACTCCAATATTTCATTGTAGACTTTATTTCTGAGTCCCTGTTCTCAGTACAAACCAGTTCTGTCCTCCCTGGTCCAGCTTGACCACAGGGGGTGGAGATAGTATTGTGCAAAGGAGACACAGCCTATTCAGGTGCTAGTGAAAACTCCTCCCACCACTCTAAATGCAGAAAGGTCTCTTCAGCCTGGTTATGAGTCACCCAGGAAAGGCAGGACACACCTCAACCCCCCTTGTGACTGTCTAGAATGAATGCACATCCCCAGCTCCTCTCACCCCAAACCCCCACCCCAAAACCAGATGGGGAATACACAAACAGGCAGTGGCACACAGAATGGTAAATCAAGGAAATGCCCCCTTTCTAAAAGTAATATAGTACAGAGGTGGGGGAACCCAATATACCCTTGGAGGCTTGGGCAAAGTTAACAGTATCACGTAAAAGTGCCTCCAAGGGATTTTATTTAGACAGAGCGATACTTTTCACAAATTCCACTGATTCAATATCTATACATTTTGTGAACCTATATGTATTTCTTCAAAAATACAGGCAATAAATGCATAAGGAA
The DNA here is from genome assembly GCF_964261635.1 of Lissotriton helveticus. NCBI lineage: Eukaryota > Metazoa > Chordata > Amphibia > Caudata > Salamandridae > Lissotriton > Lissotriton helveticus. The sequence goes on from NC_136057.1 coordinate 1,720,062,387, forward strand.
TTTAATCAAGAACAACAAACATGGGGATATCTTTTGTAAAATGTATTTTCTTTTTTAGACTTCAAAGTTCATAGGGTACATTCAACACTCAGGTTGATTCAAATGCATACAAATGAAAAAAGGTACATCTTATTTCAACCTGTATTTCATTAGTAAATATCCTCTCCTGATAAAATCATAAAGGTGACCGATATCTTCACAAATAAAACAGTCACTTAATGTATATTAATACATGAGGAGTTGGATAGTACAGTCGACGTTTCGGTCTTCTATCGTGCAAATCCTTTAGACCATCTTCAGGACAACGCAATCTGCATTTAGCAATGACCCCAAAGAGAACACAATGCATATCATTACCTTTGTGTCAATACTTCATATATGAATGCAATAATTCAAGATAGGCCGTGTAAAATATATAGCCAAAATGTTTCTATTTTGGAAGAGTACAATTCTACCAATCAATTATTTACTTAATTCACATCTCAAATTTCTTTGTATTAGAAAAAGAGAGATACATCACATTTTACACATAAAGAAGCAAATCTAAATTGCTTACGTCCAGAGACTGGTCAATATTCAGACCTTGGCAGTGTTGCATGGAATTCAAGGACAATCACTGGTTTTCCTGGTTGTATTCTAAAACCAAATGGGTATATTAATCTACCATACTTGTGTGTTAATTTCTTATGGTGTCTACTGTTACTGGGTGATATTTAATTTACCTGATATCTTTGATTCTCAGAGCAGTGAAATCTAAGTCTTCACGTAGTGTCTTTTCGAAAGGAAGTTTCCTTGATATTCATGAAATGTAATCTTCAGTCAATCTAGGGAGATGACAACATATTGCTTAATGCACGTGAGTCACCTCTATCTTATAAACAACATACAACAATTTGTCTTAATGAGCGCTTACATCTAGCAGTGTCCAACTGAAAGGGCAAGACACCAGCGCCTAAATTTGCCATTTACTTGTTGACATGCAGTACGCTAGACTCTAACGGTAGTCATATGGACACTACTTTGTAAAATATGTCCATTTATCTTTGTGAACATGCCACTGTTTACGTTTTTTTGTAGTTTCAGAGAATTTTGGCGCATTTTCAGGTCTGACCCCGACGTACAGACGTGTACCTAACGCACATTTTTATCTTGCAATACCCAGAAGTAGCACCCCTCAGTCGTGGCATGAGGCAGGTTCTCTTACAATACTACTATGGGCAAAGGTTACATAGCTAAACCCCATTTGTTTAACTCTATTAGTAGTCAAATTATGTGGGAAGCCGACTCAGACTCCTGGTTACAAAACGAGTCACGGGTAAACCTCACAAGGGACTGAGTCACATTTCTACTTAGAAATGTGGGTATAATAACCAGCCGGTTTGATTCGAGGCCAGGTTCTACCAAAACTTTTAAGGTAAAGTTATAGAAAGCAAACCAGTATTGATATTCGCAGTGAACTCGCAAAGGGACGAGTAGAATTAGTGTTATGTGACTATCGTCATTATACACACTAATTGACATGCAAATTATAGCGGAAGATTGCCACTCCTTTCAGTTGTTGGTAGAAGGTTTTTCTTTTAAGAAGACATTTTTCAAAAGGAAGATCTTGATACAATCCACTCTGTGGGAACATTGTGAGGTCTGGGCCAGTCATTCAAAATCTTCTCTATGATCTCTAAGACTTCCTGTTGTGGAATATTAGTGTAAAGACTCTCTATGTCCATTGACACTAGGAGTTCACACATTGGATCAAAACAAGGATTTTCACAATAAAATTTGTTTAAAAAAAAAAAAGGATTTTCAACCATTCTAATGACTGCCGTAGTGTCTCTTATATAAGTCTGTGACTCAATCGCAAATGGTCTAATAAAGAAATCTGTGCATTGAGCCAGGGGTTTCAGTATAGAATTGTACCTTGACACAATCGGTCTCCCTGGTGGAACCGTGGCATTCTTGTGTACCTTAGGTAGGATCTATATAACTGGTACTGATGGTGATTCATTTATTAAGAAATCAGCTTCTTTCTCACTTAACCATCCACCTTCTAGACCGTGTTGGTTGAGGTTCGCTATGGATTTCTCCAGCCGGGTGGTTGGATTTCCCGGTAGTTTTCTATAATGAGATTGAATTGCCAGCTGTTTGAAAATTTCTGACCTATATGCCTCATGATCCCAAAGGACAATCCCACCGCCCTTATCCGCAGGTTTTATTACGGTATTTGGTAGGGACTGTAGGTGTCTAAGGGCTTGTTGTTCTCTTGTCAGATTGTTTTTGACATAACTCGTTTTCTGAAATAGATTGTCAATTTCTGTAATGATTGCATTTTCAAATGTCACCATTTCCTTTGCTATCAGGTTATTAGTTGGAAAAAATGTGGAACGGTTGTGTAGTCCTGTGGTGTCTGTCTCATTCACTGAAGACTTGTTAGCAAATAAATTCCTAAGTCTTACCATTCGGAAAAACTTATATAGTTCTACCTTGGTCTGAAATTGCTCATTTCTATTTGTCAGTACAAAGGAGGGAACGGCTGAGAGAAATGCTATTTCCGTTTCAGCCAATTGATGTTGTGATAGGTTGAAGATCGAAATGGTTTGTGTTGGATTTACCATTCCTAATATTGATTTCTGGCCTGCCTGTGGCCTGGGGTGTATTGATTCTGGAACCATCCTCTTTTTGTACCCAGGGTTCTCCGAGGTTGGCCGGATCCTCTCCTGTCCTAAAAAAGTCTGTCTGGACGTTGATGGTTGTTGATCGTACGTTTGTCTGTATGTGTTATCAGATCTTTGTTCACTATCAGTGTCAGAACCAGTATCTAAAAAGGTCGTTTTTTTACGTTGTGCATGATTAGGACCTGGATTTGGGCCTTGTGGTTGATAGAATTCTTTCTGTAGATATAGGTAAGTTCTTTCTTTGCTATATGTACGAATATCTTTATGCAACTTGTCTGTATTTTTATGCACGTTGAACTCCTCAAAGTCTTTAATCATCAGAGCCACTCTTTCTAATAGGGACCTAGCATTCATAATGTTAGCGTCACCATTGATTTTGTTTTCAAGAATCTCAATCTCTTTGGTCAATAGTTTGATATGTTTGAGCACAGTCTCTATGCTCAGCACCATCCAGGTGCGTGAGCATTAGTTTGCTGCAAATCTAAATTCTATTTTGAACTCTTCATCTTCAATGAAGATAATAGGGATATTCTTTATTTTCATGCCTGTTGGTATAAAAAAGAAAATACACTTTTCGAAAGATATCCCCGTGTTTGTTGTTCTTGATTAAATTCCTTATGCATTTATTGCCTGTATTTTTGAAGAAATACATATAGGTTCACAGAATGTATAGATATTGAATCTGTGGAATTTGTGAAAAGAATAGCTCTGTCTAAATAAAATCCCTTGCAGGCACTTTTACTCAAAACTTTCTAAAAGTGGCATTTTCAAACACATAATTTCAAAACCACCTTTATTAAAAAGGGTGGCATTAAATTCTAAGTTTAGAGAGCCTAAACTCCAATTCTTGATCTTGTCCCAATGGAAAGTTACACTTGTAGGATGCTACAAGGCAGCTCCCATGTTACCCTATGGGACAGAAAGCCTTTCGATTGTGAAAAACGAAATACACAGTGTTTCAGGGCATGTAAAACACACCAGTACATGTCCTACCTTTAACATACATAACACCCTGCCGATGGGGGTAACTTGGGACTTCGTGAGGGGTGCCTTACATGTAACAAAAGGGAAGGTTCACGCCTGGCAAGTGGGTACACTTGCCACGTCAACTTGCAGTTTAAAAATGTGTACGCAGGCAGCGGCAGGTCTGAGACACATTTACACAGGCTTCTCCTGTGGGTGGCACAACCAGTGCTGCAAGCCGATCAATAGCTTTTGATTTAAAGACCCTGGTGCACTTAGTGCACTTTACTAGAAAGTTACCAGTAAATCAAATATGCCAATCATGGATAACTAATCAGGGTCACACTTTACCTACATCATTTACACTTCAGCACTGATCAGCAATGGTAAAGTGCCCAGAGTCCTGTAGCCAACACAAACGGGGTCAGAATAATAGGAGGCACAAGGCAAAACATTTGGGGATAAACCTGCAAAAAGGGTCAGGCCTAACAAGCTGAAATAGAAAAAGAAGCGCAAAGAGAAACAGAGAGAGAGAGAGAAAATAATGGTAGATTGAGAAAATGAGATACAGTCAGGGAAAGAGAGTTAGTGACAAAAGAGTAAGGTAGTGAGAGGTGTGGTAGAGGGAACAGAGGTAGAAAGACAGCGGGGAAGTGGATTATGACATAGCTAGATTACAGTGAGGTAACTTGAGATGTTGGGTAGAGCAAAATTAGGTTCTGACTTCTGAGCAGAGTGTGTAGCGTCCTGGCGCTTGTACAAGGAGGTGTCCTTTTTTGTCTCTATTATACTCCAAAGACCATTTGTAAACTACTCTTTTCTATGGCTTAGGGAACATAAATCAATCAGGGGGTTGTAGAGTGCACTTCTCACCCGTGAGGATCTCAAGGCGCTGAAGGTGTGGGGTGTGAGCAGCTCTGTTGGGGTCATTCAAATAGACATTATCATTCATTTTCAGCATACACAGACCATAAATTGTTATTTTGATACACAAATAGTGTATTATTTTAGGGGCTATAACGGTTTCTGCACAGTTATCGTTGTTGTCTCTTTTCATTATTGCATGTAACGTCACCGGCTAATAAAGAATGGCGACTAGTTGATGAGTTTATTTATTTTGAGGAAGGCGCAACAGCCCATAAAATTGCAGGAAAAGTGAACCTGGAAAGCCGTTGTCTTTTTCCAGGGCAAGGATGTGGAACTGTGATATATGTAAATAGTTCGCTACTATCATGAAAGTTTCACGGTGATTTGTCAAGCAGGCGCTGAGAAAAAAGGGGGGTCCCAAAACATTTTTTCCCCATGCAATTTCCCCTAGGACCTTTAGCCGCAGCTACAGCCTGAACTGCTGAACGGAAATACAGCAAATTTGGCAAAAAGGTAGACCTTAGTTCAGACTCGTGCCTTTTGCTTAAATGGTGTAAATCAGTTCAGTAGTTTCTGAGCAAATGAGATTTGAAAGTACATATATATCTATGGCCTCGGAGGGTCCGTGTACTCTACGCGCAGCCTAAATGCACCCTGCCGTGCACGAGCTGTATTCTATTTGGCTGTCAACACTCTAAATCAGGAAGTGTTGGCAGCCATCTTGTGCCTCGGTAGAACCGAGGCACAAGAAACCCCCCCAAAAACCTTGCAAAATACGAAAAGGGGGAAGGGTAGAAGTACTCTAGGGGGTCCCACAAGGACTCCCAAGGCCCAAAAAAATGTCTTTTTTTTTTTAAACGGGATCCTGTCAATAAAAAAAAATTAAGCCCGGGTTCCCATGCTTAATTGGTATGTAGCCCCTGGCGGGGCCTAATCCCGGGGGCAATGGATTATTTGTAAAGGGGGGCCCAGAGGGGCCCCCCAGCCCGGGGGACCACCACCCCGGGGATTTATTAAATTATGTACGGGGGGCTCTCAGGCCCTACCAGCCCCGGGGACCGCCACCCCCTGGGGCTTATTAAAATTGGGTGGGGGCTCTCAGGCCCCTCCAGCCCCGGAGACCGCCACCGCCCGGGGCTACAAAAAATTGGGTGTGGGGGCCTCTGAGGCCCCCTCAGTCCCGGAGATCACCACCCCCGGGGCTTCTAACAAAGGTGGGAGGGGAGCCGCGCAGCCCCCCTCCTGGAGCCTTGTACAGGCCCTGGGGACTGCCACCCCCAAGGGCCGGCTCCTTCAGAGTCCCAGGATGCCCACCCCTGGGACACTGCTGTTTGCAAAGACGCGATTGTCCCTAGGCCCCACCCCCTCACAAACACGCTCGTTTTAAATTGCTGAAAATAATTCCCCTTCAATATTGGGGGTCCCTGGGGGCCAACTAGACCACCAGGTACCTCCAGTAAGCGCCACAGGGCTGCGTTGCAGAGAGGTGCTACAGGCCACGCCCCTTTTACACCTCTTTGCAACGCAGCCTTGTGGCACTTACTGGAGGTACCTGGTGGGCTAGTTGAACCCCAGGGACCCTCAGGGTTCAAAGGGACATAATCCCCCAACCTAAACGCACCACGGGGCGCGTTTGCACAGTGGAGAAGGTAGGGGGCGGGGTCTGAGGTGATATGTGTGCAAACACGCCCTGTGGCGTGTTTTAAGTTGGCAAATTAATTCCTCTTCAATCCTGAGGTCCCCTGGGGGCCAACTAGCCCACCAGGTACCTCCAGTAGGCGCCACGGAGTGTTGTAAAAAGGGGCATGGCCTCTGAACACCTCTCTGCAACGCAGCTCCCTGGCACATACTGGAGGTTCCTGGTAGACTAGTTGGCCCCCAGGGGACCTCAGGATTGAAGAGGAATTAATACCCCAACTTAAAACAAGCGACAGGGCGTGTTTGCACACATGTCACCTCAGGCCCTGCCCCCTTCCTTTACCATTGTGCAAATATTCCTCTAAAATCAGCCGAACTACGAATTCCGATTTACTCACCTGTTATCACGAGAGACCTCAGTGCTGCATCTTTGAGCCCAGTACTGATCCTGACAAGTTTTTCTAACCGTACTTACCAGTAACTTGAATTCTCTTCCATAGGATATCTTTGCCTGCTTTTTGCTGAAAAAGTTTCTCTGTTGATTTTTTAAATGTAAAAATATTCCTCTACAATAATCCGAACTACGAATTCCGATTTACTCACCTGTTATCAGGAATGACCTCAGTTTTGCAACTTTGAGTCAAGTACTGATCCTGAAAAGTAATTTTAACTGTACTTACCAGTTACTAGAATTTCCTTCCATAGGCTAACATTGACGGCTTGCACTTGGAAATTCTTCTGTGTGTTTTGGAACTTTAAAATATTCACAAAAAATCAGCCGAACAACGAATTCCAATTTACTCTCCTGTTATCAGGAGAGAACCCAGTGCTGCATCTTTTAGCCTAGCACTGACCCTGAAAAGTAATTCTAATCATACTTACCAGTAACTTGTATTTCCTTCCATAGGAATCCATTGTCTGGTTTTCACCAGAAAAGTTTCTATGGGGCCCATTAGGATGTCGGGCTGATTGCCACCGTCATGCGGGCGGTGACGATCCGCCCGACACCCTTGTCCACCCGCCACCCATTTCCCCCGCCATATTACTATGGCGGGGGGACCGTGGCGGACGGAAACACCGTCCGCCGCTTTTCCGCCCGGTCGCCTTGCGGCTGAAAAGGGTTTATATGGTGGTGGTGTCTATCAGACACCGCCAGCCATATTACGATGGGCTGTGGGAGATGCCTTTCCGTGGTGGCAATGCTGCCACGGAAAGGCAGGTGGTCTTTATTTTGGAGGCCCCCTGCGGGCCCCCATGGTGAAGGCGAGGTGGGGGTGCACATGGGGGGTACCTGTGGTAGCCCCCGGCATTTGCATACACAATGCGGCAGGCACCGCGCGGGGCCTGACGCTTTGTGTATGCAAATGCATGTAATGTATTTTTAACATTGCGGTGGGTGGTGCTTTCAGCACCACCCGCCGCAATGTTAAAAATGTTAAAAATGTGTGATGCGCCCACCACTGTGGCGGGCGCATCCTACTTCCCCCCCACGGGACCCCCGCTCTTATGGAGGGCGGTCCCAATCCCCGGGAGGATGGCGGTCGGGCAAAGTCCGCCATCCATCCTAATGACCCCCTAAGTGTCTATTTTCGCAAACTGAAAATATTCCTAAAAAATCATCTGTATGACTTAAACGCATTCTTTCAACTGTTTACAGGAAATGCACCAGTGCTGGGTCCAGGATCCACCACTGAGTAAGAAAAAGTAACAATAACACTACTTACCTGCTAAGTGAATTTTCTGCCATAGGATAACATTGGTGATTCTATGTGAAAAAATGTCAGTGTCAACTTTTAAAATAAAATAATATTCCTTAAAAATCACTACTGTAACCAAAACGCTTTTAGTCAACTGTTTACAGGAGATATCCAAGGACTGAATCTAGGACCCAGTGCTGCGGTTAGAAAAGTAATCCATAAAGTAACTAATTGCATTTGACTAGAAATTCACTTGAGCTCAATGTTGCATTGTGTTTGACATTGTGTTGCCCATTGCAACAACTGTAACTACTGTACTTAAAAGTCTATTGCATATTTGCAAAGTATTTAAACTAAAGTAATTCATTCTGAGAAAGTATATTTTGTATTGTAATGTATAATGTAATTATAATGTAATTAAAACCTAAAATATCTAAAAATAAATAGTTAAAAAAATGTAGTAAATCAGTATAAAAAAAATCAGTATAACAATTAATAAATTTAAAAATTGTCATTTACAAAACCTTTGAAATCCACTGAAAAAACATAGGTTTCAGGTATGTTATAGTTAGGAATTAGCATTTAAAAAACCTTAGAAATTCACTGAAAAAAACATAGGTTTTAGGGGTGTTATAGTTAGCTGGACATTTCACTCGTACAAAACCATTGAAATTCCTCTGTTATAGTTAGTTGTACTAAGCATAACTCACGCACCCGCAATCCACTGCTGATGATGTCACATATTACATCATTCATGACATGGTCAGGCAGCATGCAAACATTTCCTGTCTCAAAGATCAATATCATATCTTCACCACACACAAATGTTATTGAAAATCATGGAAATCTGTCTGACCCAAAACTTCTTTCTCTTCCATTGTAAGATCTATCGACAGATCCTCGGTAGTTCCATGGGGACTTGCTTTGCGCCTTGCTTTGCGGGTCTGTTCATGGGGTACTGGGAGGAGGAAGTAGTATACAGATCATCAATGTACAAGGAGAAGGTTATAAAATGGGTCAGGTACATTGATGATATTTTTGTTGTGTGGTCAGGTACAGAGGTAGAAGCACAGAGTTTTGTAGACGAGTTGAATATCAATGACTTTAACCTTAAATTCACGAGCCAGTGGGCAGAGGACAGTTTGGATTTCCTAGATTTAAGGTTGAAAGTTGAGAACAACCGGTTGGAAAGTATCCTTTTTAGAAAAGCTACAGCAGCCAACAGCCTGCTACACGCACGTAGCTGCCACCAGAGCTCACTGATACAAAGTATCCCAGTGGGTGAGCTCCTTAGAGCCAAAAGAAACTGTAGCACGGCCCGAAGTTTTGCAGAAGAAGTAGAAACCATGACTGAGAGATTCTTAGCTAGAGGCTACACACAGAAAACTATAAATAGAGCAAAAATGATAGTCTCAGAAAGAAGTAGAGATTCTCTGCTATCAGAAAAGGATAAAAAGAAGGATGACTTAGAGAACAGTAAGACACAGTTCATTACCACCTACAGCAGCCAAGCCTTCATGGTAAAACATAGCCTGAAAAAATTCTGGCCGGTCCTTCAGACGGATCCAGACATTGCGGAATATGTTGAAACATATCCCCAAATAACCTTCAAAAAATCGAAATCATTAAAGGATGAGCTATGTAGTGCAGTGCAAGCAGTAAAAGAAAAACCAATGGGGATACAAGGTTTTTTCCCCTGTAGAAGCTGCAAAGCATGCAAGCATAGCAAAAACTGCAAGGAGGTAAAACTGACACCAAATACTGAACCCTTCAGAATACAAGAACACACATCATGTAACACCGAGTTCGCAGTGTATGCTTTGTTCTGCCCTTGTGAGAAGGCCTACATAAGCAGTACTATACATGAGGCAAAAATCAGAATCTTAGAACACTTGAGAGCTATTATGAATTGTGATAAAGCATACCCGATTGCGAGACATTTTCAGACAGAACATAACCAAAACACAAATCTATTGAGATTTTGGATATGGTGAAACATGATGAGAGAGGAGGGAACAGAATACAAAAATTACGTAGGCTGGAGTCAAGATTTATTATCAAATACCAGATGGTAGCCCCGATAGGCCATAACTGTGACGAAGAGTTAGAAACTCACTTAGGATGAAATATCCATATGGGGAATTAAGTGTCATTAACTCTGTGCAAATTTTATCTAAGAGAGTATGGGAATTTGTAAGAAAACTGTAAAATAATTTGAATATCTGAAATTTTGCTGAAATGTAAATGATTTAAGATTGTAAAGAAAACCTGGAAATTTAAAAGATGAGTGTTAATGTTCTGTTTGCCAGAAGAGCCTCCGCAGTTTTAGTACTGTGAAAGTGTCTATGACTAAGAATACTATTTTAAATTTGAAGTCTTGAAAGTCTCTTATAACCTAAAGGTTATTTTTTAAATCACAAAGGGTGTTTGTTGAATTTTATGAGGTGTTATTTTGTTTTCTTAGATACTAAAGAAGAGCGCAAGATGAAGAAAATACTGTAATAGCCTGCACTAAAATGAAGGAAAAGAGTTACATGCTTTAAACGAATATTGAATGATTAAAAACCACAAGGGTGTTAAGACTGTTAGCCCATTGGGGCAGTGTATATCCTGTTAACACAGTTTGGTATGTGCATTTTTAGCCCACTGGGGCAAGACATCTATAAATCTCGAGCAGAGAAAGGATTATTGGTTTCTAAGATTCGGATTACGAACTTAAGATAAAGTTATTACCTTTGCATAATTCCACTGATGATGTTTCCTGCGAAATGCTGGATAAAGTTTTGTTGAAAGGGAATTTATAAAAAAACACCTTGTGAGTAACATGACGAAACTCAATGACATAAGCTGAACTCAAAGTTAAGAGATTGAGTATAAATGTAAATTATTTTTGCAGTCGAATTAATTGCAATGAGAAATTTCTGTTCCTTCCGTTATGATCAACTCACTTTATGTTTTAGCAGCGCTAGTCTGCTTTCTATTACTGTTTAAAAAACTATCACATGTCCATTTAAAGCCTATTGAGATTGAAACACTTTCACTCGTGAGCAAGGGAGGAGAGTCCCGAAATGCGTGGAGTTTTTGTTGCCTTTTCACTGGAGTAAAGGCTGTTTTCCAAGAAATAAGCGTTCATGTGTTCTTGACTGAATGGGAAAGGTCGAGAGTTGGAATTGATTTGTAGGTTCGCTACCTACACACGAACCGCCTTCAACAAGCAGCTTAAACGGAACGGAGCTCGGCGCCTGCCGAGCCATTTGGAGTGTGGATATATATATATATATATATATATATATATATATATATATATATATATATATATATATATATATATATATATATATATATATATATATATATATATATATATATATATCAAAACAAAACCCTTTCAGGCATAGAGTGACGCATAAATTATGCAAAAAAGAAGGAGAGAACTCTGGGTAGGTCTCAGTTTAGGTGGAAAGCAGCTCCTGTTAGAGCACTCTCAACACCAGCGACACTCTAGATCTGCTCACCTCAAATGTCTGTTTTTCTATCAAAATTTTTAAGCATAGGATTAGACAGTGCTATCCATGCCGAGATAGAAAATGACAAAGTATTTCGCCATTTAAACAGCAAAGTCTTTAAGCATAGGACTAGTACAGTGCAGTCCTTGCCGAGCTGTCAAATAACAAAAGCCATTTATCACTCCAGGCACAATATTACAGCATTGAATTGGTAAAATACCAACTCAAGCCAACCTGAAATGAATAAAAGCAACCCCTGACACAGTGTTTCGCTCTAATTAGAGCTCTTCAGAGAGGTATAGCTTTGTCCAGACACAAGGGAGCACCCAGTATTAAGTCAAAACAAAACCCTTTCAGGCATAGAGTGACGCATAAATTATGCAAAAAAGAAGGAGAGAACTCTGGGTAGGTCTCAGTTTAGGTGGAAAGCAGCTCCTGTTAGAGCACTCTCAACACCAGCGACACTCTAGATCTGCTCACCTCAAATGTCTGTTTTTCTATCAAAATTTTTAAGCATAGGATTAGACAGTGCTATCCATGCCGAGATAGAAAATGACAAAGTATTTTGCCATTTAAACAGCAAAGTCTTTAAGCATAGGACTAGTACAGTGCAGTCCTTGCCGAGCTGTCAAATAACAAAAGCCATTTATCACTCCAGGCACAATATTACAGCATTGAATTGGTAAAATACCAACTCAAGCCAACCTGAAATGAATAAAAGCAACCCCTGACACAGTGTTTCGCTCTAATTAGAGCTCTTCAGAGAGGTATAGCTTTGTCCAGACACAAGGGAGCACCCAGTATTAAGTCAAAACAAAACCCTTTCAGGCATAGAGTGACGCATAAATTATGCAAAAAAGAAGGAGAGAACTCTGGGTAGGTCTCAGTTTAGGTGGAAAGCAGCTCCTGTTAGAGCACTCTCAACACCAGCGACACTCTAGATCTGCTCACCTCAAATGTCTGTTTTTCTATCAAAATTTTTAAGCATAGGATTAGACAGTGCTATCCATGCCGAGATAGAAAATGACAAAGTATTTCGCCATTTAAACAGCAAAGTCTTTAAGCATAGGACTAGTACAGTGCAGTCCTTGCCGAGCTGTCAAATAACAAAAGCCATTTATCACTCCAGGCACAATATTACAGCATTGAATTGGTAAAATACCAACTCAAGCCAACCTGAAATGAATAAAAGCAACCCCTGACACAGTGTTTCGCTCTAATTAGAGCTCTTCAGAGAGGTATAGCTTTGTCCAGACACAAGGGAGCACCCAGTATTAAGTCAAAACAAAACCCTTTCAGGCATAGAGTGACGCATAAATTATGCAAAAAAGAAGGAGAGAACTCTGGGTAGGTCTCAGTTTAGGTGGAAAGCAGCTCCTGTTAGAGCACTCTCAACACCAGCGACACTCTAGATCTGCTCACCTCAAATGTCTGTTTTTCTATCAAAATTTTTAAGCATAGGATTAGACAGTGCTATCCATGCCGAGATAGAAAATGACAAAGTATTTCGCCATTTAAACAGCAAAGTCTTTAAGCATAGGACTAGTACAGTGCAGTCCTTGCCGAGCTGTCAAATAACAAAAGCCATTTATCACTCCAGGCACAATATTACAGCATTGAATTGGTAAAATACCAACTCAAGCCAACCTGAAATGAATAAAAGCAACCCCTGACACAGTGTTTCGCTCTAATTAGAGCTCTTCAGAGAGGTATAGCTTTGTCCAGACACAAGGGAGCACCCAGTATTAAGTCAAAACAAAACCCTTTCAGGCATAGAGTGACGCATAAATTATGCAAAAAAGAAGGAGAGAACTCTGGGTAGGTCTCAGTTTAGGTGGAAAGCAGCTCCTGTTAGAGCACTCTCAACACCAGCGACACTCTAGATCTGCTCACCTCAAATGTCTGTTTTTCTATCAAAATTTTTAAGCATAGGATTAGACAGTGCTATCCATGCCGAGATAGAAAATGACAAAGTATTTTGCCATTTAAACAGCAAAGTCTTTAAGCATAGGACTAGTACAGTGCAGTCCTTGCCGAGCTGTCAAATAACAAAAGCCATTTATCACTCCAGGCACAATATTACAGCATTGAATTGGTAAAATACCAACTCAAGCCAACCTGAAATGAATAAAAGCAACCCCTGACACAGTGTTTCGCTCTATTTAGAGCTCTTCAGAGAGGTATAGCTTTGTCCAGACACAAGGGAGCACCCAGTATTAAGTCAAAACAAAACCCTTTCAGGCATAGAGTGACGCATAAATTATGCAAAAAAGAAGGAGAGAACTCTGGGTAGGTCTCTGGGAGGAGAGTCCCGAAACGCGTGGAGTTTTTGTTGCCTTTTCACTGGAGTAAAGGCTGTTTTCCAAGAAATAAGCGTTCATGTGTTCTTGACTGAATGGGAAAGGTCGAGAGTTGGAATTGATTTGTAGGTTCGCTACCTACACACGAACCGCCTTCAACAAGCAGCTTAAACGGAACGGAGCTCGGCGCCTGCCGAGCCATTTGGAGTGTGGATATATATATATATATATATATATATATATATATATATATATATATATATATATATATATATATATATATATATATATATTTCCACAGGCAATCTTCTTCGGTAGAATCAGATTTGAGGCGGCACCGCGGGGTTCATCATTCCATCTTCCTTTACTAATTAACATCAGGGCATGACGCGTTTCGGAGGGTTTCCTTTATCAAACGCCCTTCAATGTTCCATTTGCCTCTGTTATTCACAGTCCCCTTTCTTTTGCGTCTTTTATGCTCTCCATCACTGAAGTAGTGTGGGATACCTGAAGACGTGGCGCGGAGTCATCTTGCCTCCACAATTGGACTGCCTCTCCCAGCATGCAGTGTCTCTAGCTTGCTGGTGACGGCCCGTTTACCGGCATATTCATCACTTTCCCCGTTGGGAGGCCGATATGCCACATAGTCAGGTGAGGGCTGGGGTACTTGTTCTGGGCTCCGATGGCGTTAATATACATATATATATATATATAGATATATAGATATAGATATACATATAGATATAGATATATACGTATATGTATATACATATATATATATATCTGTATTTAAAATGCGCAAAAACAGAACTCACTGCTGTAATTAAACTGAGGCTAAGAATAATGGTATAAACAATAGTGTGGAGACAACTATGCATTTGGTATTAAACATTAGAGCCAATGTAATAAGATCATAGTAGTTCTTTTAAAAATCATTCTCTTTCTGAACTAAGCAATAGAAATACCAACTACACCTTTGTAATAAGATTGGTTTAGTACAATATCTACAAAATGCTTATTTATATAGGGTTATGTGTAAATGAACACTAGGTTTACAAATACATCTTTGGGATATGAATAAATATCAATCGGAGCATCTGGGCCGTTTTTCTGGTTCATATTGACTGAATTAAATACCAAAAGGTTGTAAATGAAAGGATAAATTAATGAATCAATACGTCTATTCTAAAATGCTGTAGTTCGAAACCATTGCCCATGCAAAGATGGCGGAGCCTCAAAAACAATTGGTCCGTTTTGAGATGAAAATGGGCTTATAAGTATACTTTTAAATCAAATGCTTAGGACTTATCGACTATATTAAAAGCATCTTTAGTTAAATGTCCTATTTAACTAGACTGATGTTTCGTAAATAAAATTAGTTTGGAATGGTCTTTGTCGAAAACTAAATATATGTTCTAACTAGTTCCCGAAAACCACAAATCATTTGATTAAAGTTACAATTTAAGACATTATATTGAATTTATCAAAAAGCTTTTATAAATAAGCTTTGCGAAGTCCTAAAAATGTTCATTATATATAAAATAACTCCACTTTAAGATGGCGCCCATTTTTCTCCGTACGGGACCTAAACTAATGCTCTGTATCTAAAAGAGCGCCCTAGTTTTGTTAATTGATAACTAACTAATTGGACCGGTCTCCAATTAGTATCGGTATTTAAGGAGCATGGTTTTAGCCACTTCAAATGTACCGTGGTGAACCCTGTGAAGCGGACACGATCGAGGATCTCTTTTGCGGGACCGGAACTACTGCATCCGGGTGAGTTGGTAGCAGAAAAACCGCTCGATATCCGTCACTAGTGTGTGGGAAGTTTTCTCTTATTGCAAAATGGCTCTCTATTGACAACATCGGTGTTTTTTAACCTAAAATTAACTTTACTTTACAACTTAGCTCAGTGCGCTTTCAGCTGCACACTTATCACCTTTATCTTTAAAATTTGAGAAAGGACTTTGTGTGATTTAGCATATACACATTAACGACAAAAAACTGTTTTTGGACGTTGAAATACTTACTGACTGCTTGCTACTTGCCATTTTTCCCTAAATACGGTGGTACAACCAATATTGGTACACGGTTTTGACCTCTATGGGAAATAATTGGTTTTGGTATTTGGTGACCTATAAACCAGTCTTTCCTCATGCGTGTTGATTATAATTGCCTGGAGGACACTGTTAAAAGCCAATATGAGATTGTCTAAGACAATAATATGCATTAAACTTTACTCATTTTAGGACACTGCTCCGTAAAAAAGACTTCTTACCTGTTAAATATTATGCTCAATACATGAGGAAGCGTTCTAAAGTGAGATTATATGTAAGTACAGTTTAAATTAGTTGTGCAGGCTAAACATTCTTACAGCCATAGTCTAACTAAATTTATAATATATCTCTGCAACCGTTTTTTACAGAATCACCAGTTGCAATTAATTGAAAGGTTACCAAATTGAATATTCCTTAAATTGAGATTTAATGTAAGTACAGTATAAATCAGATGTGCAGGTTAAAAATCCTTACAGTCATAGTTTAACTAAACTGATAATCTATTTCTGCAATCGTTTTTTCAGAATTACCAGTTGTGAACTAATGAAAGATTACTAAATTGAATAGCCTATATTTACTTTCCAAGGTATGTTCTTATATTGACTGTGTTGATGTATTTATTTATGTTACACTAGGAAGGTGTCTTCTATTGAAGAGAATATTACAGCAACCCAGGCAGATATTGAAAACTGTAGAGAAGATAACAATCATGATCTATCCCAGAAACACGCAAAACTGGTCGAAATGAAGAATTCATTGACATCAGTATTAGATAAAAGAATTATGCAGAGATGGGAGGCAAGCAAATTATCTCATTTTCAATACGGGGAAGGGGCAGGCAGGTTGCTGGCCTGGAAAGTAAAATCTGATCGGGTGCGAAATCATATTGATTAAGTTACAACTGACAATGGCACTTTTACAAAAGATGTTGATATTAGGGAAACTTTTAAAGATTTCTTCCAAGCAATATATCAGGAAGACCTTAGTGTCACTTCCGAAGATGTAGTTAATTGGTTAAAAGATCTCTCTTTACCATCTTTGACGGATGAACAGAGTACATTTTTAGATAAGGAAATAACTAAGACTGAGGTAGAGCAGGCTATACAGGGAGCCAAGGGAGGCAAGGCTGCAGGAACTGACGGTTTACCGTCAGAAATCTACAAAAACCTGCTACTAGAGGTGTCTCCTGTTCTGGTGGAACTGTTTAATAAGATCTTGAGGGAAGGAGAGGCTCCCCCAGCATCCTGGGACAACGCCTTGATAACACTAATCCTGAAGCCAGGAAAGCCCCCATCTGACTGTGGTTCGTATCGGCCAATATCAAGATCTTTGCGGCAATATTGGCCAAAAGGCTCGGTCAGATAGCCCCGGATATACTGCATCCCAATCAAAAAGGTTTCGTAAAGGGGAGGCAGCTGTTTGAGCTCACATATGATCTAGTGGGAGCTATAGATCTGGCGACGAAGGAGACTCTGCCCCTCTCGGTCCTCACTTTGGACGCCACCAAGGCCTTCGACAGGGTGAACTGGCAATACCTGTCGGAGGCCCTGTTGAGGTTCAATGTGGGGGACAAGTTCTGTAGAGCAATAAAATTGCTTTATGGAAGCCCATCGGCCTCTATCCTGATCAATGGGGGCTTATCTAAGCCATTTAGGGTAATGAGGGGTACGAGACAGGGTTGTCCCCTGTCCCCCCTATTATTCGATTTGTATATAGAGCCATTTGCGCAGAAACTGAGAGAAAACTCACAAATTAAACCCTTTGTTTACTGCGATTGGGTAAAAAAAGTGGCCCTCTACGCAGACGATATCATGATTTTTACACCAGATATTAACACTACGTTCCCAGTTGTTATAGATCAGGCCCTGGAATTTGGAAAGGTTTCAGGATATGAAGTGAATGCCTACAAAACGGAGTCAATGTCATGGAACGTTAACCTAAATACCCATAGTGCGACATCAAGGGTTAACTTGCGGTACCTGGGGATAGTTGTAGACAAAAATATAAACACGATAGCCTCTCTCAATTTTGTAAAAGTTGCAGCGCAGTGCCGAAAACTGATGAGAACATGGGCACATCTCCCTCTTACCATCTTGGGGAAGGTAAATTCAGTTAAAATGTCCATACTGCCAAAGATTTCATTTTTATTTAATTCAATTCCGCTGTTTTTTTACCCTAAATTAATTTCAAAGCTGCAGAGCGAGATATCCTCTTTCATCTGGAATAACAAGAATCCAAGAATTGCTTGTAAAAAGATAAGGCGTCGGAGGGAGAAGGGTGGGCTGGCGGGCCCAGACCTTCAGGCTTACGCATGGGCATTTCAGTTAACGCATGCTCGCATGCTTTTGAAAACACCAACTGAGACAGGCCTGGGCCTTATGTTTTCCACTTTGCTGAGCTGTGAGGGAGTTGGGCAGGCCAGTTTCTTGTTTAAATTTGGTGACCCCAAATTTTTTAATAAAATAAAGCTGAAGGTACTACAGGGGATGGCCAAGACGTGGTATAGAGTGAGATACTCGATTAATCGAGGATATTATTCAAGCAGAGCTCCAATATGGGATTTACCTGTGCCCCCAGCCTGGGCGGAAGACGCATTAGCCCTACCACTTAAAGAGGCCAGAATTATATCTTGGGGAGACTTATTTTCTGACAGATCTCTACTTCCATGGAACTATTTGACCAACAAAGTCGGGCCGATACTCTCAAGATTTAAATATCTGCAAATCTCAAGTTGGGTTCAGGCATTTAATACACAGTCCTCGCGTAACAGCAGTCTTCCCATAGGGGGAGGGAGTGAATTAGAGGCGTGCCTGCTGGACAAACCCCTTATAAAGAAATAGATCTCGCTTTGGTACAACATGATCATAGAGGAATCAGATGGCAAATTCTGTCTTCCAACCCAATTGTGGGCTGAGTCGATGCCAGGAAAAGATGTAGAAGAACTTTGGCTAACCTCATGCAGGGTACTGTGGTATTTGGTTAAGCCTGCTTGGCTCCGAAGGAACCATATATTCACAATGCACAGAGCTTACTATTCCCCGCAGAGACAGTCAAAATTCTCCCAGACAGGGCCGGTCTCTTGTCCAAGATGTGGTTTGGTGGCGGCGTCCGACACTCACATGTTTTTTGAATGCCCACAAATTACCCCTTTCTGGAATTCCATAAGTAATAAATTGTCCTCGATTCTGGATTTTCAGATCACTATCGATTTGGGTTTAGTTATCTTTGGCCTGAGTGGAAAAACCCGCAATGCTGCCTCCAACTTGGTGTTCTATTCCATTCTGGCGGCCCGCAGGGAAATTTGCAGACACTGGAAAGACGCTTTGCCACCCACCTTTTATGAATGGCGTTCTTCAATCCTCCAGATTTCGAAACTGGATTTGGCAAGGGGAGGGAATCAGGGGAAAAGAGTCTTTTGGAAGCAGCTAGAGAGGTCATGTTGACACCTGGTTTTTTTTTTTTTTCCCCAGGTCCAATGAATCTATTTCTGCAATCATTTTTTCAGAATTACCAGTTGCGAACTAATGAAAGATTACTAAATTGAATAGCCTATATTTACTTTCCAAGGTATGTTCTTATATTGACTGTGTTGATGTATTTAATTATGTTACACTAGGAAGTTGTTCCTCCCTCTCTCTCCCCTTTCTTGAACATCTATACCAGTTATGGGTTAATTTCTACACAATAATAAATGAAAATGCAATTTGATGTGATGATAAAAAGCGTGTCCTATAAAGAATGGAATTCTTTAGCATTAGAGACTTGCTCGATATTCTTGTAAAAGTTGATGTGTGTTTTTATTTTGTTTGAAATTGTTGTGTACAAAATTGTAAATAGCCTTTTTATATGTACTTTTGTAGCCCTGAAGAAGTCCCTGGATGGAACGAAACGCGTTGGCGGTTCCAAAAGTGATGCTTTCAAAAGTTTTTAAAGAATGAAAAATAAAGAATAAATTAAAATCGAACATCGACTCGTCTATGGAACTAGATCCTTTTGAACTGTTTTCTGAGTCTATTACAAGTTGTGTTTAAAGTGTACTGGGCTACCATGTGTTAATAAATTGATGAATGCTAGGTTCTTTGAATCAGCTTCTAATTCAAGGGAGTATAGGGAATTGTGCTTCCAGCCCGTTGTTTGCACCTTTTTTCTTCGCCAATATCAATAGGGACTTTAAGACTAGTGCTGGCAAATTATGCTTTGATTCCCATTTCCTTGCTTAAGATCGTAGTAGGAGCAGGACCAAATAGGCTAAAAGGAGTCGGACGGGCAGACGGGCAGACTGGGCTACAAATGGGTAATGTGGAAATCCAAAAAAAAGAGTAATACAGAGGATGATTAAAAAGGAAATAAAAGTTCAAAATAGTAATAATAACATAAGAAAGAATAGATATTTACACATGCAATTAATACTCTTACTACGTACTGATGGAAAAATTAATTAAAAAACCCCAATTGTTGCACATATAGTTTGAAGTGACATCAAAGCAAACTACAATTCCCACAATACACTATGTAAATACAAAGACCACCACTAGTCACATGATATTGTGTTAATGTTTATTATTGGTTGAAGTGTTTGTTTAAAACTTGAACCGTGAACAAGCTATCAGGGATAAGGAAACGCGTCGGTTGTCTCCTTGCACCTTGTATGTATTTTGAAATAAAATAATTAGGGAATGAAGAAGCCTGCGAGTGCGTTATGCGAAAAGAATTCTTAAGGATTCATATGTGGAAATAGAATTTGGCATGGTTCTGCCTTGAATTCCGCACCGAACGTAGAAGCGCCAGGGGTCAGGAAAAAGTGAGCCAAACCTGGTGAAAAAAATATATATGTATACATATATATATATTACCTACTGGCGGTTGCCAGTAGGTAGTTATAGTTAGAACCTTGTTTCCTTAGGAAATCCGCAACATTCTATTGGGAATAACTTTGGCGCCGGTTGTTGAATCTCCGCGAATTTCTCAAAGAAGATGGCCCGCTCCACTCCGATCCTTCCCTGAAAGTCTCGGGAAGATTCGTCAAGCAGGTGCCGAGAAAAAGGGGGTCCCAAAACGTGTTTTCCCCATGTTAATTTCCATAGGACGATTAGACACGGCTACAGCCCGAACCGCTGAACGGAATTACACCAAATTTGGGAAAATGGTAGGGTCTGGTACGCAGATCATGCTTTTGGTTAAAGGGTGTAAATCCCTCCAGTAGTTCCTGAGAAAATCAAAAGAAAATATATATATATATATCTGGGCGGAGCCTAACCACACATCTCATTGTGAGATCTGATTGGCTGTCAGCACTTCATCCAAGAAGTGTTGGCAGCCATCTTGGGACCAATATACATGATAGCACCTCCTTAAAAAGCATTGCAGTTAATAGAAGGTTTTAGGACTTTAGTTACATTATAAATCATTTGTTGGTGGTACCATACTCATTTTAGGAAAGGTGGTGTGTTCTAAGGTGATTTTACCATGTGAAAAAGCATTCTGCTGGGATATCATGAATCATGTTTGAAAGAAAACTATTACCTCATGCTTTTCCCACAGTGGTTTGGAAGGGGATCTATAAGCTAAACTGAAAGCATATTTTCTGTAAATTCACATTATCTTTCTCAGTCATGTGAGAATGAAGTCTGACATTCTCAGTAAAACATGTACATCCAACAAGGACAGAGACTTTCAGTTGATTCCTTTGTGTTCTACTGCAGCTTCCCAGAGTGTTCTAAAGAACAACTAGAGCGCTAACAGTCCTACTTATTACAAAGGTATGGCACACCTGAAGCCATCTTGATTGGAATAAAGTGGTAACTCTTAAAACATTTCATTTAAAAAGCAACAACATGAGGGGGTATATTTTTCCATAGAAAGTATGATTAGTGCTGCAGAAAGAAGAATTAGGGCACATTTTGAGTGACTTCTCAAATCCTCTTCTATTTCATAAAAAAATTCTGACATGAAGCCTCCCAAGATGGCCACCAGAGACAAAAGAGCCCAAATGTAGCCCAAATATCACCCAGATGTAGCATATGTATAGCCCAATGACAGAATGTCTCAGAGTGTTCTACAGAACAACTAGAGCGCTAACAGTCTTACTTATGACAAAAGTATGGCACACCAGAAGCCATCTTGATTGGAATGAAGTGGTAAGTCTGAAAACATTTATTTTAAAAAGGAACAAAACGAGGGGGTTCATTTTGCCATAGAAAGTATGATTAGTGCTTCAGAAAGAAAAAATAGGGCACATTTTGAGTCACTTCTCAAATCCTCTTCTATTTCATTAAAAAATTCTGACATGCAGACTGAAACATGCACTTTCAATACCAGCAGCAGACTTCCCTGGTGACCAGTAGCTTTACTACGGTGATCTAATGAGCAACTAGAGTGCTAACATTCAGAATTTATGGCAAATGTGTGACACATCTGAATGCCTTCTTGATGGAACCAAAGTAAACAAGCATTGAAAATGCAATAGATCTCGCCCTCGTTTAAGTTAAAGCCATTCTGTTTGTAATGAGGTGGCTTTTTAGCTTTGCTTTTATTAGTGTTTTTCAAACTTTCATGTAAATAACATGCATATGTATGCATATATGTATATGTATGCATGCATTTATATTTGTATTAATATAGATATGCAGATTATATATGTTTATATATGTCTGTATATATATATATATATACACATACATATATATATAAATGCATATGCATATATATGCATATATATGTGTATATGTGTGCATGTAGAGAGGTAGAGAGGTAGATGTGTAGAGGTAGAGGTGTAGAGGTAGAGAGATAGAGGTATAGAGGTAGTGGTAGAGAGGTAGAGACTAGTAGAGAGAGAAGTAGAGAGAGGTAGAGAGTAGAGAGTGAATAATAGAGAGTAGAGAGTGAGTAGTGGAGAGTAGTAGAGAGCAGTAGAGAGTAGCAGAGAGTGAGTAGTAGAGAGTAGTAGAGTGAATAGTAGAGTGAGTAGTAGAGAGTAGTAGAGAGTGAGTAGTAGAGAGTGAGTAGTAGAGAGTAGTAGAGAGTAAGTAGTAGAGTGAGTAGTAGAGATCAGTAGAGAGTGAGTAGTAGAGAGTAGTAAAGAGTGAGTAGTAGAGAGTAGTAGAGAGAGAGTAGCAGAGATAGAGAGAATAGTAGAGAATAGTAGAGAGTAGTAGAGAGTGAGTAGTAGAGAGTAGTAGAGAGTAGAGAGAGAGTAGTAGATAGTGAGTAGTAGAGAGTGAGTAGTAGAGAGTGAGTAGTAGAGTGAGTAGTAGAGTGAGTAGTATCGAATGAGTAGTAGAGAGTAGTAGAGAGAGAGTAGTAGAGAGTGAGTAGTAGAGAGTAGTAGAGAGTGAGAAGTAGAGAGTGAGTAGTAGAGAGTAGTAGAGAGTGAGTAGTAAAGAGTGAGTAGTAGAGAGAGAGTAGTAGAGAGTGAGTAGTAGAGAGTAGTAGATAGTGAGTAGTAGGGAGTGAGTAGTAGAGAGAGAGTAGTAGAGAGTAGTAGAGTAGTAGAGAATGAGTAGTAGAGACTGAGAATTAGAGAGTAGTGGAGTAGTAGAGAGTGAGTAGTAGAGAGTAGTGGAGAATATTTCAAAGTTTGGCACAGCACCACTTGCACAACAAGTCCAATCAAATCATATCACTTAGAGTCCTTATTGAAGCGCTGAATCTTGGTGTATATTCAAATGCTTTTATTTTCCTTAAGTTTATGTACCACAGCCAGCCGACGCGTTTCGTTATGTACAATAGAACTTCTTCAGGGCGTTCTTATTTCCTTCAAGTTATGTCGGTATCCTGTTGTCATATAACTAGATATTTCTTCCAAATGTTAGACGAGTCGTAAGTACATTCTTATTCAAAGTGACTAGGTATCAATTTTACCCACACAATTCGGGCAGACTTGAGAAATTTATAGCATCCTCAAAGTCAGTCTTTCAAAAATTCCAAAGTATAGGACATGATAATCCAAATCCAAATGTTTCTCAAGAAAAGTCATTTTCAATCGTTCGGAATATCGGCGTTTGGGCAGATATGACCCACGGACACGGTTTATGACTTTTTTGAGAAACATTTGGATTTGGATTATCATGTCCTATACTTTGGAATTTTTGAAAGACTGACTTTGAGGATGCTATAAATTACTCAAATCCATGGATGCTGCTGGGAACGCCACCAGCAACACCCATTGCACGCCCCTTTAACGCAGGACACTGCGTTAAAGGGACTGATATATATCAGGCAGGATTACGCCACAAAAAATGGCTTAGTCCTGCTTTGCATTGAAGAATGAGTGTCTATATAAATATAAATGTGTGGATGGTGGATTTAGTAACAGTGTCATTGATTGTTTCCTTAACTAATTTGTAGAGTCTCACTATATATAATGTGTAGTTACTAAACTGTGTGAAAGTCTTTATTGCTTTGTCTTAATTGCTATATTAAAGACTATATTTGTTATTGGTTTCTTAACTGAGTATTTGTATGGGTAAATGAATGTCTATGTGGTTTGGTGGGGGGTGTGTGATTGCCAAAAAATGTGTGAATAGTTCATTCAGTAGGTATATGAGGTTAGGACTACATGTTATAACAGTTGTTTCAGTGAGTGTATATGGTTATGGGTGTGGTGGTGATGAAATATTTCTCTCAATGGTACATTTCCATTTAACTGGAAAGAAAAAGGCAGTGTATGTGACAGTTATATCTAATTAAGTGTGCCTAAGACTTAGTGATTGTATGAGTCACTATATGGATAACTGTATACTTGTAATAGTGATTTTATAACAGTGTGAGTGAGTTACTATCTATATAAATAGATGAAGTGGTGTTTGTATAAGTGTGTAGATGAGTAAATGTAAGCATAATCAATTGTTTGCATAAGTCAGAAGGATGTCTTTATAAGTGAAT
The DNA here is from genome assembly GCF_964261635.1 of Lissotriton helveticus. Taxonomy (NCBI): domain Eukaryota; kingdom Metazoa; phylum Chordata; class Amphibia; order Caudata; family Salamandridae; genus Lissotriton; species Lissotriton helveticus. The sequence continues at coordinate 1,720,086,967 of NC_136057.1, forward strand.
ACAATGTGTGCTGGTGTGTAATGTTGAAATAGGCGTATAAGTATATTTGATAGTGTTCTGTTAATTATTCACTGCATATAACACTGAATCTATAGGTAAGTGATTAGATGTGTGTATAGTTCTATGAATAACTGAGTGGGTGTTTCGAAATTTCTATTGGTGTGTCAATGGTTTCAAATATGGCACTTTCTATTTTACAGTGAGTGATGAAAGATTATACTAGTGTGTGATGAGGTGTATTTGATTGTCACATGGATGATGTCATCTGTGATATCATCAGTGATGTCATTTCAGATGTCATCAGTGAAGTCATCAGTGATGTCACTGACCATGTCATGAATTATGTAATATGTGACATCATCAGCAGTGGATTGCGGGCGCGCGAGTTATAGTGAGTACAACTAACTATAACGGGGGAATTTCAATGGTTTTGTTTGAGTAAAATGTCCAGCTAACTATAACTGGTGTGAAACCTATGGTTTTTTCAGTGAATATATATATATATATATATATATATATATATATTCACTCAAAAAACTATAAGTTTTAGTGGTGTTATAGTTAGCTGGACATTTTACTCATACAAAACCAATGAAATTGCTCCTATATAGTTAGTTGTACTAACTATATTTCGCGCACCCGCAATCCACTGCTGATGATATCACATATTAGATCATTCATCACATGGTCAGTGACATCACTGATGACATCTCAAATGACATCACTGATGACATCACTGATGATATCATCCAGTGAATGTGGTTTGCTTCGTTATTTAAATATGCATTATATATATAGCAATTTACATTGAAGAATGAGTGGATATATATAAATAAAGATTTTGATGGAGGATTTAGTAGCAGTGTAATTGACTGTTTACTTGACCAATTTATAATGTCTCACTAAATATAGTGGATAGTGACTAAACTGTGTGAATATCTGTATCACTTTGTCAGTTGTTGTGTAAACTGATTCTACAGTTGGTTACTAGCTATGTGAAAGTCTATATTAGTTATTGATTAGTTAACTGAGTATTTGTATGAGAGTGTGAAGGTGTGTGTGGTTCGGTGGGGGGTGTGTGACTGTCCAAAGATGTGTGAATAGTTGATTCAGTAGATATATGAAGTTAAAACTACATGTTCTAACAGTTTGGGTGAGGGAATCTCTTTATGGGTGTGGTGATGAGCAAATATATTTCTCAAAGGTACAGGTCCAACAAACTAGAAAAATAAAAGGCAGTGTATGTGTCAGTTGTTGTATATAAATAAGTATACATAAGACACAATGATTGTGTGAGTGACTGTATGGATAACTGTATACTTGTAATAATGATTTTATAATTCACTAAGTATGACTTACTATCTAAATGAATAGAAGAAGTGGTGTTTGTATAAGTGTTTTGCTAAGTAAATATGTAAGTATGATCCATTGTTTGCATAAGTGAGTAGGATGACTTCATATGTGAATAGGATGCGTGCTGTTGTTTAATGTCGATATAGATGTATAAGTATTTTTGATAGTGTTCTATTGTTCATTGACAGCATGTATGAGTGAATCCATAGCTAAGTGATTAGATGTGTGTATACATCTATGAATCACTGAGTGGATTTGTAGATACTTGTATTGCTGTGACAATGGATTTAAATATGATACTCTGTATTTTACAAACAGTGATGAAAAATTGTAATAGTGAATGAAAAGGTGTATGTGATTGTCCGTGGATGATGTCATCAGTGATGTCATCAGTGATGTCATTTGAGATGTCATCAGTGATGTCACTGACCATGTCATGAATGATCTAATATGTGACATCATCAGCAGTGGATTGCGGGTGCACGAAATATAGTTAGTACAACTAACTATATAGGAGCAATTTCATTGGTTTTGTATGAGTAAAACGTCCAGCTAACTATAACACCACTAAAACTTATAGTTTTTTGAGTGAATTTCAAAGGTTTTTTAAAAACTAATTCCTAACTATATAACTCCTGAAACCTATGGTTTTTTCAGTGAATTTCAAAGGTTTTTTTAAATGCTAATTCCTAACTATATAAGGCCTGAAACCTATGGTTTTTTTCAGTGAATTTCAAAGGTTTTTTTAAATGCTGATTCCTAACTATATAAGGCCTGAAACCTATGGTTTTTTCAGTGAATTTCAAAGGTTTTTTAAATGCTAATTCCTAACTATATAAGGCCTGAAACCTATGGTTTTTTCAGTGAATTTCAAAGGTTTTTTAAATGCTAATTCCTAACTATATAAGGCCTGAAAGCTATGTTTTTTTCAGTGAATTTCAAAGGTTTTTTAAATGCTAATTCCTAACTATATAAGGCGTGAAACCTATGGTTTTTTCAGTGTTTTTAAAAAAAAAATTGATTGGTTAACTGGCTTATTAAGTGTATCTTAGTGAATACATATATTAGCGAGTAATGTTTAAATATTTAAATATATGCATGAGTGATGTAATATGTGACGTCATCAGCAGTGCATTGCAGACATGCAAGTTATAGTGAGTCCAACTAACTATAACGTGGGAATTTCAATGGTTTTATGCGAGTAACATTTCCAGCTAACTATAACTGGTGTGAAACCTATGGTTTTTTCAGTGAATTTCAAAGGTTTTTTAAATGCTAATTCCTAACTATAACTGGTGTTTAACCTATGGTTTTTTCAGTGAATATATATATATATAAAATTTCTATGGCAAAATGAAACCCCTCATTTTGTTCCTTTTCAAATTAAATGTATTAAGTGTTACCACTTTATTCCAATCAAGATGACTTCAGGTGTGCCATACTTTTGTCATAAGTAAGACTGTTAGCGTTCTAGTTGTTCTTTAGAACACTCTGGGACATTCTGTCACTGGGCTATAGTTGGGCTACATCTGGCTGATATTTGGGCTACATTTGGGCTCTTTTGTCTCTGGTGGCCATCTTGGGAGACTGCATATCAGAATTTTTTTAATGAAATATAAGAGGATTTGAGAAGTCACTCAAAATGTGCCCTAATTTTTCTTTCTTCAGCACTAATCATAATTTCTTTTGCAAAATGAACCCCCTCATTTTGTTCCTTTGCAAATTAAATGTTTTAAGTGTTAACACTTTATTCCAATCAAGATGACTTCAGGTGTGCCATACTTTTGTCATAAGTAAGACTGTTAGCGCTCTAGTTGTTCTTTAGAACACTCTGGGACATTCTGTCATTGGGCTATAGTTGGGCTACATCTGGCTGATATTTGGGCTACATTTGTTTTTTTTTGTCTCTGGTGGCCATCTTTGGGCTACATTGGGCTACATTGGGCTACATTGGGCTACATTTGGGCTCTAACATATATATAGCCCAATGTAGCCCAATATATACTTTTTCAAAGTTAATTTTCGTAAAAACCACTGGAGCACATATCTTGAGACATAGCAAAGGCACATCGGGCTACCAGTCCCTACAATTTTGCCAAGTTTGGTGGAAAACCATTCAGCCGTTCGGGCTAAAAGTGAGTCCAACCGCCCTATGGAAATTAACATGGGGAAAACACGTTTTGGGACCCCCCTTTTATCTCGACCCCCGCTTGACGAATCCCCCCCAAACTTTCAGGGAAGGAGCGGAGCGCCGTGAGGCAAAGTTAACGAAAATTTCAGGAAGATTCCTCAACCGGCGCCAAAGTTATTCCCAATAGAATGTTGCGATTTCCCTATGGAAAACAATCCTAACTATATATACCTACTGGCTATCGCCAGTAGGTAATATAACATTTCTATGGCAAAATGAAACCCCTCATTTTGTTCCTTTTCAAATTAAATGTCTTAAGTGTTACCACTTTATTCCAATCAAGATGACTTCAGGTGTGCCATACTTTTGTCATAAGTAAGACTGTTAGCGTTCTAGTTGTTCTTTAGAACACTCTGGGACATTCTGTCACTGGGCTATAGTTGGGCTACATCTGGCTGATATTTGGGCTACATTTTGGCTCTTTTGTCTCTGGTGGCAATCTTGGGAGACTGCATATCAGAATTTTTTTTATGAAATATAAGAGGATTTGAGAAGTCACTCAAAATGTGCCCTAATTTTTCTTTCTTCAGCACTAATCATAATTTCTATGGCAAAACGAACCCCCTCATTTTGTTCCTTTGCAAATTAAATGTTTTAAGTGTTAACACTTTATTCCAATCAAGATGACTTCAGGTGTGCCATAATTTTGTCATAAGTAAGACTGTTAGCGCTCTAGTTGTTCTTTAGAACACTCTGGGACATTCTGTCATTGGGCTATAGTTGGGCTACATCTGGCTGATATTTGGGCTACATTTGGTTTTGTTTGTCTCTGGTGGCCATCTTTGGGCTACATTGGGCTACATCGGGCTACATTGGGCTACATTGGGCTACATTTGGGCTCTAACATATATATAGCCCAATGTAGCCCAATATATATTTTTTCAAAGTTAATTTTCGTAAAAACCACTGGAGCACATATCTTGAGACATAGCAAAGGCACATCGGGCTACCAGTCCCTACAATTTTGCCAAGTTTGGTGGAAAACCATTCAGCCGTTCGGGCTAAAAGTGAGTCCAACCGCCCTACATCTGGCTGATATTTGGGCTACATTTGTTTTTTTTTTGTCTCTGGTGGCCATCTTTGGGCTACATTGGGCTACATTGGGCTACATTGGGCTACATTTGGGCTCTAACATATATATAGCCCAATGTAGCCCAATATATACTTTTTCAAAGTTAATTTTCGTAAAAACCACTGGAGCACATATCTTGAGACATAGCAAAGGCACATCGGGCTACCAGTCCCTACAATTTTGCCAAGTTTGGTGGAAAACCATTCAGCCGTTCGGGCTAAAAGTGAGTCCAACCGCCCTATGGAAATTAACATGGGGAAAACACGTTTTGGGACCCCCCTTTTATCTCGGCCCCCGCTTGACGAATCCCCCCCAAACTTTCAGGGAAGGAGCGAAACGCCGCGAGGCAAAGTTAAGGAAAATTTCAGGAAGATTCCTCAACCGGCGCCAAAGTTATTCCCAATAGAATGTTGCGATTTCCCTATGGAAAACAATCCTAACTATATATACCTACTGGCTATCGCCAGTAGGTTATATATATATATATATATATATATATATATATATATATATATATATATATATTGCTGCACACTTTTCGTATCCCGAAAAAGAAAGGCCGGCACGCTGGTATCCAATTGCAAAATTTTTAATCACCAAACCCCCCTGACCCCTTACAGACGCGTTTCGCCTTCACAGGCTTCGTCAGTGTAAACAATCCTAACTATATATACCTACTGGCTATCGCCAGTAGGTTATATATATATATATATATATATATATATATATATATATATATATATATATATATATATATATATATATATATATATATATATATATATATATTACCTACTGGCGGTCGCCAGTAGGTATATATAGTTAGGATTTTTTCTCTATGGGTTTTTTGAAAATTCTATGTCTAATAACTTTGGCGTTTGTGGACGGAATTGGCTGAAATTTTCAGGAAAATGGCACATTTTGTTTCTGAGCAGCCCTTGAAAATTTGGGGGGGGTTCGTCCAGTGGGGGCCGAGAAAAAAGGGGGGTCCCAAACGTGTTTTTAACATTGAGTTTTCCATAGGGCGGTTGGCCTCACTTTTAGCCCGAACGGCTGAATGGATTTGCACGAAACTTGGCAAAATTGTAGGGACTGGTAGCCCGATGTGCCTTTTGTAGGTCTCAATATATGTGCTCCAGTGGATTTTGAGAAATTAACGTTCAAAAAAAGATATATATCTGTAACAGCGCTCCGCTTCGCGTAACGGAGGTTTGCGAAGCTGATTGGTCATTCTGTCACTGGGCTATAGTTGAGAAATTAACGTTTAAAAAAAGATATATATCTGTAAGCGCGGACTGGGCAGCGCACTGGTTCGCGGACTTTTCGCGCAACGGAGCTTTGTGAAGCGAAGCTGATTGGTTCTCCGGCGTCTGTCAACATTCCAAACAGTCCGTAGCGGCCGCCATCTTGTCTCTCGGTAGGATCGAGAGACAAGAGGAGGTCAAAACAAAGGGGGAAATAACTATAAGGGGGCATAGTAGATCCTCGCTGACCCCCTAGGTTTGATGTGGAGGTTTTAAAAGGGCCCCGCGGGGCAAAAAAAAAAAATAATAATAATAATTGAACGGCTGAATGGATTTGCACGAAACTTGGCAAAATATTAGGGACTGGTAGCCCGATGTGCCTTTGCTAGGTCTCAATATATGTGCTCCAGTGGATTTTGAGAAATTAACGTTCAAAAAAAGATATATATCTGTAACAGCGCTCCGCTTCGCGTAACGGAGGTTTGCGAAGCTGATTGGTCATTCTGTCACTGGGCTATAGTTGGGCTACATCTGGCTGATATTTGGGCTACATTTGTTTTTTTGTGTGTCTGGCGGCCATCTTTGGGCTACATTGGGCTTCATTGGGCTACATTCGGCTAATTAGCAAATAGCTCATCGCAAACTAGGAATGGTAAAGAATCGCTATTTATTCCTTAAAGTTCGCTATTTAGGAAATGCAAAAAACTTTGATGATACATATGGCGGTTCATCTCTAACAAGATAAGAAGCATAGGGATACATTTATGATGACTGGCGCATCACCAGGGATGTGTTAGTCATTCTGTGCCGCTGTTCCGTCACCTATGGTGTGCTGCATTTACAATGCGGCGCATCATGGGGCAAAAACAGCACAGATGCGTGATGTATCTGTGCCGTAAAGGTGGCGCATTGCTGGAGTTGTATCGCAAGTGTGATGAAGCTCCAGCAAGGGTCGGGGGTGCCCCTGTTGCAGGGTTTCTGTTCTCACACAGAACTGTGGACAGAGGATTGGAACCTCGGCGAATTAGGGTGTCCCAAAACTCACGTTAGTAATCAAAAACTCCTTAGCAAGCTAGGTACAGTGTCACATTGGATATAACAAACTCTCAATGTTTAGACAATCCAGAATATGAACTTATAGTACCTCAGGATACGTGGAACTCATGAACAGTCGGTCGTTATAGATTTCTTAGAAACCAGAACATGGAGTTAAGAAGAACAGATGTGTATTTGAAATGTTTATTTACTAATGCCGTCTTCTCAGGCGTAGTACCTTAGATAATAAAAGTACACATATTATCAGTAGCAAAATTACCAGCATAGTTACTAGTACATAAAAAGTGAATGGTGATAGTATGTTAACATGCTGTAAATGAATAAGAGTTAGCAACACTTATAAGCAGCCGCGGGCCGTGGAGGGAGTTACGTTGAGGCAGGGAGGCGGGGAGGGGGAGAAGCAGGGTGGAGAATACAAGTACACATATTATCAGTAGCAAAATTTCCAGCATAGTTACTAGTACATAAAAAGCGAATGGTGACAGTATGTTAACATGCTGTAAATGAATAAGAGTTAGCAACACTTATAAGCAGCCGCGGGCCGTGGAGGGAGTTACGGTGGGGCAGGGAGGCGGGGAGGGGGAGGGGCAAGGTAGAGAGGGCTCCACCCTGCTTCTCCCCCTCCCCGCCTCCCTGCTTCACCGTAACTCCCTCCACGGCCCGCGGCTGCTTATATCTCACCCTCCCTAATACACATATTATATTATTTGCTAAGAAGGTCTCTTTGTGTTGGTTTAGGGCGTGCCCATACTTTAGTGTCTTAGATTTGAAGGAATCACATCAGCATACACCAGCTCTCTCTTCATGTGAACCGCATCAACTGTTGTGTATGTGTGTTCGGCAAAGCAATATAAAACCCGCCTCATGCCCAGAATTGGCAGAAGTTGCACTTATGTTATGAGTATGAAGTCGTGGAGATCAGACCTCATAACAATTCTGTATCGTGTTGTTCTTGAAACTTTAGCACTCGCTGTACAGATATAGTTTAACAAGTAAAGCAGATAGTAGACCAATAACATATTATTCTCATGTAAACCACGATGAACTACTAGGTGGAAAGCTAAAGCAACAACTAAGTGTCGTGTGCAGAAGTTGCAAAAAAGGAAAAATGGCGTTTAAACCGGTAATGAGCCCATCCTAACTTAACACGGTGTAAAGATATCCAGGACCTAGATGACACCTCCTCATGATCCGGAAACGAACTGAATAAGATAATAGAAGTGCCATCTCATGAGAGCAGATTGCAAGTTTATATGTGGACGGTCCGCAAGGTAAAGCATTAAAAACTAGGAAAATTTAATGCTAAAGAAAAATAAAACAGCCAAGTACTTTATCGAGTCTTAAGCCAATAGGCAAGGTAAATAATAAAAACTTGACAAATAAGTCAATGAATTGTCAATGAAATGCTAGTACTCAGCATATCAAACATGAAAAAGGTCTATGACATAACTGTGTATGCAAAATAAGCTGCAACAGCCTCCAATAGGAAGTCACCGTCTTCATCCGAAAACAGTTCAGCCATCCAATTTAAAAGCGGAAAAGAACATACGTGCTCTCCCAGCACCGGATCCTCTATCACCATCAGAGGACAGCTCGGTGGGTTTTCAAGAAAGCTCTGTTCCAAGAAAGACTGTGCTGCCGCCAGTAAATTCCAGGGACCAAGTAGTCCATGCATCAATGCCACAGCCATAATCCTTTCGCCAGGACAAACCAACTCGTGAGTAATGATAGGAGTCATCAGCTGATTAAAGTCGACGTCAGGAGAAACCGGTCCGCAGAGACACAAATCAATGGCCCAATCGAAATCACAGGTCAGGCAGTGAAATACAGGCTGGACACAGGTGAAGTAGGAGAACCGAAAAGATAATCCATATGCCGTGCTTAATATCGCCAACGGCATTGTGCCATAATATTCTAGCATGCGATTGCGGAACAGTGTCAGCAGCTGCAGGGTCGGAGGTTGCATAGGAGGGACATCCATATTTAAAAATGTAAAAAAGCACAAGAGCGTCCGCTGGTAATGCAAGTAAAAATGCCACTCCACGAACCAGAGTGCAGAAAATACAATTAAAGGAAGCAGGGATGACTCCAAAGATTTTCTCAAATGAAGTCACGAGACCACTGGTAACAACTTTAAAAAAGTGCACCAGGGACTTTGTGGAGGATGCGTTAAAGATAGTCGGAAACATGTTGCTGAAATTGAAAGGCAAATGTTAATTGAAAAAGGTTTTGCACCTCTGTATGGGTGTTCGCTATGTGAAGTACGAAAGTTTCACGGGCCGAACTCAAGGCCACCTCTCTCTGAGACAAAAGAGCTCTTATTCTTGCCATGCCGTTGAAACGTGTCTCAAGGTTGGTATTTGTGGCCAGATTGAAAACTCCCTATGTTCATGTGTGGGAGGAAATAGAACATTTCTGCAGCAAATAACCCGTTCACTTACTGTTACGATAAAAGGAATACTTTTAATTAACTCAGAACAATCTTCATTATTGAGCATCAAATAACTACCATTTTCCAACAACTTGAACGTGGGGATGATAGCAGGAACTGGCGTGCCTTGCAACACGCAAGCCATATTTGGTCGGTGTTTGTTGCATGAACCGTGTAAATGTATGTGCCTACACATTAGTGAATGATCTGGCGTCTCAGTGCATTCCTCTCCATTCAGATAAACTTCTTGATCATCTTTGAAACATCTGTATGTGTATGGAAGCGACCAGACCTCATGAAGAAAAGCACTACCTAAAGGTTCATAACGACCTATTGGTATATATTTCATACAATTTGAAAACTTATATAAAGCAAAAGGCAGCGTTATTAAACCGTGGATAAGGCATGTTGCCAAAAAACCCGCAATCCTCTGCTGATGATGTCACTGAGCATGTCATGAATGATGTAATATGTGACATCATCAGCAGTGGATTACGGGTAATGGTATCTCTAGTTTACTCCCTTATAGCTGTCTTTCTTTTAACATAAGTGTCTGTTTCCTTCCCTTATACTTACTGTTTTTGGGTCGCTTCCGGTTCGCGTACCCGCGAGCGAACTGGGAAGCGAACTAAGAGAAATAGAGGTTGGCACAGTTCCAAATATTGTACCAATTTTTTAATAACGGGGAGGTAGTTCTGAAAAGAACTTTTTTTTTTTTTTTTCTGAACATTTTTTTACTGTTTTTGAATTTTTCGGAACAGTTTTATATTTTTTTGGGTTTTTCTTGGAGGGGGCAATGAAAACGATTCATTGTAAAGGGCTCAACAGGAGCAACAAAACAAAAAAAAGAAGTATTTATTATTTTGGGCGTTTCGGACAAACTTGCATATGATAGTCAATAGCTCTGTTGATCAGAGTGATGCTTTTTTCTCCGTAGGAAATGAATCCATCGCAAAATGCGCAGATGTGTTTTACATCACCAAATCTCATTTGTATATTTGGCACCATCTCCCTGCCCTCTGGTCCCGTTACTTCCGGTACAACAGATCTTCTGGCCATAATAGGGAGATTATCTAGGTCGTTCCGAAACTGTGCAGCACTGTAGTTGTTAGGATGCCACCTAGTCATATGGCGATGCATTGTGTAGTTTCCGAAACTGTATTTTTTGTCGGTCCCTCTGGACAGTCTATCTTGACATATAAGGCAAGTTACGTATCTTGCATTTACTTTTTTCTGACCTTTGGGAATTTTAAAAAATTGCCAAATGAAGTTTTCTTTCCGGTGAGACGTCCTGGGCTGCTCAGGCAAAAACTGCCTCTCTTCGTGCTCGTCCTCCTGTTCCTCTTCTTCTTCTTCTTGTTGAATTACAACTTGAGCAGGTGGTCCACTCTTCCTTGGATGTGGTGGAGGTGGTGGGGAAGCACCAGCTGAAGCTACTAAAGAAGCCATTGCTCAGTGATCACAAAGGGTCTTTCTCTCACAATGATGAAAGTCAGAGTGAGGAAAGAAGGAGGGATTTTCATCATTTGGGAAAAACAAGAGTTCTCAACCAATCAAAAGTGTTCATTTTAGATTATATGACCTAGTCTTACATCATTAGGAAACCAAAAGTGAAATGAACCAATGAAAAGTGTTATTACCAAGTCACATGACTTGCTGTGTTTACGTTAAGCGCTTTGCAGGGCCTCCCGGTTTGCTTCTAGAAACCTGCGCTTTGCGACTCGCTTCGCGTACCAGTTCGCTAACGTAGCACGTCATATGACGTATCACGCGACAACGTGAAACGTCATGCGGACGGGAGGCGTCACGATGTTGTTTTCTAACGCGGCACTTGCGGTAAAGAAACGTTTACCGGCTCGCGGTCTATTTCGCGGCATCAAGGTCAGCTAACGGGAAGCTTCCCGATTCGCGAAGCGGGAACGAAGAAAAAAAAATATTTTAAAAAAAAATTATTCATAAACATATAAAATATATTTTTGGATTTAAAGAAGAATACATTTTACAGCTACAGATATTAGCTGTTAAAAAACCAATGAAATTCACAGAAAAAACCATAGGTTATAGACCATATATAGTTAGGAATTAGCATTTACAAAACCTTGAAAATTCACTGAAAAAACCATAGGTTATAGACCATATATAGTTAGGAATTAGCATTTAAAAAACCTTATTTTACTCACACAAAACCATTGAAATTCCATATATAGTTAGTTGCACTAACTATATATCGCGCACCCGCAATCCACTGCTGATGATGTCACATATTACATCATTCATGACATGGTCAGTGACATCACTGATTACATCACTGATGACATCTCAAATGACATCACTGATGACATCACTGATGACAACATCCAGTGACTATGTTTCTGTAAAGTTAAAATATGTCTTACATATTGAAGAATGAGTGGATGTATAAGTGTCTGAATGAAGGTTTTAGTAGGTGCGTGATTGACTGTATGAGTGAGTGATTAAATGCGTCTTACTGAATGCACGGGTTAGTGACTAAACTGTCTGAAAGTGTGCATCAGTATGTCTGTTGTTGTGCAAGCTGCTGCATGTGTTGATCAGTAGCTATATAAGTAGCTATATGGGTTATTGATTGGTTGCACAAGTATTTGTATGGGAGACTGAGTGTGTGTATGGCTGGCTGGGAGGTGTGTGACTCTGTGCAGATCAATGTGTACTTGTATCAGTGATTCTATAAGAGAGTAACTATGTGTTAGTATATGTTTCAAAAATGTAAGGTGTTCTGTGTTTAACTGTATAGATGAGAAAATGGAAGTGTGATTGATTCTTTTCAGGACTGACTAGGTGTGTGAGTAACTCCATGGATGAGTGGCAGAGTGTGAGTGTCTGTATAGGTGTATGAGTGCATATGATAGTGTTGTAAAGATGAGTGATTGTATGTATGAATGATTGTATGAGTGAATGTGTGTGTAGACATAGGAATCAGTGAGTGCGTATGTAGTAACTAGTATTGGTGTGTCAATGGTTTCAAAAATGATACTCTCTATTTAACACTGGGTGTAACGGAGGTTATATTACAGTGTGAGGAGATGCATTGTATTATGACATGAATGATATCATCAGTGATGTGATCATTGATGTCAAGTGAGATGTCATCAGTGATGTCATTTGAGATGTCATCAGTGATGTCATCAGTGATGTCATTTGAGATGTCATCAGTGATGTAATCAGTGATGTCACTGACCATGTCATGAATGATGTAATATGTGACATCATCAGCAGTGGATTGCGGGTGCGCGATATATAGTTAGTGCAACTAACTATATATGGAATTTCAATGGTTTTGTGTGAGTAAAATAAGGTTTTTTAAATGCTAATTCCTAACTATATATGGTCTATAACCTATGGTTTTTTCAGTGAATATATATATATATATATATCAGGCGCGCAACACCCATTGGCCTCAAAGGGCTTCAGCCCCCCCCCCCCCAGTCATGTGTGGCAGTCGGTTGTCTCCTTGCACCTTGGATGTATTTTGAAATAAAATAATTGGGGAATGAAGAAGACTGCGAGTGCGTTATTCGAGAAGAATTCGTAAGGATTCATATGTGGAAATAGAATTTGGCATGGCTCTGTCTGGAATTCCGCACCGAACGTAGAAGCGCCAGGGGTCAGGAAAAAGTGAGCCAAACCAGGTGAAAAATATATATATATGTATATATATATAAATTCAAATAGCCCAGCAGCCGCCAAGCTCCGCTCTCCTCAAGCCTCTCAGCGAAGGCGGTTCGTGTGTAGGTAGCGAACCTACATATCAAATCAACAACTTGGCTCTCCGTTTCTTTTGCCAAATAACACACGAACTCCAAATGCTGAAGAAAAAGCCTTTAATGCAGTTTAAAGGCAATCAAAATACTCTACGCGTTTCGGGAGCTTACCTCCCTTGCTCACGAGTGAAAGTGTTTAGGATCTCGATAGGTTTTAAATCAACATGTGACATTTCCTGTGCATAATCATAGAAAGCAGACTAGTGCTGCAAAAAATAAATGTGAATAGTAACTAACAAAAACATTACTACATATTCCCAATTCATATGTTAGACAGCTATATAGTACATATTCTGAAGAAAAATGTTTTATAGTTTCTCTTAAACATAATTATTACAATAAGTTTATAATTTTATGGAATTTCCAACCTGGTTAATTTTCCCTTGGATTAACAAAAAATGTGTTTTTCCTCACTAGCTTTTGGCTAATAAATTACTCTATATTTTTCCACAGAGCTTCCACTTTTCTCTTGCCCCAGTGGGCATATGAAATTCAGTTAATTTCCGTTTGTCCAATTAGTTAGTGAGGAAAAACAAATTTTTTGTTAATCCAAGGGAAAATTAACCAGGTTGGACTATTCACATTAATTTTTTTTTGCAGCACTAGTCTGCTTTCTATGATTATGCACAGGAAATGTCACATGTTGATTTAAAACCTATCGAGATCCTAAACACTTTCACTCGTGAGCAAGGGAGGTAAGCTCCCGAAACGCGTAGAGTATTTTGGTTGCCTTTAAACTGCATTAAAGGCTTTTTCTTCAGCATTTGGAGTTCGTGTGTTATTTGGCAAAAGAAAAGGAGAGCCAAGTTGTTGATTTGATGTATATATATATATAAATATATATATTCCGCTCCACTGTCCAAAAAATACCGGACCAGCACTCAAGTTAGATTAAACCTTGCTTGGGTTTATTGCGCAAAGTAACAAGACGTGTTTCAGCCTTAGCCTTCGTCAGTGTCAGCTGGCGTCGGTGAGGCGAAAGTAAATATTGGCATTTCATGCACAAACATAAACAAAGGACTTAATATTCCATTTTGGTCGCCATCTTAGAGTGGCTAAATAACGAAAGTATATACAAAACAGACATTCATTGGCAGAAAATTGCTTTCAGAATTCATTTTCTACATCTCGTGATTATGCAGAGATGATTTAAACAACTCCATTGCGTTTTGCATGGTTATTAGACCCTGTATGGGTATAGTTAGAGAAACAATGCATAACCATTATAGATTATATCAACGTTGTATCTCCGCTATCACTTCACAGATGTATGAATAACGGTTCAATTAGCCACTCATTATAGCATTCTTCAAATGAATCGTTGCATGATTCATCTTAAACATAATTATATTGGTACGTGATAAGGCCCTGGATGGGCAAACAGTGACAAATTCTCACATATATTGTTCACTTCCCTGTCACTATTGGAACAACTATCAAGTTCATAAGCTTTTATTCGATTTGCACACACAAATCATACAAGCATAATAAAATACATAATTTTATAATATTAATACACAATATTCACACAGGAAATGCAAAAAAGACGGGAGGGAGAGTAGGAGACATGAAAAGGCTAGTGGGCAACAAACTTTTCTTTTAAAACAGCTGATTAATACGACAATATAAAACGTTCATATGTGTACAGACAGGAAATCAGAGCATTTGTCATAACAAGTAAAGTTTCCTGGCAGCTGTACTTTCCAACATAACAGATCCGGACCACAAAAACTGACATAAAAAGGTAAAATTTAGAGTAAGGGGACCATACAGTACATACTGTGGACATCAACATATAAAAATTCATCCTTATTTACAGTACTATAATAAAAACTTTTATATACAGACAGGAATGTATAGAAAAATAGCAGCATTATACAATTCCTGGCAGCTGTATATCACAGGTACAGACAGGTAGGTATATGAAAATTTACAGGACTATACTTTTCCTGGCAGCTGTACATTTCAAAATATAGGTGGCTAAAAAGAAACAGATATCCACGTTCTCCAATGAGGATAGTAATGTCAGTGCAGTCTTTGTAGAACGGGTATTATACTTTATAAAAATGGGCTTGAGGTATTTAACCCTAAGAAAATGAAAAAAACCGCAAAAAAGTAAAAAGTGGCAGCAACTCTGACGTGAAGTATTGTCACACGGGCAGGGTATCTCAGATCTAACTTTCTGGTTTGGGAACGCAACAAGATGGTGTACGATACCCAATCTGACACGAGTTAATACAAATTGGTGCGAGGGACGGGTCACGTTCACAAGGTAAGATTGAAGCCCCGGGGTTAGTTTCAGGTCCTTATAGAACTTTACGGTGGCCAACTTACCATAAACTTTATCACGCTCTGCCTTTTTAAAGTGTAAGAACGTTGACTTAATTTCTTTTTTTGGGATAGAGACTGCCTGCTCAGGATCAAGTAACACATCAATGTTAAATAAAGAATGATACCAGAAATGAATGTAACTCAACCACCGTATACGCGATGAGTGGTCCAAACCTATACAATCAAGAATAATATCTTGAGTGAATCGAGTCTCTGGCTTAGCCCAAATAGAACGCCACAATAAGAGTGGCCGAACGGCTGCTAAGTCAGAAATAAACTCGATCCCAACCTCGTCGTGAATCAATTGAACCGAGGCGGTAGGAGGAACATATAACAATCTCTTTAAGAACTTATTTTCATCCATTTGAAGGGATGGGCCTTCATTGTGCCCCCATACACCGGCCCCATATAGTGCAGAAGAGACACAACGAACATTATATATGTTAATCATATCAGGAATGCTTCTCGATCCAAGTTTGGTGGCAAATCGAAATATGCTGCTGGTGGACAGTAGCATTTTCAATCTAATGGTATCAAATTCAGAAATCCAAGACCCACTGTTGTTATATGTGATTCCCAAATAGCAAAAAGTTTTAACATGTGTCATTTTATCTTTATCCAGGTAGAAAGTATGCCTCGTATTTTTTGCTGCCTGGCCGCATGACATAACATACGTCTTGGATTTATTCACACAGAGCCTCCTATTTTGAATAAACAACATAAAACTATCAATTAAACGCTGGAGGCCAATCTGCGTGCGAGATAAAAGAACAGCGTCGTCCGCATAAAGTAAAAGTGGGACAGGTTTTCCTCCGATCAAAGGGGCGTCTGCTGGGGTGTCAACCAAGATACGATCAACACCATTAATAAACAGGGAAAATAAAAGAGGGGCCAAAACACATCCCTGGCGGATGCCCCGTGAACCTTTAAAGAAAGGGGTGCATTCGCCTAGGGTGCCATAACGGACTTTACAGGAAAGTTTTTCATAGAGTCTGGCTAAAAAATGGACGATTTCCCTCGGTGCCCCAGACTCTAGCAAAACCTCCCAAAGAATAGCATGATTAACTAAATCAAACGCGCTGCTCAAATCAGCAAAACATAAAAAAAGGTTGCCATTTTTAGCCACAGTATATTTGTTGATTAAAAGGTCCAGGTTTACACATTGTTCCAAAGTGCCCATACCTTTCCGGAAACCATATTGGACTCTAGTTAAAATGTTTGATTCAGTTGCCCAAGTTTCTAACCTTTTAAGCAGAATCCTACTCATGACCTTTACTGAGGCATCCAACAAAGAAATTGGCCGGTAATTAGAGGCCTCAGATTTGCTACCTTTCTTATGTAAGGGAATAATAACAGATTGGCCCCAGGAGGGAGGGAAGTTAGCTTCTGCCGCGCAATTAAAGATCCTCACCAGAATGGGGGCCCACAGATGCGGTTCGGCTTTTAGTAAATCAAGCGGGACCCCATCCGGGCCTGGAGCTTTTCCTCCTTTACTATTGGAAAGCCCTTCATGGCCTTCTTCCAGTGTTACTCCCAAAGGGAGGGGTGACCAGCATGTAATCTTGGAAGACGGTACCTCAAGGGGTAACCCTTCTGGGTTAAAGATGTTGGAAAAGTGAGTAATCCAATCATTGCAAGCGACATAAGATGTTAATTCCGGGATGCCGTCATTATTGAGAAAAGTACTATTGATTGTTTCCCAATATAATTTGCAGTTTTTAGTCTCGCCCGCTTCCTTTAGCTGGTCCCAAGCCTCACTCTGTAGGACCTTTTTTCTGTTATTAATTACCGTATTGTAGTTGGACCTGAGGTATTTAATTCCCTCGCTATCACGTGGTTTGATGCCTAATGCCTTCTTAAGTTCCCGGAGGGCAAGTATACAGGGTTTATCAAACCACCCCTGCTTCAGACCTCTATTAGATGCCGGGGCCCTAGTAAAAATGCCTTCAATAATACTATTGATGGTAATAAAATGTGACAATAGGGAACCAGGGTTAATTTCATTGTTTAGACAGGAACTAATTTGGGTTTTACAGCTAGTTATGACCTCCTTCTGTTTGGCCTTGGAATTAGTACCAGACCATCTGATCCTAGGACCATTCGGTCTGATAGGTACTAGGTCTGTAGAACACTGTTTGCCTGTTACTAATGGAGTACCATGCCCTAGAAGGGTAATACAAATACTGTTATGGTCACTGAGACTTTCTTCTTTAACATATAGATTGGAAAAGTCTCCACTACTGGACAGCAAAATATGATCTATAAATGACCCCGCATCCCTTCCAGTAAATGTGGGACACGTAACTGCCTGGATGTTTTTATTACAGTTTAACAGGGTCAAGTCTAGCATGGTTAACATGTTATTTAATGTAGAACCATAATTACAATGAGGAAAGTGGATAAAATCCTCCCTATCTGCAAATCCCCCCCATTGGTTAAACATTGCTGTTCCAAGACCACAAGGATTCCCATTGGGCAAATAACAAGGCTGTAGGTTAAAGTCCCCTGCCCAAATAACCTCTGCCTTTCTTTTCGAGATTCCCATAACCCTGACGATTTCTTTTTCAAGAGATGGTAAGATATCTCCTCTAGAGGCATCAAAGATATTGTTGTAGAAGTTTACTATAACCAAATCAATACCTTTTCTGCACTCAACCCTCACTACCTGACTGTGAGTGCCAACTGTCGTACTGCTTCTTACTATAAAGCTACTCAACTTATTGGATAGGAGCAACAGGAGGCCCCCTTTGGCCCTCCCTGAGCTCGATTTGGTGGCTTTAAGGCAATGCGAGGAATAACCTTCGATGTTAATATGGTCCACACACCAGGTTTCCTGGAGGAGGATTAAATCAAATCCTTCCCCAATAAACCTGGACCAAAAGGGTGAGTCTATTTTTCTGGCAATGCCAGCGATATTCCAGGAGATAAAGGTAAGACCGACTGGCTTACGTGTGTCAGCGGTAGCCGTCTCCGACTGAGTAACACAAGATAGAGTTGGACTAACTTCCTGGATGCTCACAACTGGGCCTGGTCTAGGGGCATCAATAGAGATGCTCACATCGGGAGTATTACAGTGGGCTCCTTTGCAGGAATAAGTGGTAGGAGTGATACTAGTAAAATTATAGGATGGGGAGGAATTTGTGGGGCTTCCCTCCTTTTCCGTAATACAACGTCTGCCCGTCAGATCAGCAATGGGTATATGGGCTGGCGTACAGGGTACTAAGGCTCTGTCATTGGCAGCTAACTTGTGGTCATGGGGTAACCCAAGCTGCTTTGAAACAGACTGACAAAAAGGTAATGAAGCACTATGTCAATCGACCATCTCCAGGCAGTCATACCTATTACTAGTATGAATGCCTTGCCATCCGTTTCCCATGGGTTGACCTTTATTGGGATACCAGGCACGTGATGGCCAGTCCCGATTCCTATTCTTTTGTGTCAACCAGGGGCCTCCATAATTCCATGGTTGTTCATGAGGAATAACCCAATTAGGAGCTGGTATTGGAGCATGAAAATTTAGTGCTGGTGGATAGAAAAACGAAAGCCTATGGGTATCAATTCCTCCTTTCTTCTCCAGCTCTGGCCAAGAACAAATATGATTCACCGAGGATGCGTCGACACAGGTGACAATGACGCGATCCCCCTGAATACTCTTGGGACTCGCCCCCACCCATGGAACCCTACGAACAGAAGATATTCTACAAGTATTAGCTGGCTGTAATGGCCTGTTAATACTAAGCCATTGAAGGATTTTATTCAAAAGGGACCAGGAAGGTTCATCGGTACCTGCTGGGAGTTCCGGGACTCCCGTTAGGATTACCGTGAATGGAGAAACCTCCGGTGGAAGATGTACCGGACGTTTAGGCCTGGGCCCCCTCTTGGCATCTGTATGATGCAATTTTTGAGTAGCCACGGGTTTGTCTTGGGGCGGCTGCAGTGACCCCTGTGCTGTGATGACATTAACAACTGGGGGAATAACTGCGGGGGAAGGTTGGATAGAGTTTTGTTGGTTTATTGTATGCGACTGAGGTATAGGCTGTGATATAGGTGTAGCATTAGATTTAGAAAGTACACACTTATTCAGGGCAGAAACTAAGGTGGTGGTTAAAGGCCCATTAGTTTTAGCCTGTGCTATAGATGTAACCAACGGTCTAGATGAATTAACTGGAGTAGACCCTAGGCTGGATGTAGTTGGTGCCCCTCCTGTTTTGGTTGTACCCACCCCGAACTGATTGGGTGTTTTGGAGAGGAGAATAGCAAGTTGCTTTTCTATTGCCATAATGCTCTTCTCTAAGGGTTGAAGATGGTGTTTTAATAGATCCCTAAAACTAGCAAGAAGTTGTGATGTATCGCTAGCTGACAGGCTGGGATCGCCTCCCAAAACTTTAACCAAATTGGAACCATGTGTAGTGGATAAGTCCGGTACTGCAAAGTTATTACTGAGAAGGACAGTACTAGATGGTAGGACACTAGGCCCGTTAATGGTGCTGATAATATTGGGGTTTGGTTTGGAACTCCCCTTCTTATACTCATCCGGCTGCTTCGGAACAGCGCCTTCTCTGACCCCTCTTAACCTATCGGCCTGTGCTTGATCCAGGACCGAATCTTCGGATAGAATATGCTCTATATCAGGGGTTGTCTCAAGGTTCTCTGTTAGGTCCATTTCGGATGATAAGTTAGTTGCTGATAAATCTACTGCACTAGGGATGGAATGAACTTGTGCAGTAGTTCCAGATTGTATTAAAATAGGAATTGGTATAGCGGATGGCAATGGTGTTACAGCAGTCGCTATGAGGCCCAGAGAGGATCTCCGAGCTATCGCAAGGTCCTGCGAGACCCTTCGTTCTAATACGGCGGTATTCTGATTAATCGCCTCAGTTGTTTTAGAGATGAATAGATCGATAGGGCCGGTAAATGAAGCAGCTTTAGAGGCAGTTTTACTTCGTGAGCCCCTAGTCATGATTAAACTATTAGGATCTCCCGGTTCGACAGTCAAATCAAAAGATCAGAGTCACTAGATGGTAAACAGTACCTTAGGGATGCAGCCCGGGAATGAGGTGAAAGGGGGGTGGCCCAGCCCAGCCTGGATCTGTCTGGAACGGGCTGAAACGGGCCCGCCCTTGGCCCGGGCTTCGCCCGGCGTCCCGCGAGACGGGGGTTACAGCAGCTTTAAGCGCCGCCTGGCGCGTGATTGACGCGGGAAGCGTCTCCAAGGATGCTGGGTGTTGTAGTTCAATGGGGACGACCTGCGCCGCGCTCTGCTCGGCGGCCGGACCCGGTGGTAGAGCTGGGGTCTGGCGGCGGGAGGCGGGCGGTCTAGAACACAGAACAGCAAGGACAACTCTCTTCTCGTGGCAGGACAAAGCGTGGTAAGCGTCTTTTTGCAATTCCACCCCTCGACCGGGGTTACAGCAGCTTTAAGCGCCGCCTGGCGCGTGATTGACGCGGGAAGCGTCTCCAAGGATGCTGGGTGTTGTAGTTCAATGGGGACGACCTGCGCCGCGCTCCGCTCGGCGGCCGGACCCGGTGGTAGAGCTGGGGTCTGGCGGCGGGAGGCGGGCGGTCTAGAACACAGAACAGCAAGGACAACTCTCTTCTCGTGGCAGGACAAAGCGTGGTAAGCGTCTTTTTGCAATTCCACCCCTCGACCGGGGTTACAGCAGCTTTAAGCGCCGCCTGGCGCGTGATTGACGCGGGAAGCGTCTCCAAGGATGCTGGGTGTTGTAGTTCAATGGGGACGACCTACGCCGTGCTCCGCTCGGCGGCCGGACCCGGTGGTAGAGCTGGGGTCTGGTGGCGGGAGGCGGGCGGTCTAGAACACAGAACAGCAAGGACAACTCTCTTCTCGTGGCAGGACAAAGCGTGGTAAGCGTCTTTTTGCAATGGAACAACTATCAATGTGTGTAAGTTATGAATCATCTGCTTCTGATTAAATAAAGGTCTCATAGTCACCGATAGCCCCCAAGGGACCTACCCTTACACTGGTGCTGCTCTTTCTATGGTGATTGGGCTACAGGTGAGTAATGTGTTCCTCACCTGCATTGAGCCCCTTCGGCATTTTCGTTTGGAGTTCGATGATGTACCGGGACTCCAGACGCCTTAATCTTTTCTTGTAGTCCCCTCCCCTTATGTCCAATGTAATACAGTCAAGGCAAAAGAAGGTTAGAAGATTTCTGTCACTATTGTCCTGTGTTGAAAAGTGCCTAGCCACTGGATAGTTTTCATCTTTGTTGGAGATCGCCCTTTGGTGCTCTAGTATACGTAGTTTGACAGCGTTCACTGTGCTTCCTATGTAGCGATAGCTACAGGGGCATTCTAGGCAATATACCACATGGGTCGTGAGGCAGGTCATGAATTTTGAAATTTTAGTCCTTGAATTTCTTTCCGGCACTTGGTAAGACAGGACTCTCTTACTAGAGCTGCATGCCTTGCATTTCCCGCAAGGATACGAGCCATGCATAGCATGCAGTCCGGTTTTAGATTTTTCCTTGGCTAGATGACTCTGAACTAGCTTATCCTTCAGAGACTTCATCTTTCTGAAAGAAATTTGAGGATGATTGGAGAGCTCTTTCCCAATCACTGCGTCTGACATTAAGATATTCCAATTCCTGCACATAATCGCCCTCACCTTACTCGCTGCCACCGAGTAATTAGTGATGAGCCTGTTCCCTCTCTAGGATTGCGACCCTGTCTGTCTTTTAGTAATGTTATTCTGTTGGTCTTATCAACCTTACTTTTGGCATGTTGGAGAACCTTTTGTGGGTAGCCGCGAGATTTAAAGCGTTTAATGCTTTTGTCTGCTGCATCCTCATAGTCCGTCTCCATTGAACTGTTTCTTTTTATTCCTAATAGTTCCCCATAAGGGATACTATTAACAAGGGTCTTGGGATGGCTACTTCGTCCATGGAGGACCGAGTTCCCAGCTGTACTTTTCCTATAAAAGGCCGTTTGAATTGTGCCTGATTCAACAAATACCCTCAGGTCCAGGAAACTTCTTCCCTACTCATTTCATGTGTGAATGTTAGATTTAGATCATTCTGATTCAGGGTTGTTATATATTCTTCTGCTGAGGATTCTGATCCCTTCCAGATGATGAAGAGATCATCGATGTATCTCCTCCAGCAGACCACCTTGTCTACCCACTCTCCCCTGTCATCGGCCCAGGCCACCTGCTTCTCCCACCAGCCCACGAATAAATTTGCGTAACTGGGGGCGAATCAGGTGCCCATCGCAGTCCCTCTGATTTGCCTGTACCTTTGCTCTTGGAAAATAAAGATGTTGTTATTAAGGCAGAATGAAATGAATTCCACTATCATTTGACTGTGTTCCAGGTATCTGGCTGATCGAAGGCCAAGGAACGTTCCCACTGCCTTAACTCCGTCCTGATGTCTAATACTCGTGTATAAGCTGGAGATATCAAGAGTTATCAAAATATTACGATCGGGGCGATGGTGGCTAAGCGAGACATTGCACAGAGGTGGGGAGTAGCGGAGACGCCTACTTTGGCGCTGTGGTGCAGAACTATGGACAAACTCATGTTAATAGAACGTACAGTGTATAAAATGCGAGCGAACCCTCGTAAATGGAATGGGATCTGGCAGCCATGGAACAAATACAGAGGAGATTTGTGCGAACCTCTTTCTGAAGAGGAGGTGGATAGCTCGGAAGATGAGGGGGAGATGAGTGATTGACACCTTGGGGGGGGGGAGGAGACCTGGAGAAGGATAGTGTAGTGGGCACTGGGGGTACTGGATGGTCTGCGTTCAGGGAGGGATGGGATTCTACTCTGGATTCTGTGCTCCAAATGGTGATTATGTGATAACATTGCTCTAGCTATATGTGACTATCTGTTAGTAATGAGTCTACAGTTTTGTTTGTAACTTTATAAAAATAAGACGAAATATGCTTGATACTCATTTTATGAATGCCATGGATGCTGGTTTAGTGCACGCTGCCGGACCGGTGGGTTGTCGGCTGAATAGCTGTGTAAAGATTGTTAAGATGATGATACCGTACTGCCCAGTGACATCTCGCTGCATGTATTGTTATAATATATTATTGGCAAATGCAAATAAAGTCTTTAAAAAAAAAAAAAAAAAAAAAGAGTTATCAAAATAAAATCACTCTCCCAGCTTACATCCTATATTTGCTTCAGGAAGTCTTTCATGTCTCTTGTATAAGAACTCAGTTGTGTTACCCACGGGGCTAAAAAGGAGTCAATTAACGTTGACATATTTTCAGTCAGCCCTCCAATCGATGACACGATTGGTCTTCCTGGTGGTTTAGCGGCATCTTTGTGGACCTTAGGTAAATGGTAGAAGGTGGGTATCTTTGGGTGTTTGTTCGGTAGGAATAAATGTTCTTCTTTCGAAAGAATTCCTTTCCCGTACCATTGTCCAATCAGGGTGTGATATTCTCGTATGCTGGATTGGTAATCTATTTCCGTTGTTGGTAAATAATTTTCCTTGTCCTGTAATTGTCGAAGTGCCTCTATGCAATAGTATTATCGGCTGAGTATCACGACATTCCCGCCCATCTCGGACAGTTTAATTACAATGGAATCATCATGTTCAAGAGTCTGGATAGCTTTTCTTTGATTGGATGAAATGCTCCAATTTATTCTTTGTTTGGAACTCTCTTCTTGTAGCGATAGTTTTTGAAGTTCCTGAATCTCTGTTTCAGAAAAGATGTCAATGGCATCAATCGGGGACTTGGGGCAGAAATGAGATGGGGGTTTAAAATTACTTTTTTTCCCAATTTGGGTGATACCCATTACCAGAGCCCTGCTAGTATTGTTCACTGGAAGTGGCTGTTGGGTACTGCTTTCACCTTGGAGTTCTTCCAATATAGCCAATGTTTCCTGATTGCGAATGCTGATAGCTAGCGGTTCTAGTGGGTCAGTGCCTCCCCCAATAGTGTTCTGAGGCCTTTGTTCTCTTTGGGCTTTCTGTTTAAAGAATTTCCACAGTTTCAGTTTTCGAATAAATAGGAAAAGGTCGATGCGTGTTTGTGTGTATTCGTAACAGCTTGTAGGGCAAAACGTTAGCCCTAATTTGAGGACATTCTGTTCATCACAAGTCAAAACTCTTGTCGAGATATTGATGATGGTTGAGTCTTCAGTTATTTCCTGTTGGTTCACACCTTCCGATTCCTCAGCTGTCTGGTTCCATTTCCTGTGTTTTCTCCCCCATCTCTTTGTGATACGTTTATGCTTGTTGCTGGCTCTGGTGGGCAACCTTTCCTTCCCCTCAGCCATGATTGGCGGATGAGGTCGAATTCCTCGCAAAAAGAAGGTTGACCTCTTGCCCGTTGTCTAGTGCCTGTATTCTCTTCTTCCGATTGTTCGGCACTAGTCGGATCTGATTCCGAGGTATCCCGAGTTTCAGTGCTCCTCTGAGTTTTCGATCTCAGATTGCGTCGGGGTGCATCGTATTTCCTCGCGAACGTCAGTATCCTTCCTTGCTCGTAATCCCGAGCGTCACGTTCGAATTTTAATTGTTTGCTTTGTTGTATCTTCTTCTCGTAGGTAGTGATTCGTTTTTTCATCAGCTCTTTCTCGGCGTCTAGCTGTACTTGATCAGCCAATTCCACAATTTCTTTCTCCAATGATTCAATATCCTTCAATGCCTTTTCGCGATCTCTCCAGGCACACATGATTAGGATTTTCAACATTCCAAGTCAAGTCAAGCAAGCTTTATTCGACAATTGTTATAAAAGCATATTCCATATATATAAAAGTACATGTATAAAATTCAGTAGATAAAACCAGATTAAAATCCAGATTATAAAAATTCATAAAATACATAAATAAAGTCATTCCATTAACAATACAAATATGGGAGATATTACTACACAATTTTTAACAAGGATACTTGGCCTATGAGGTTAGCTATTGTATTATGCTTTCAGGGGTCGGGCTCTAATCGTCCATGCCCAACCTAGAAATTTCGCCACCGCTATGTACACAAACATGTTAGGACTGGTGCAAATGATTCTGACTGCAATCATTCCTCTCCTCGTTCCCAGTAACCTACACATCGGTCGTAACCGCTTTCGTCTCGGCGCCGCATACATTGGGCACTCAAACAGAAGATGGCCAATGGTTTCAGGAACTTCTGAGCAAGCCGGACAAGCCACCTTGCCCCCACTAGTCCATCTATTAGAGAATGCCCTTACCGGTAGGCTTCCCACTCTTAGCTGGAAGTAGAGCTTGCGGTCAAGGGGCTTTGTGATGACATCCCAGAATTCCTCAAGTTTGGAACAATCTTTGATTTCTAAAAATAGACCAGCAAGAGAGTGTGAAGAGGTGGTACTAAAGACCTTTGTAGCCACCAAGTTCCAGTACAAGTTCTTAAGTACCTTCTTTGGTGGGAACCTGGCATGCAATGGATCTTCCCACAATTCCCCTAGGCCTAAATCAATCAAGAGATTCCGGATATGTCCTAACCATTTGACTTTCCGGGAACCGTCACTATTAACTACATCCAGCAGCCCCCTGGTGTATGTATCCAGTTCCGGTGTAGTCCAAATCCGCCGCCAATATAGGATCGGGCGCAAGGATGCAATTAGAGCTATTGGTGTTATGCCCATGTCATAAAGTAGGGGATTCAGTGGGGTGATTTGGGGTAACCTTATTAGTTTTCTAAGAAATGAATTTTCAGAGACAGTCATCCCCTTTAGTTTTTCATTTCCCCACATTTCCACACCATACAGAGTAGAACTAACTACCTTGCCATTATAAACCGATAACACCGGAGTTATTGGTCTAGTCAAGGACCTGGAATGCTCTAAGCTCAATGCTCCTGAGAGCTGACGATGCTTCAGGGTGGCTAAATCAATCTGCTGTCTCCAGGAGAAGTCCTGTTGGATGCAGACGCCCAGATAGCTAAATGTCTGTACCCTCTCAAGTGGCCCGCTACTCATATATACAGTACCCCTATTAACATTGGGCGCATTAAAAGACATGTACTTAGATTTAAGAACATTAACTTCCAAACCACGAGCGACACAGAAGTCCTCGAAAATTGTCAAAGCCTTCTGTAACCCGCTCGGGGGTTTTGATACTATGAGACAATCGTCTGCAAACATTAATATGGGGATTTTACCTCCAGCAAGAATAGGTGCATCAACATTAGAACCAATTAGAATTTTAGCAACATCATTTATATATAAAGAAAATAACGTTGGAGCCAGGACACAACCTTGGCGCACACCTGTTTCAACTGGGAACTGAGATGTAACATTGCCAGGACTACCCCACCTAATCTGGGCAAAATTCTACTGGTGGAGCTTTCTAATTAAAGACAAGAGTTCCCCTGGCATACCAATATCATTAAGCACTTTCCACAACATTTGGCGCGGGAACAAGTCAAATGCTGCCCTTAAATCTATAAAGGCAGCATAAAGGCTGCCATTACCAATTAGCACGGTCTTCCAGTATAACATAGTAAAATGCATGACCTGATCGACCGTGCTAACGGAAGTTCTAAAGCCAGCCTGCAAATGAGACAAGATGCTATGATCCCTTTCCCAAACCTGAACCTTATTTAAAATAAGCCTACCAATGATCTTCTGGGTAATGTCGATCAAACGAATTGGTCGATAATTTCCAGGCTGGGACTTGTCCCCCTTCTTGTAAACTGGGATTATTTCGGCCCCTTTCCATGAATGGGGAATCGGTGCTCCCCTGGCAACCGCATTTGCCAATAATTGTATATATGGGCCCCAAGAATCTTTATCTTGAAGGAATAGATCAACTGGGATACCGTCGATTCCTGGCGCTCTACCAGGAACAACGCTATCCAAAGCCAGCTGAACATCCCCCAAGGTGAATGGATCCTCCAAAAAGGGGGTAAAGGGCACCTTGATGGAAGAATCTTGGCCTACTCCCATCGCAAACTGGGGTTTGAAATGGGATACCCATTTATCCTGCGGGACCCAGTTCTGTGGTTTATCAGAATTGCTATCCACACCCCACTTGTAGTCACTCCAAAACTTTCTGGGATCTTTATGGCATCCTGCTTCTTGCAGGTCTCTCCACCTCTGCTCATCCCACAGACGCTTGGATTTAAAGACAGCAGATTTATACGCTGCCCTAGCTATACATACATTCTCACTCGAGCCATTTTTAAGGGCTCTACCTAGTTCCAAGCGAGCCTGCCTACATTCTGCTGAGTACCAGCGTGGAGGGCGGAAGTTACATGGACCACTTTGTTGAGAAGGCTTAACAAACAGCGTTCGCAGGTCCTTAAAAAAAGCCTCATGAATCCTGGTTCCACTTTCAATTCCAATAGTTGGGCACTCCTCGTTCACTGCACCCTTCAAATCACTTATTGCCTGAGTAAGCTTGCCAGCTATAAAATCAACGTTCTCCTGAATGACTACGACTTTAGACCAGCGGACATGACGCATATCATTAGTAATGGCGACGTCCACTGGAGAGATGGTATCAATCGCCCTTTCCAAAGCAACTGGTGGTTCCCAATATAATATTTTTGCCAATAGGGGATTATGATCGCTCTCTACTCTATCTATAATTTGCATGTCCTGGAGATACCTCCACAGGCTCAAACTAACAAGAATATAATCTATTCTACTCTGCCGGGGGCGGTTCTTAAATGTATTAGCCCCACTTTTATCACCTGGTGTTCTACCATTGGCGGATCTAACTCCTTTATTTAGGCAGAGAGAGTTAAGCTGTATTGCAATTTGCGTCCATTTTTTAATGGGGACTAAGTCCAATTTAGGAACCCCCCATACCCTATCTTCTTCATCTGAAAGGTTCCAGTTATCATTCAGGAGAGGCTCAAAAGTTACATTAAAACTCCTCCTATAATAATATTAGAATGGAGGAGGTTGCTCTCTAAATGTTCTTCCAGAAGTGTTAAAATTTCCGAGTTCTTTCCCCCGGTGCTTCTGGCATATACATTGTATACATAAATAGGGTCTCGCTACACAAACTCCAACATAAGGGCCTGAAGATCCCTATGATTAGTGGGTATTATCTTGACCATTACAGCAAGATCTTGTTTGATCCAGATCGTCAGGCCGCCTGACGGTCGACCTTTCCCTTTCTTTTCCGCTAGGATTCCATAGTTTAGATACCCCGGGAAATACAACTGCTCCAAAGCCCAGGTTTCCTGGAATAAGCATATATCGTGCCGGCTGATAAAAGAAGCCCACTCCGGGGAATCCATTTTCGTTCTCAGACCAGCAATGTTCCAAGAAAGAACTGATCCGGTGGATACAGGAGGATTTGTGAATTTGGGAATCTCCTGGGTGCTATCTAATGCTTTATTCTGTACAGTTGACAACCCTGGGAGCGGGGGTTCTATAAAAGAGGAAGTGGGGTCCATTGAGATAATTAATGCGTGATCTGGGACCTCATCACTACTTGTCTCCCTGGGTGTTACTTTTCTATTCTGGGTCTGAAGTCAGTCGTTGCTGTCCAATCCAGAACAGGCCATACTTATACTCCTCTCAGTAATTTCTATAGTTAGTATCCTTCTTTGGTAGGGTTGTGATCTCATTTGTATCTGGGAGTTATCTGGGGAACAGGTTCTATATTCCAGGGCCAGCAAATCCTCCACTATCTTTGGGTTTTTTAGAACTACCTCAATGCAATCATCGGTATTGAATAGTGATGTAATTCTTGTGGTTTTTACAATATCCTCCCTGATAACAGACCTACACCCCCTAATATGCCTAATCCAATGGATTGTCTTATTCGTTAGGGAGTCCGGGGTCTCATAGTCTCGTCCCATAGATATTTTTGGAACATTCACCATATATACAGCCTGTGTGCGATTTTGATGATCATTACGGTGAAGATTGTACGGTTTAAGGGAATATGATCTTGATTCTTACCGGCAGCTTTCTTTTATATTCTCGTCCATTCTGACTCTAGCCACTGGTATAACATTTGGCTTTAAGGGTATTCTTTTGGGCGGATTTACCAAATTTTTCCCCTTTACATTCGAGTTACCTATGGGTTGCGTGATCCCCCTTTCTTTCCTTACCAACGGACTGCGTATAGGTGGAGTGACAGTCGAAGGGGCAGATGGAACATATACTTTCCCTCCAACCGCACTTTTTTTCATTGGGCCTGTAGGGCAAGCTTTTGCAAGATTAAGTGAACTTTGCCCAGAGTGATTTTTTTGGGTATTAACTGTGGCAGTCAAAAGATCAACTTTAACTTGCAGTGACTCAACCAAACCGCACAGTTGTTTAATAATTACCCACAGGGGGTTGGCTGTTAACTCAGGGGACATATGCAAATCAATAAATCCAGACAAAGATATGGCATTTTCAATAGGGGGGGCAATCAACGAGGCTCCTACTGCATTCTCACTCTCCATCTGAGACAATACAGAGAACCTGTTATTGCTAAATAGAGGTTCTAAGTCCTCAGCACTGACATCAAGTTCTACAGATGGATTCAGTTGATCTACGCATGTCTCCTTCTCATCAATTATTACAATATTTGTCCCTACCCCCACAGCAGGTTTACTTAAAAACATATCAGAATTTATCACCACCCCCTTATCCTGCCTTTTGCCCGTGTTGGACCCCAATTTCACAGTATCCTCACCAATTTGCTCAACAAT
The DNA here is from genome assembly GCF_964261635.1 of Lissotriton helveticus. Taxonomy (NCBI): domain Eukaryota; kingdom Metazoa; phylum Chordata; class Amphibia; order Caudata; family Salamandridae; genus Lissotriton; species Lissotriton helveticus. The sequence continues at coordinate 1,720,117,051 of NC_136057.1, forward strand.
TTTAGGAGCTTGGGTCAGTATGTCCCCACAGTCTTGTATCAGATCATCTATTCGATCCATGACACAATTGGCTCCTGCATGAGTCATCCGCTTGCCCGATGACTTAATTTTGCATTTTCTGGATTTTTTCCCACCTTTAGGCACTCCCCCTACTGCTTCGCCAGAGTCTTCTATCAGTTTCCGTTTCCCCATGCTTCCGGATAGCTTAGCCGTGCTGATAATTAAAAAGACGCAGAGTACCTTGATTGTGGATGCAAGGGAATTGGCCCAGCCCTGCCACCTCCTGCCCCGGACTGTCACAGACTGTCCGCCCTTTGTCCGGGCTTCGTCCGGCATTGGTCCCACGCTGCATCCCGCGCTGCGTGACCCGGAGGCTGATTAAATTCTGCTGGTGATTAGGGGGCGGTCCTCCGCTCAGGTGGGCAGGTGGGCTACCGCGCGGACTCCTGGCTCCTGGAGTCCTGCGCTGATGGAGTCTATATGCCCCTGCGATGAAAAACAGCCTCGGCCGCTGCTGTCAGACAACAAAGGTCCTCGTTTCTCCCCCGCCTGGGGAGACAGCAGCTCTTGTCACGGTGAGCAGGAGCTCTGATGTAGGGCCGGCGATTAGGGGGCGGTCCTCCGCTCAGGTGGGCAGGTGGGCTACCGCGCGGACTCCTGGCTCCTGGAGTCCTGCGCTTGTGGAGTCTCTATGCCCCTGCGATGAAAAACAGCCTCGGCCGCTGCCGTCAGACAACAAAGGTCCTCGTTTCTCCCCCGCCTGGGGAGACAGCAGCTCTTGTCACGGTGAGCAGGAGCTCACGAAGCAGGACCCGCGCCAGCGGGTCCGGCGAGCTCTGATGTAGGGCCGGTGATTAGGGGGCGGTCCTCCGCTCAGGTGGGCAGGTGGGCTACCGCGCGGACTCCTGGCTCCTGGAGTCCTACGCTGGTGGAGTCTCTATGCCCCTGCCGTCAGACAACAAAGGTCCTCATTTCTCCCCCGCCTGGGGAGACAGCAGCTCTTGTCACGGTGAGCAGGAGCTCACGAAGCGGGACCCCTGGGTTGGACTATAAACTCAACATTCCTTCTGATGAATGCGCTGTGTACTCTGCCCATTCACATAATAAATCCGGGTCTGGATTCTCGTATGCCGGTATCGTGTAAATGCGGAGGCCACGTGGTACTCTTTTCACCTCTACATAGTGCTGTAGGGAGGTGGCCTCCCACCACTTTCGAGTTTCTCTCTCATAGAGTCTTTCCAGATGTTGATATTTATTCTTAAGGTTCACCTGAGCAGTATCAGGTGTCTGGGTTTGATCCCGTGGAAGCGTCTCAGGACGTGTTTTAAATATGCCTGTTGCTGCCTCCCGACGTGCTGTATCGCTGAACATTTAGTATTTCTTAAGATTTGCTGTGCTTTCTAACTCGCTCGTACCGTTTTCAAACACGATGTTAACAAGATATGGCGGCGTCTCCTACCTTTGTCCGTTATGCCAATGTACTGTTAATCACACAGTTTGTTTCACTTGGCTCCCTCCGGACTGGTGTTTTAAGAGACAGCCTTGCTCTGGCGGTGCAGACTCCTTTTAGTCAGTTTCATATATATATATATATATATATATATATATATATATATATATATATATATATATATATCTGGTCCAAAAGTCCTGAATTCCGGCTTCAATCGCTGAAACTATCTACAGGTACAGATCACTCAGACGCCAGTAGTTAGCAGTGTACGTGGTTAATTTCCCCACTACCAGCAGCATGACGCATTTCGGCTACGTCACCGCAGCCTTGATCACATATATCAGGCGCGCCACACCCATTGGCCTCAAAGGGCTTCAGACCCCCCCCCCGTCGTGTGTGGCAGCCCGGGATGAGACACTTCCCGGGCCCGCTCACAGCCTCACTCGAGCACTTCACAGGTCTTTAAAAGACCTGGTCATGTTAATGGGGCTTTGTTGTTTTTTCACCCCTTCAAAGAGCCCGTGCAGCTCGACACTGCCGATTGCCTAAAGATTCAGCCCCCCCGAATTTTTTTTTTGCCCGCCCCGAAATTTGACTCTAGTTGCGCCTCTGATATATATATATATATATATATATATATATATCCTCATATGTCACTCCTTGAGGCTTCTCTCTCGCAGTACATGGTTAGGTGTGAGTGCCTGAAATTATCCACCAAAAAAACCTCCCAGAAGAAGACGCATACACTCTGGCTTGCTTGAGCACTAGATGTTGATCAACGCTCTAGGTAGCACTATCCCAACAGGTTTCGGCGATGCCTTGCCTTGTTTACTGGTCTCAGGCTATTGTTTGTCCTCATTGTTAATGTCTCTTATATGTTTGAGAACTTGATTGCTGACTCTGTGAAAAAAATGGCCAAGGTACTTCAGGATACAAATAGTTTTGAGACTGTAAATACAACAGTCTGAGTTATATGAAAGATGTTTAAAAATAGTGAATTGCCAAGTGCTGTTCAGAACTGGGTATTCCTTTGCATTAGTACTGAATTTACATAGTATGCATTTAGTCAATTTATGAAAAACGTTCACTTGTTCAAAGGTGTCCTGTCCTGCGTCTTCCAAAATTACGTTTCTGCTCAACATATCCTTCAAGGATTTACTTTTTCTAAAGATTACCATCAGATAACTATCCATGTGTCTTGTGAAAATGTCATCATTGTGCAAGGTGTGCCAACGTTTGTGCAGAAAATGCCTGATCTCACTAGCTTTGTTGCTGTATGTGTTATTAATCTAACTGCTTGATCATCTTTACCAGACTGTTCAGTGTTGTCAAAAAGGCTTTCTCGCTTAATAAAAATGGACTCTTCCTATTGCTGATTCGAGTATTTTTTGGTTACATCCTCTTTCCTGAAACATTTTAAGCATTCTTTCTTTTTCGCTCTGAAAGGATCCTTCATTGCTGCAGTTTCATTTTGCATGTAGCAGTTCCCCATAAAATATTTACTGGGTGACTACTAGACACACATAGGGGCTCATTAGGATGGTGGACGGACCTGCGTCCGTCCCCCACCCTAGAGGAGGAGGGACCGTCCGCAGGGGCAGCGGCAGTCCCTCCAGTGCAATTAGGATGTGACCGCCAGCCTGGCGGTCACATCCTCAATATTTAACATTGCGGCGGGTGCTGCTTGAAGCAGCACCCGCCGCAAGGTTAAATATGCATGCTTAGCATTTGCATGCACAAAGCGGCAGTCACCGCGCGGTGCCTGCCGCTTCGTGCACGCAAATGCAGGGGGGTACCATAGGTACCCCCTATGTGCACCCCCCACTCACCCTGGGGGCCCGCAACGGGCCCCCAAAGAATTCACCGTATGCCTTTCCACGACGGAGAATCCACTGCGGAAAGGCATCTGTTTTTCGCCATCCTAATATGGCTGGCGGTGTCTGATAGACACCCCCAGCCATGTTAGAGCTTTTCCGCCGCGGTCGGAAGGCGACCGCGGTGGAAAAGCTGCGGACCGATTTTGAGACCCACCGCCATCCTAATTTGGCGGTGGGTCTTTTGTGCCTCCCCAGCGGTTTCCCGCATCCTCCGGGCCTGCGGTGGCTTCACAAACAACAAGCACGAATACCTAAATCATGATGAATACACATGTTCAAACTGTTGACGTGTAATGATATGAAGAGATAATCTTCCTCCCACTTAATTCCCTCTTTGATCTTAAGGAAATCTCAATTGTCCTTTAAGTATGAGGGCAGTGCTTGTACACATAGCCTATGTATTAATATGGCAAATTTTTTAATAGAGACTTTATTGAACATACTATTGCCCTGCCTGGGACACCCTCCATTTCTTATGTATGTTTGGAAAAAGATGAAGGACTGGAATATTAGGGAGATCTTGAATATCTGTACTTTCCTCACTCAACAAGGACCTGATCTTTCCAATCACTTAACATCTCCCAGTATGCTTTGTGTTTGATTCTATCTTGGCTTTGCTTTATTTCTTACAGGTGGATTTATCCTGGAGTTGTTTGTAACCTTCCCTGAAATATTTAAACTTGGAAAGAACAACTGTGTTTCCACTCTTATCTGGTTTGTAGAATTATGAAATCCTTATGGTTTTGTAGTTTATATATGGTTTGCCAGCTAAGATGTGTGAATTGTCCCTGTTCAATTTTTTGTCTTTTCCCCATGCTATTGGTTTGATTATATTTTTAGGGGGTATTTATTGCACCTTTTAAATAGTAATACCATAGTGAAATGGTTTATCTTGACCGATAAATAGCACCTATTATGATTTTCCGGGGAATAACATGCAATTTTTGGTGTTTAACACACAAAAATCAGCATGGCGCAGTAAACACTGTGTAATTTCCCCCTGTTAAATTTCGGAAGGTTTGCCCTGCTAAAATTTAACAATGTATTTAATGCATCCAATAATTAGATGATGCGCTAAGTACAGCCAAACTCATAATTTCAACTCATTCATAATCAGGCCCTAAGTATATGCTATCTGTGGCACCGCTGCCTTACCCAGGAACACGGTGAGTGTATAGGTCTTCTTCCAGGATTATGGAAGGTGATATTGATATATGTATGTATGTAGGTATGTCACCAGTATGTAGTTATATATTTACAACTAACCCTGGGCGAAGTGCTACGCTACGCTCACGTAGTTTGCAAAGTTTGCACTACTTCGCACTACGCAAATTGCACGTAGCACAGTGCAAACAAGCGTAGCGTAGAAGCCATTTTTTGCTTGCTCACGGTCCTCAACGTCAAGTTGGCGACCCAGAGCAAGCAAGATGACATCCCGGCGAGATTTTTTCCTCGTTCGCGATCAGCAACATCAAGATGCCGATGGCAAGCGTGGAAAATAAACCTCCCGGCGAGATTCTCAGCGTGGGGAGGTCAGGTTTCTCGCGACCGCTCGCTATGAGAAACTACCAGTCCGTCTCAGAAAGCTGCCGCTCGAGGAGAAATCTACTCGAGCAGTAGAAAACGACCGCTTGCACTGGGCAAGATGCTGTTTGCACTGATTGCACAGTGCGGACAAGCATCTGGCACTGTGCAATCAGTGCGAACAGCATTTTGCACAGTGCACTAGTAAGTTCGCGTAGCTAAGCGTAGCTCGCGAAGTGTGAAGTGCACTTCACATAGCAACACGTAGCGCTACTACACGTACTACGCCCAGGGTTAGTTACAACCTAGTTTCCATAGGAAAAGCATTTTTGTAATTGCTTATAACTTTGGGCATCATTTAACAAATCTTTATGAAATTTTCCACAAAGTTGCACTTTTTAGGTCAGCACCTATTCTAAAAGTTTGGGGGTGATTCGCCTGGGGGGGCTGAGAAAAAAGGGGTTCCCAAAACGCATTTTTCCCATGTTAATTTCCATAGGAAATTTGTGACGAGCTACAGCCCGAACTTCTGAGTCAACAAATCAATTTCTCATGGGAAACTTTGTGCAAGGCTACAGCTGAAACTACCAAACGGAATTACCCCAAATTTGGCACAAAAGTAGTGCGTGGGTCAGACAGCTACCTTATTTTAAATGGTGTATATCCGTTGAGTAGTTGCTGAGAAATTAGAAAAATAAACGTTTCGATATCTGGGCAGAGCATAAGTCCCTGGCACGAGCTTCACTGTGATTGGCTGCCAACACTCTAAACCAGGAAGTGTTGGCAGCCATCTTGTGGCTCAGTAGAAGCGAGTCGCTAGAAAACAGACAAACAAAGGCAGAAAACAAGAGAAGTGGGCAGGGTAGAAACACCCTGACCCCCTAGGCCTGGTCAGGGGGTCCGAGAAGGACCCCCAGGCCCCTTATTTTTTTTTTAATATCAGCATAATTTGTGCTGGGGTCGCGGGTTCCCGTGTTTTATTTTAATGAGACCCCGGGGTGGGTAGGTCCTGGGGGCATATTTTAAAAAATATTAGCGGGGGCTCGCTGGAGCTGCGGGTGCCCACTGGGGTCCCCGCAGTCTCGGGGGTTCACTCATGTTGGGAGGGGGTTGCGCTACCCCCATCCTGGAGCTCTCCATCTGCTTATAACTTTGGCGTCGTTTGACGATTCTTTACAAAATTTTCAAAAAGGTTTCTCTTTTTTGATCAGCTCCTATCTTGAAAGTTTAGGGGTGATTGATCAAGGGGGGATGAGAAAAAAGGGGGGGTGAAAATGTTTTTATCAATGGATTTTCCATAGGAAACTTTAGACAAGGCTACAGGTCAAACTTGTGAACGGAATTATGCCCAATTTGGCAGGGAGAAAGGTCTTGGTCCAGAAAGTGTGGTTTTGTAGAAATAGTGTAAATCTGTTCAGTACTTTTTGAGAAATTAAAGGGAAAAAAATATATAAATCTGGTCGGTGCCTTACTCCTGTGCATGTGCTTGCCTCTGATTGGCTGCTAACTCTTCAAAGCAGGAACTGTTAGCAGCCATCTTGTGCCTCGTATCGATTGAAAATATAAAAGAAAGGTTCCGGGAGAAATTTAATATAGCGGAGCTCTGTGTAATGATGATTAGGACGCAGTGAAGGTTTAAGATTTAGTAACAATAAAGGAGAAACAGGTGAGCACCGAGCAGCACGACTTCCACTCCAGGACACTAGTAGGAAGATAATACTTTCACACTCCTGTGCCCAACATCACCACTTCGCAGGTATGCCTTTAGAAGCCAGTCCGTCAGCTTGCAGCTGTCTACCTCTGCGAGCTACTATGCTGCTGTTCCTTTGGGAGTGGACGGCTCATAGTTCTGCTTCTGTGAGTCGAGCAGATGGGCCTCATTTATCCCTCTGTGAGCCTGGGTACGAACTGTTCATAAGTCACACTATATGAGCATTGAAAAGCCATTTTGTGATTCAGTTCGTCAGCTGGCATCTGTCCGAGGCATTTCTGAAAACATACCGGAGCTCTTTCTGAGAGCGATACCCCTTTCTCGCTGCATCTACCCACATTAGCAGGTAACGCACCCTCTTCCCACATCATCAGCATACCTTCAACAACCTTTTTGGGCCTGGAAGTCTCCCTCTAGGAACTATTAATAAAAAGATGCGTGTGAGGTTGGAGAAATAAGAGTGTCATCGCTTGTCCATTTGTGAATCACAGCCTGCAAGACAAAAAGAAAGATAAGATGGTGCGTCATGCATCTAGCAAAGGAGAAACAGAAAGAAAGAAAGAGTGAGAGAGAGGGAGAAAGAAAGAAAGAGTGAGAGAGGAAGACAGAAAGAGAGAAAAGAGAGAACTAGTGAGATACAAGGAAGAGAGAGAGAAACAGTGTGAGAGAGAGGAAGAGACAGAGAGAGGGAGAGGAAAAGAATGAGAAAAAGATTGAGAGAGGAAGAGCTAAAGAGTGAGAGAGAGGAAGCCAGCCAAAGATAGAAAGAGTGAGAAAGAGAGGAAGACAACGTGAGAAACAGTGTGAGAGAGAGGAAGAGAGAGAAATAAAGAGAGAAACAGTGTGAGAGAGAAGAAGAGAGAGAGATAAAGAGAGAGAGAGGAAGAGAGAGAGAGAAAGAGAGAGGGAGAGAAAGAGTGAGAGAGGAAGAGAGAAAGAAAGAAGGAGAGAGAGAGGAAGAGACTGTGAACGAGAGAAAGTGTGAGCGAGAGAAAGGAAGAGATGGAGAGGGTGTGTTGATACTGGAGAAAATCTTCGCAGCTCACCTTTGTGACACCGGTGTGTCTCCAACCACGTGCCAGGACATAGTGCACCATCAAGTTTAGTTATCTGAAACTTAGCATAGATTTAGTTATTGCAGAGCACATTCAACTGCACACACATAATTCTCTGTTTCAAGGAAGAGAGAAAGAGAAAAACAGTGTGAGAGAGAGGGAAGAGAGAGAGAGAGACAGAGAGAGAGTGAGGAAGAGATAGAGACAAAAGTGAGAGAGGAAGAGAGATAGAGTGAGAGAGAGGAAGACAGACAAAGAGAGAAAGAGTAAGAGGAGGAGAAAGAGTGATAGAAAAAGAGAGAAAGAGTAAGATACAAGGAAGATAGAAAGAAAGACAGTGTGAGAGAGGAAGATAGAAAGATAGAGTGAGAGAGAGGCAGAGAGAGAGAGAAAGAGTGAGAGAGAGGAGAGGGAGAAAGAGTGAGAGAGAAGAGAAAAGGAAAGAATGAGAGAGTGGGTAAGAGACAGAGAAATAGAAAAAGTGTGAGAGAGAGAGAAATGAAAAGATGGAGAGGGAGTGTTGACACTGGAAAAAAGCTTCGCAGCTCACCTTTGTGCCACTGGTGTGTTCCAACCATGTGCCGGGAGATAGTGCAGCCCTCAAGGTTAGTGATCTGAAAGATAGTATAGAATTGGTAATTGCAGACTAAATACAACTGCACACGCGTAATTCTCTGTTTCGCAAATGCGCAATGAGCCTGGTGCACCCCATCCACTCCCACTACTCAGATATGTCTGTGCACTCTTGTGTGCCCAGACTGCTGTACACTGTCCACTCCCAGCGCCCAGAGGTGAATGCCCGCTGCTGCGGAAGAAGTATTTCTGCTCACCTTTTGCCACCGGCGTGTGTGTAAGAGGGTCCACCATGTGCTGTAGCAACTATGTCATGCGTTCAGGATGGCCACGCACCATTACAGATTTTTCGCACATTTAGCTTTAGTGGTGTTGGAGGGGTGAACGTTGATTCGTGATTCACAGCT